>NW_028277175.1:1729375-2056250 GCF_051122295.1 Plectrocnemia conspersa
GAACTTTTACATTAAAAAAATGTCTATCATCAGTATGTATTATAATATATACAATAATAAACATACTGTTTAAATTCTGCTGCGTGAAAATTATATTGATATATGATACTTTTAGAAATGCAATTTTTGAAATGGTTTCAAACTTGGTTAAATATATGTATATAAAAAATGATAACTAAATAAATTTAATAAAATTTATATATATATCAACAAGAATTAAAATTGTTCATTTTAATTCTTGTAAAAAATGGATTGTTTGGGCCATGGTTCTGCGTCATATTCGCGCCGACTGACCTAAACCAGTCAACCGAACAGTTACAATATTAAAAAAAAATTGCTCTACGGTGATGTACGCTTACCGCACATTTAAAAAATGCAATAAAATAATATTAATATGGGGGGGTTGAGGTCATTCAAACGACCATTTTAAATATTATAAAAAGAATATAACCAACTCGCAATACAAAAGGCCTTACAATAGAATATAATATTCAATAATTGTGTAATTAACACATCCGTCCCGTAACCACTCGTAGGCAAGATAAAAACCACTAAAGATACGTGATGCGCCTATCCCGCGCAAAATGTCGCTATTGTCTTTCACCTCTTGTTTTAATGATCTGCAAAAAATTCACCTTGCGGCTTCACCAAGGAGTGAGTATATTTCGTTGGTTGGATCATGAAGCGATGCAATTGGCACACCAACATCCGCATTTGTGATTCGCCAGAGGCGTCTCGAATCATGAATTTAAAATATGTAACACTTTGCCACATCGACAGAGATGATTCGAAATGGCAGACGATCAGAGAAAAACAGACGGCATTAGAGGCAAACCGAGAGAGACATGCATCCACACGAGAGACATCGGCGGATTGTCCAAAGAACATCACGACGCCATTCCAGCTTCTCCACAAGCTAAGCGACGGCACGATTTTATTGCTTTTGACGTGAATTTTTAACTTCTGAGAAGGGATAATTGTTTTTTGCGCTCTTTTATTGGTCAAAATTCGGTTTAGATATGCTATTCGATTATCACTACTAATTATATACAGTACTACTTAATTTGTATGTAGATCAGTAGTGTCAAACTTATACACGAAGCTGAACCGCAGACATACTTTACATATTTTAACGATTATTTATGACATATTCGTATTAGGTTACACATTTTATACGACTCTATAATTAATCAAAATTGTTATTACTACTCTGTGCGTATATTGACACATAAATGTAAAAATACACTTTACTTTCCAATTAACGTCTTTATAACGAGGTAATCGACAAATATTCGCCGAGTCATTCCTGCGCAATTAATCAATGTAGAACAGATTTTGAATCAGTGTGAGGCAAGATGACAAGATTGATGGCACAGTGAATGGCGCTAAATAATTTCTTACAAGAAAAACTTTTGTCAGAGTAATACAATTTAAAAAAAAATATATTCTAACGATGGTGTGATTGATACCTTTTTTGTTTATGTTGTTAAATAAATTACAATATAAAATATATGTGATATATCTTCTAGGACCGCTGCAGTCCCCAGGGGTCGGTTCGAAAAACGATGACGCAATCGGAAAGACATTCAATATCTTCCTCTTCTTCTTCTTTCATCATACTTTACAAGAATATGTTCGAATCCGCGCGTAAACATATTTTAATCCGATCGCGGCCTGCATACACAATTTTGAGAAGGGTTCCCTCGATGTATAAGAGATAAGATTTTCGAGGCCCTTATTTGATGAAAGAGTTAAGTTGTCCTCGAAAAGGGACAGGGTGCAGGCGAGTAAGGAGAGGTTCCAGCCACAAGGAACTTCCATTTTCCGCTTCACAACACCTTCGATCAATTTTCGAGGAAAGGAGAACTTTTTACTCGGACCAGAGGAGATTGTTCAAGCAAGAGCGACCGAAAAGGGGTGCTCAATGCTTCGAGGTTAGGCTTATATTTAAGAAGAAAAATAATGTGTTTTAATATTAATTTATTTAATAATAAAATAGAAAAGCCCTTTGAGAAGTTTTTTAAAAAAAAAATCCATAATGTTTTACTTTTCAGAAACATAGAAACACACATAATAAAAAAAAATACTTATTATATATTATTTAAAAGTATTAATACGACATATAATTATTTAGACTGGTTGTTGGTCCTACACTGTCGTGAGGTACCGAAGCTAGCGAGTGTGCAAATACCGGACCCCAAAATGTTTGAGTTTTAAATATTTAAATTAAATGCTTAAAAATTAATTTAATTTTGTGCTCTTATAAATATGTATTACTTTTTAAAAATACATTAAAAATAAACTGTTATCTAAAACCATATTACGAAATCAGAGAATTTTTATCGCTAGATTTGGAAACCAAGGTTTTATGTCTATATTACATAATAAACAAGATTGCCTTTAAGGTATTAAAGTATAACTAATCCTCATAAAAAAATATTGAACTCAAGGGAATCATATACTTAACTAGCGACCTAGTTATCAGCATTTATACACATTTTTTAACCTTCACCTGACCAAAAACAGCTATAAAACTGAATTTACTATTGATTATATATTGCAGTTCTATTAAACCACGAAGTTTATATTATTATTATTATTATTTTTGATTTAACATTTAATATTAGGCGTTACATTTAACAAATTTCAAGTTCAATGGTGTTTGAGGAGTCACTAGAATAGTTCTTTGACTCAATATAACATTTTCTGAAGTGTCTTCCATTCTCTCTACTTTGTAATTCATCAGAATTTTAGCCAATCCCAATTTTGACTGGAATACTCCAACTCTTTCTCCTTTAAATTTAAATTTAAAATATAAATATTTTTTAATTTATCCATCATATTTTTAAATTAATAAATGCCATTATTTACCAATGCATATTCTAGGACCTTCTCCGAATGGTATATAAGAAAATGGTACTATTTCTCCCTTGTTCTCAGAAGAAAATCTTTCAGGATCAAAGACATCCGGATCTGACCAATAGTCCGAATCTCTATGAATTGCAGATAAAGAGAAATATACCTTAGTACCTTTCTTAATAACAAGATCACTATCCGGTACTTCATAATCTTTGATACATAAGCGATCTATGAACGGCAGCGTTGGATATAGTCTTAAAATCTCTGAAATTAAATAAATATATTGTTATGTGACAGTTTATTTATAATATTATAATATTAAAATTGCCTTTATAAACCATATCCAAGTAAGGCATCTCTAAAAGACTATCATATGTAATCTTTCCTCCATGTTCTGCAATAACTTCAGTGATTTCATCACGCAAGCGCGTCTAAGAATGTATTAAAATTTATAATACTATAAGTTTGGTGCAATTACATTTTTAAAAATCATTAAAACCTGTTTTTCAGGATTCCAGGCTAAATGATGTAAGGTTAATGCCATAGAAGTACTAGAAGTTTCAAATCCAGCTGCTAATAACACTGCAAATTGTGCAACAAGGACATCATCGTCATATTCTGAAAGGCAAGAAATGATTTATTAATGTAACATCAATACATTATTTGTAACTTGGCAAGTTTAAAAATTTATATTGAAATAATTTGTTGTCTTAATTAGTTTTTTTTAATATTTTCGGCCATTTTTTATTTTAGTTGTATTTATTTTTTACTGTATTTATATAATTAATTGTATGATATTTTTTTGTATAAGTCGTTAAATGAGTTATTAAATACTAACTTGTTGTTCGAATATTGCTAAGATTCTTCTAAATCAATATTCGATATTTCAAATGATTAAACTAAGTATATATAACCTATCCGCAAAATTGCTTTTTCAATTTTTCACGAATATAGTATATTATAATGGTGGGGAGTATGTTAACGTCATTATATTTTTTTTATTTGTCTCGATTTTAACTCTTTGTAATTGAGTTAAAAAATAGTCCTTATTATTTTTTTAATATTTAATTATTTTAATTATTATTATCTTTTGACACAAATGAAAATCCTAATATTATATTTGTATTACATATTAAAAAAATTGTATTTTTTCCTAAATTGTTAGCTTTCAATGTCAACAAAATGTAAATATTTTTTCCAAAAATGAATTCACACGTCATTATCACTATTACCTCAAACCATAAACAAGGTGTTATTTCAATGTATATTACCAGTTTAAATGCTAATAATAATAATAACAACAACAAAAAACGTTGAGAGCCGATGACGCAAATATGCGTCATTTGTTTAACTTCACATATATTTTTATTTTATTATTTTATTTTTATAATAATATTCAAACTATTGTATAATTATATGTGACAAACAAAAAAAATATTTTCTTCATTAGCTGCTTGTTTCACGCTTAATGACGATTACACTGACAAAAAATTGTTGAAATTCTATTTTATATATTATTTAACTATCTATATATTATTAAGTTATGAGTACAAATATGAAGCGTGAGATTACGAGCATCAAGTGCAAGACCATGAGTGCAAAAAGTGCAAGGCGAAAATGCAATTTAAAAGTAACTATATAATTATTAAAATAAAACTATTTGATAGTTACTAGATCTCGAATAACTGCCAACAAGTCTCACACTTAAACTCATAGTCTCACACTTTGCGCTCATAAAATCAAGCTTTCCGAATTTATAAGCGCATAATAAAAATTATTAGATTTCGCGTCTAGTCCTGTCGACGATTTTTTGCACTTTTACATACATATATATTATATATTTTTAAAAAATACTCACTCAGACCATCTACGGTTAAATCTGTGTCTTTGAAACTAATCAACTTGTCTAGGAAATCTCCTTTAGTTCCTCTTTCGCCATTCTTAGTTCTTTGCTCTACAGCTTTCCAAAACAGTTTTCTTATAAAATCAGAGGCGAATGTATTGAAGAATTTAAACCTAAAAAGTAAATATTATTAATAATCATATTTTAGACGCTACTTAACCAAAATTACTTACTTGACCCAATGAATAAGTTCTGGTACTATGAAAAATGACGAAAACTCCAAAACTCTCCTAGGCGTATCAGCCACTAAAGATAAAGCTACTTCAAAAACGGGAGAGTCCTTGAGTTCTAATTCGTTATCAGATATTTTTGGTAGACAATCACCAGTAAAACCCAAAGTGGCACACATTATATTATCAACTGTATATTTAGCTAATATGTCCTTTAAACCTAACACGTTAGAATCTGAAACATAAAATATTAAATCAATCAAATAAACATTTCTTAGTTATTTAACAAAATCACCTGATCTTTTGAGGAGCAATTCTATGTAGTTGATCAACTTCTCTGAGTTATCTGACATGTGTTGGTACATAGTTTTAATCTTGGCCATTGTGAACATCGGAGATATTCTACTTCTCATGTTTTTCCAATGAGGATGCTTCATTCCAAAAATCATGTGACGACCTAGAGTGTCGTTTTGTGATTTAGAAGCGACGACTCTATCAGCAAAATGTTGAAAGTCTTTCACAAGCATGTGCTTCATCAGATCTAAATCGCTGATGAAAATACTAGGCTGTCCTAGAATCCAAAAACCAATGAACTTTGACTTCAAGCTCTTACTTTTTCTGTATAATTCTTCCATGTATATAGAAACACTTTTCTTCAGGGCGATTATTGGAAGTATATTGCCAAAGAATGGTGTTGGACTATCATTTGGAACATTCCTCTTATTCCAGTAATTGAAATCTTTTGTCATGTAGTAGTAGAATGACAGAAAAAATAATAATAAAATGAGCAATCCATTTATTTTCCAGTCGAAAGTAAAATCCGTCATTTTGCCTAAAAACATAATGAGTACTTTAATATTACTATTTAGAGTTAAGAAATTTGCATACGTCTTACCACTTCCGAAGCTGACTGAGAATTAAGGCCTCAATAACAGGTTTACTTAGACATTGCTTTATGTACTTTTTTATAATATATAAGTTGCAGTATAAAAAATACAATGGCGGTTGTTGGTATTATTTTTATTTTTTATTATGTTCTAAAATTGCTTCTCTTTGTAATAGAGCTAATTATATGTAATAATAAAATATTTTGGATAAAAATAAAAATTCTTAACACGCAACATAAATTATTACAGATGTAATTGGGATTTAATCACACATTAGAGACACTGATACGTAATATTAAAACAACATAATTACAACATCATGTATATACATATATATTTATATATATAAAATTTCAACGTATAATAGGTCTATACTTCTTATATGTATCTTGAAATAATAACCTACTTTATTTAGAGATTTTCAAACATCGGTCGAATTTAATATAACATCAGCTTTTCAGCATTAGCATATTAATAATTGAAATATATTTACCAACATGAATTAAAACTGTACAACCATATTACATCAAAAATGATCTAAAAATATATGCGCTCATAATCTCATACTATTCACTCCTTTAGAGGCAACCTATATTATATAAAGGTTGTTAATGTGTATCTTAAAAACTGTCTCAAGTAATATCCAATAAGACATATGAGATATATTAAGTAATATATAAAGCAGATTAATAGCTGTCTAGTATACTGTGTATATTCATATAACCTTTGCCACTTCACCTCTTTTTTCCCCACTGCAACAATTACGCCACGTAAAACTTTACGAGGGTGCCTAAAATCAAAGCTTTGTCGCTACACGACTCGTTAAAAATATATGAAAAGGTTTCTTCGACAAGGGGAACGAAACAATGGGGGCCATATTGCGATGCAATGTGAAAGAAAACTTCGATAACAACCCAAAAAAGAACCAAATAATAAAAGCTAATGATTTTTCTCAAGCATCAAAACAAGCAGAGTGCTTAAATTTCCCCTAGTATCGTCAACCCCTTACTTCCACTTGAAAAAATGCTTCTGAAACGAATCCGATTAGTGGTATAACCCTACAAACACTCTTCGACTATACTTCATATAAAAAACATGCTATTATAACCATTAGGATTTTTTAAATAAATAAATGGTATATGTATCATCATTCTAAAACTAAAAATCATACGTTTTACTAAACTGTAATATATAAAAATGATTTAATTTTATCGCAAATATGGAACATTTTCATGGTGAGGAGTATGTTGACGGCAATTTAATTTTAGCACTGGTATTGCTTTATTTTTTTATATTCAATGATATTCTTTAAAAATAAATATTTTCAACCCTGCATTTTTATGGTAAAAAATAATATGATACATAAATTACTTTATTTAAATAAAAATTGTTATTGTAGTGCTTGATCAAAAAATTATATGTAATTTTCATTAATATATTATACGTGTGATACATATTAATAAAAAAAAAATTGAAGTCTAAATGACAGTTCAATTATTATTATTTCATATTAATTATTGAGAGACGATTGTAGAACAAGAGTTAATCAGAAGCATATGGTACGATACATTTCTTTTTAAGTGACGAGAATTAGTGAGAAGAATTTGGCGTGCGAGACGCATGTAACGCGCGTACTTATCTCTCACTCACCCTCGTCACTTAACACGCGAGCGAGCGAAAGGGAATGTTTCTCACCGTACGCGCCTGGACAATAAGCGTAAATTATGCTCTAACTATATTGCATCAAGTACGCAAATTATAAGTATTCTAAATATTTTTTTTACTATAGGTTAGTGTATACTATAATAATTTCAACAAATAATAACTATTCTTTAAGCATAGACCCCAAAAATATAAGAAACACTCTATGAATAAAAATTTCACTTTATTCGCTTTCAAAATTCACTTAATTCGTAGCAATTCCTTAACTATAGTAATTCAAACCTTGTATTTAAATCAAAGCTAAAAGTTCTAGACTGCAAAACACTAAAATTTTGTCTTTCAATATTTTCCAAATATCTTGTTCTAAATAAGTAGATTTCTACCTTATCCCATGCTAATTGAAACGAGTTGAAAACTTCATGTAAGTTTTGAGAAGCGCCGTTTCGCGAATAAGAGAGGGGGGAGTATGGTCCTTTGTACCGCTGCCGGGGCCCATCGAGGATGTCCCCTATCCCGCAACAAGGGTCCTCCGGGGACCACCTTTCTCATAATGTCGCGCACCTATCTTCGGCCATCGCACTCGGCTCTCCTCGGCCGTGATAATAGCATCTCACTTCCTGAAATGGGATATGCCCTCTTCTCCTCTTCGTAAAGCAGAACGTTGTTTTTTGAATTTATATTTTGCGTTTATGTAGCACCCTAGGAAATTTATTATGGTATTATGGCCGTTATCCTACGGTCATAACACTATAGTACTATTAAGTTTCATAATGTAATATTATATATATATATTTGTATCGCTTTATTTTTAATCAATGCGAGTATTCAAAAAACTGGTTTTACTCCACACCTAGCAAGCGTATGTTTTTTCCGTTCTAATTAAAAATTATGTTTTTCCTGTCAACACGCTTTTTCTGTTAAATACCGGTTTTGAGCCACAAAAACAGCGAGCCCTTTGTATATTTAGTAAATTTAAACATGGAGTCCTTATTTACTTTTAAAATGTGTAGACAAGGATTGTCGGCGTGTTGTATAAATCATTGTTTCAGTTTTATCTTGGCTTATTATATCTTCCATTTATTAAAATATGTATTGAAGTTTTGTAAAGACTTTTGTAAATTATGTATGTGTAACTGGTTTCAGATTGTAATTACTAGTTATAACGTCTGCGTATATTATTTTTAATTATATTGAAGATTAATAAATATAAATGTCATTTGTATATTGAAGGTTAGCAAAAAAGGATGTCAATAGAATTTATAATAAAGATGAATGGTTTGAAATTTAATTAAAACACTACTTTTACTCAAAGATCAAAGTTTTGCGAAATTTCTGGAAGGTGTACTAATGTATTGTCGAGAGTCTACATCACTTTAAAATGTATATTTTAAAAACGGTTTAAGTTCTTTGCTTCAGTAATAAAATAGTGTTCAAACTAATTTTCAAATATGGAAGTAATAACGACATATCACAAAGATTATTTTTATTCTAATTTTTCAGAGCTTTACGAATCTCGAATCGAATATTTAAACAACTATTCGTTTACTAGCTGTCGTGAGCTAGTAATAATGAAAAATCTCATATTAATGTAAACAAAAATTTACATTTTACCCACTATATAGTATCGTTTACAGTTAATTTTCAGAAGCAATGATAGATCTAATAACATTTACGTATGGCAAACAATTAATATATGACATATTGCGACAATTTTAAAGAAGATGAAGAGATGCCAATCTACAATTTGAAACAATTTGATGACCTATATGGCCACAACGTAGAATTGGTATATATAAACAAAGAGTGAATCTTCTCATGTTGAAGTCACTGTCAGCAAGTATTATCATTTTATAAAGAACATACTACACAAGTTTGATGTAACTGAATATTTTGAATTTGGCTATTACGAAAGAGGAATGGTGGCACAGAGCTAAAATTGATTAAAAACCATGACGTATACATATTTTGCCACATCGGAAATAAAAATAACCCACTCTTAGATATTTTAGCTATCGATTATTCCAGGTATGCAATCACATATTTATTATCATTGTAGAATGTCGTTTATTAGATAACATTCAAGAAACTACACATTTATAAGCTGTCTGTTGGCTGATATATACAGCATTCCCACTGCGACAGCGCCGATTTGATCGACATTAACTTTCAATCCTCATACATACCAAGGATACATTACACGTTCACAATTAAAACATACCTGGTTTATTTGCAATTCTTACAATCTAATGTATATGTGCATTAAATCAGAAGCAATGATAATGTTTATGTAATATAAAAGGAAAAACTCACTTTTCGGCCTCGGAGCCTAGCGACGGGAATTCAAAGTTTGAAGATTTCATTACGAAGATTGTTTTATGATTGTTTATTTAATTTAATCAATGTATTCTTCTTATCCTAAACACATTACGTATATATTTAATTTTCATAGTTATAGCACACCTAGTTAATTTGCAATCTGATTATTTATAAAATGAAAAACTCACTTTTTGGCCTCGGAGCCCGTCGCCGGGAATTCAAAATTTGAAGATTTCATTACGAAGATTGTTTATCTAGTTTAATCAATGTATTCTTCTAATCCTCAACACATTATGTATATATTTAATTTTCATGGTTATAACACACCTAGTTAATTTGCAATCTGATTATTTATATTCAGTCAAATAATGAATTAATGAAAATTATTATCAGTTAGCAAAATTTTATTATTAAATAATAATTATTTAAAACTGTTGTCACGGTACTGTCGGCCATCTTGTTTTATATTTGAATGCTTATTTTTCATTGGTCGAAACAACAGAACGCATTACCGGCGCCTCGGAAAGCAACAAAACAAAATCAATTTTTATTATTATTTATTATTATAATTAAATATATTTCCTTTGTTTACGTGTATTATACACCGTTCATACAAATCGATATGATTTACGGAGTAGTTTATCTTTATGTTAAATATAATATAACAGCCATGGACTAATAGCTAGAAGTGCGTCTAAAAATAGCGCATATATTCATGTTTTGAGAAACACTATTTTTCGCGTTGCTAAATCATTGATTTTTATGATTCAAAACTTTTGAACGGATGCCAACAGGAACTGCAAATTTTATGATTATATACATATATATTTTTAGTTGTGTGAGAGTACGATATTTTTCAACAATGATTAAATAATATATTTTATACATAGTTACTTTTATTCTAATGATCTCTAATTTTTATTAAAAATGTTCTATAAAATTATACTGTAACAAAGTATTAAAATAAAAATTATTTTTTATCAAAATGTTTAATATATTACTGATTATTATTTACACTGACCAAAAGAATTGGTATAAATATGCGATTTTTTCGGTGTTTCGGCAAAAATGTCTTTCGGCATCCTCAAGAGAATAATTTGAGTGCAATTTATTTATCTTCGAACAAAAATTTGTTTTCAAGTCAACAATAATTTGCAAACAAATTTTAACACAAACGGAGCCGCGACTAAAAACTACAATCTGTCCCTTTGAATAATAATGTTTATTGTGAAAGTACTACATAGATTCTAGGTAATACTTTCACAATAAACATTAAAAGCACCCACTTTCTAGGTCCTAGAAAGTGGGTGCTTTTGAAGACAATGTTCCATTCTTGTATGTATTAAAAGTGCTGAAGGAACGTATACCTAAAATACGTCAGTACATACATCTCAAACAACCGTAGTTTAGTTCAGATTCATTATTTGAGGTCGGTTTTTACTTTTTTCCGGGGTCGGATCCCAGGAATTTGTCCTCTCTCGGCGGACCTGCATATAATATTGTATATATATATAGCTCACGTGGATTATTTTGTCATGCTTTTATTAAAAATTCATTTTACATCACTTATATACCTTTCATATAATCGTGGCGTAGTTAATTAGGTGGCTAATGATGGCCTCTTTTCGCTTTATCATCCGAGGACTTTATGTTTGTGATTAGTTCATGAAGTCTGTCATGTCAATTCGAGGGATTATACAAAGTGCTCGGATAGATAATATTAAAAACGCACTACTGCAATCTCGATGACGATACTTCCCCTGTCAAATCATTGATAAAATTTTTAATTGGCAGCTTGACGAAATCTTGTAAAAATTTCAATTTTTCCAATCCTAGGCCATTTAATGTGGTGTAAACATTAGGGTCCATTTGGAATTCAAAGAGCATTCTATCAAAGGTTGATAAAGCAAAAGATGTTCTTCTACTGACGTCTTTCAAACATCACAATAAGAAGCAACATTTGTGTTTTCATTAACTTCAATAAAAACTTTTTTAATATTTTTAATTCTAAAATCTCCAAGATGTTGTTTTATCTTGAAATTATGTTAAACTCTATAGTTTCTCTTTAACCAAAACCATGAAATACTCATATGAAACATCAAAGAAAAGAGTTGCAGGAAATAAATGCTTTAGTTAACAGATTAATTCGGAGGACAATATATGTTTAAAATTAAATAGATAATAGAAGTATAAGGTAAAAATAGACAAGGCACTAATGACATTTAGTTTAATTGAGAAATCTAGAGAATAAGTCAATGCTTATTACGCGTGCGTAGACAAGGGCCTCATCAATCAAATGATTAACGAGTAAAAGAAGTTTATATTACACTTAAATCAAAATTATGATATAATTGTTTTATACACGACATATAAAAATATATATTATCTACAATACTGAATTACTACAATCACATATCAATGTAATGTACTTTTTAGATAATAGTATGATGAAAAGATAAACAAATAGTGCGGTACATTTACGTTGTGGTTGAGTTATATAAAAATATATTATTACATAATCGTGTAAACACCTAAATGGATTATAACCACAACTGTCATAAAATACATAAAAATACTTATTTTAAAGTAAAAACAAAATTTACATATACAGCTTCTTTATTGATTCATAAATTAAATAAAATGTGTTTCTGAGAAATTCAACAATATAAAAACCAATCTATAGCAAAGATAAATACTTATGATAATAACTGATTAGAGGAATGAAAATTTTCATATTGCATGTCCACAGATATCGGCACAATGTGAATCACATATGACTCAACAATTTATTTGTATCTACACTTCATGCTAATAGAGCCTGAAGAGTTCCGTTCTTTTCCATGGTTTGAACATCGCTTCCGCCGCCGATGAACTTTCCATCGACGAACACGCGAGGTACCTAAAAATGCAATTCATCATTAATATAATTCACTACTTTTAAAAATTGATTGATTCTTACCGTTTTAGCTTTAGTGATGTCTCCGAGTGTGTTGAGGATTTCACCGCTGTCTTCGCGCTCATCCAGCTCGTAAACAGTAAACTTTTGGTTGAGTTTATTAAAGACCTGAAAAATTTAATAGTAAATATTATAATACAGACAATAACCTGATTATATCAATATTTTTATAGCATTTTAAATATTCCTCATTTCATAATAAAAACAGTATGACTAATAGGATGCGATATTGCTGAATACTGTGAAAGTGTGAATCAGAAAATATGCTGAATCAGTGTTCTATAATTAAAGTATTGATGCAACTCATCATAGCAGATATTTCCATGCAAATTTTCTGATTTTTAAATCCACAGATTTAGTTATAATCATTAGCTCTAATATCGTATCATAAGATAATAAATTCACTCACTCAACACACAATAAAAAAAATATTTCATATCTATGTTTATAAATATGATATGACAATCTATGATATGTCTCATCTCTCTTGAGATGAGACATCTCAAATTATTATCATACTTAAATCTGAAAGATATTTATAAAATATAAGCTAATATACGCCCAATTCTCTTTTTGCATGATTTTTTTTGCACGGTCTATGAAAACACCAATTATTTTCCATTAACGTGTTACATCATTAAATATTATATTTATATTTTGTGAATATTGAAACAATCATTTTTGCTATTTGGCGGATTTTAAGATGCTGAATGATTATATGGTTCTATATTAAATTAAAATTAAATCATGTCAATTTACTATTTATTTTGTATGTAACTTATGAAACTATTTTTATATATATATAATAGATAAAAAAAAATAATTCGATATATTTTTGAGTTGATTATAAGTATTGGAACCTATCTCCCATTTTAATACGATTTTATTTTTTTTGAGAAGCAAAAAAAAAAATCAGTTGTATACCCATAAGTTATCTAAGACTGAAATATTGCCACAGATCAATAATCCAAAATACAAGTTTAATTATACGCTTCTTTCAAATCAATTAATAATCCTTTATGGACCTTTTTAGATTTAATTGAATGCAAATTATTTGTTTAAAAAATAATACCAATGAAATAAACGAACATAATCAATATTTTATATTAATTTCATAAAAAATATTGAGAGCTTCTGGATTGATATAAAAAAATTCACAAGGGCAGAATAATAAATAAAAAAATATGTAAAATAAATTAACGATATTTAATAATTGAAAAGTATTAAAATAAATTATTAAAACATACTAATACAAAAAAGTAGTAAAATAAATCAAAGCAATAAGACGTTAAGAATCACTGATTTTTTTCCTATAATTTACTATAAATGCAATATAAAATAATAATAAGTAAATAACAATAAAATTAACTTACTCTCAGGTAAATTAACAAATATGTATAAATTAACTCACTACTCAAAAGGTTTAATTATATGTCATTTGTAAAACTATCGTTAAGAACCGAAGACGCAAATATGCGTCATTTATACCACTATGGTTAAGAACTGCATATGAATTACTAAATACAAAAAAATATATGGATCATTTTACACATATTAACAATCTGCATACAAAACATAAAACTGTTCTGCAAAAAAATTTTAACGCCATTAATTCACTAATTTAAATGGGCAATTTATAAAATATTTGTTCCATAAAACAAATTGTTTGGATAGTAGTCAGAACAATGAACACCCCATGAATAAATATCTGCAACGAATTTAGCTTAAATAAATGCACAAAAAAATCGTTTTATGGAACATAATATTTATTTAAATTCACTTATCTCTAAAAATAATTCACAACACTATTTTATGAAACCAAAATTATTTTTTACAGACTTATTGATAAATAAAATGATTTACAATGAGATAAATATGTTTTTTTAATATGAATGGTCCTTTTTAAAACATATATCTGTGAAGGAATATTTTTTTAATAAAATCTGTGAAAATATTTTTTTGTATTACTTCACTAATATTTTATTTTGTCGCACCTGCAGATAAGTGTTAAGTATACACAGTGTATGCACATATGGAGTCTACAACACGTCGACAAGATAAGATAATATTAATTACAAAGTATGTATGGTGCAAAAACCAGACTCGTTAATCGCATTGGCACTTTACGTAATCATAAATAAAAGCATTTTAATAACATAACCTTTTAAATAGTGCATTTAGAGATCAAACTTACTGCTAATACAAAGCGGCAACTAAATTTTTGTCATATTTAACAATAAAGTGACTACTGTGATGTACAATGAGTGTACATCACATATTATTATGTGAATATCTCTATAAATATGTCGAATAATTTGTTTGTATTTTAGATATTCCTTTACAATACACTTACATATATATTAAATTAGATAATTACAACATAGTTTTATTAACACTTGCAAAAACAACAATCTAGCTATTGTGAAAAATTGCAAATTAATGCAGTTAGATTTAGTTAATAATATACACTTTTTTATAAATGGAATTTTTTTGCAAATTCTATTTATAAGTGATTATTATTAACTAAATTACGGCAGATTTTGTGAATAAAAGCAAATACCCCAATTCCGAGAAGATATTTGGATTCGGTTGAGAGCTAAGCAATCATCAAAGAGTGGCCAGTATTTGTGTACAGTGTTTAATTAATTTTAAACTGATAAACCTTAAACAAAAATTTTGAGTAAGGTCTATTGGTAAAAATTTTACATTAACAATGAAAGTTCAAGACTGATAAAATAACGTTAAAAGGCAAGATAAGATGAGAACTGATTTCGATATGTATTTTGTTTTTATGGATAATAAAAAATTAAGATTGGAATTATAGTCAAAATAATTTAAATAATCATTTCATTCTTCCAAATCCATTAATAACTACCTACTTACATAGACTGCGGTGGTTTAAGCGATAGATTTTCATTATTATATACAATTAGTGAAATTGTCATTTTGAAACACCAAATAAGACGCAAGTCTTAAAATAGTAAAAAACCACATTGGAGGCGGAGCTAGACAATAACAAGACTTCCATGAAGGACCAGTATTGAATGATTATGTATTCGACTACATCTGTAATTGAACCTACTTTATATAATCTATATAATAATTATCCATTATACAAATAGTAAAATTTGAAAGTAGTATAAAAATCGATACTAGCGCCAATGGCGGAAAAAATGTTAATTCATTTTCACTTAATCAAAAATAAGCAAGGTCGTTACTTTAGATTAATTGGTTATAAATATAAAACCTATCGAAATGTACAGTCACTATGTACAAAATCAATGTTTCGTGGAAATAACCTCTGACGCTCCGACTCGACATGTATGTAGATAAAACCGGTTAAATAGCGCACTTACGTCTTTCGCCATCTTGCAGTAAGGGCAATAAGTCTTGGAGAAGATGACTACTTTGTCCGAATTGATCATATCGTTGACAGTCGACATTTCAGCTCTAGCGGTTGTAGACTTCGTTGTCAATGCCGACTTGACGTATGAATAACTATTTCCCATACTACCGCGACGAGGGAGAATTGCTAGGACGAAAATTTTATAGTGTTGTCAGTAGCAAAAATACAAAAATCGGTTTCATTCTTTATAATTAGAACAAATTTTTATTTTATTAATTTATAATATATGTAAAGCACTAATTTCAATTTATTTATTTACTTTTAAATATTTCATTTAATATATTTAAATGAATAATATTTACAAATATAAATAAATATCATAAACAACAATAAAATTAAAAAAAAATACACTATACATAAATAAAATTACACGCTACTTTATGTTTTAATATCTGAAATAAAATAAGCCGTGGCGATCATTGACACAAACTAATCATCTTTAGGTTATTTGGTGACCCATGCAAAAACTAAGTTTGCTCCCCCCACTCCCCACCCCTTATTAATACTTTAATAACTCATTACATGGGCTCAAAAATATAATTCAAATCAAACTATTCTAATATAAAATAATATTTTACATAATACTCTTTTTTTTCAATTGTGGATATTTAAGAATTTATAATTTTTTTCGTCCCGAGTTTTTACGCGTGAAATAATCTAAAGAGTACACAGTAGGGTACACTAAATAAACTAATCTCGTTGGTAAAACTTACAATGATACATGTCAAAATTATCTAGCAAAACCTTTGCGAACTAGCGTGCAATCTGTTCAACATTGCCCTAGAAAAAGTAATCCTAGATAGCAAACTGGATATCACCGGCAGTGTGTATAATATAGCGATACAAATCTTCGCCTGCGCTGATGACGTAGATATAGTGGCGAGATCAAAATAGGTACTAATAGAAGCCTTTAACGCCATTGAATCATCATCCAGGAAAATGGGGTTGAAGATCAATGAAACAAAATACATGCCGGTTATGCCTAGTCATATGGCTTATATACTATTAGGGAAAAGGAAGAGTTCAACGACCCTTCTAGTCTTCGCAGATAATTTGGGGTTGAACCATTCTTTTTTCTAATACATATCTTTTTGGACAATTTAAATTACTAAATTTTGTTCCAGTATGCTCTGAAATGTTGCAATTCGGCGAAATGTTTTCACCACCTACTCGATAACGATATTGATACTTGCTTAGAATGTCAGCATTATGCTTATTTAAACCGTTTATGTTCATTATTCTGAACAACACTCACTCGTTGCTGCTCGTCGCATCAAACAAGTTTAAATTATAAAAGGTATTTATGTAGCAAAACGTTGTTGGCCGCCTTAGTAACCGTTAGGGCCAATCAGCAGTGTGACGTAGCGGAGAATTCATAACCATTGGTACCTGAACGTGGCGCCGACATTCTAAACAAGTATCACGATATTTGTTTTTCATGTTGATTACGGACAAACGAGTTTAGGTGCATATTCTTTTGCGTCTGCACTATTGATTCATTCACTGTACACAAATTTTGAAAATGAAAAAATTGTACCGCTGTGTTTGTGTGTATTTTATTTTATATTTCACATATTGAATTATTTTTTTATGTTTAATATTTATAATATTTATATGCAATAAATTTATATTAAAATATGTCCACTCATTATCTCTAATTTATCATTTGGATAGATTATGTTTATCTACATGTTATGCTAATAATGGCTTGAGCTTTCCGTTCTCATCCAAGCTTTGAACATCGCTGCAGCCGCCGATAAAATTTCCATTGATGAACACACGAGGCACCTACAAATGCAATTTATTTGTACCCTTCATAGTTATATAATTTTAAAAATAAATCGGTTCTTACGGATGTTTTTCCAGTTATTTTTCCGAGTGTATTTTGGATGTCACCGCCATCATCGCGCTTATCCAGCTCGTAAACGGTAAATTTTTGTTTGAGTTTATTGAAGATCTGCAAGAATTGTATGCCAAATATTATTTAAATATCATGTTTTAAATGTGAAATCGATATTATCAAAAAAAGTACTTAACAATTATTAATTATTTTGGAAGGCTTGGAACGTCTGTTTAACCACTATAAATTATACAGTATAATTTCTCATTATTTTTATAGTAGTAGTATATTATTTGAAATATTTAGTATCCAGTATCAATCTAATCACAATTGATATGATTAGAACGATACTAATCACATGTGAAAAATTGAAAGTTAACGCGAAAACATATAAAAGCGACACTAGCGCCATTGGTGCCAAGCATGGAAATTAATTTATTAGGACTAAAAACATAAATCAACAACAATAATTCGGAATAAATGAAGTACTAAGTAAAAAAAAATACAGCTATCGTGTAAAAAAATATGATTCGTACTAATGACCTCTGACTCGACATGCATTATAGCCTATAGATAAAACCGGGCAAATTCCAAACTTACGTCTTTGACTATCTTGCAGTAAGGACAATAAGTCTTGGAAAAGATGACTACTTTGTCAGAGATATACATTTTGCGAACGATGTCCATCATTTCAATATTATTTGTTGGAGGCATCTCTACCGGCTTGGACTTGACGTATGAATAAGCATTTTAAAATTTTACAGTGTTGCCAGGGTAAAATATATTTTGTATATTTTTTATTTAATTACTAAGTACATAATATGTACCATACAAATAGAATAAATACTTCAAAACTAAATAGAAGAATGACACAATATCTCCTGGTAATTGCAACTGTATTTATTTCGGAATGCACCCTAGCACTGATCACGTTTGCTTCCCATCATACAATGCTGGTCCACTGCCGATCTCAACCTGCGTCGTCCCGGTGGATGACCGCGGTTGGTTTCCCGGTCCGGAGCTACCTGTTTTTTTGTTAGAGACGCAGGAAGGAAGAAACTGGGTTAGGTAATCCAGTGGGCGTGGTCACGCTCCGCTATCTTGTCGTCTCTAGAATGTATAGAGGTATGAGGCGGCAACAATTACTCCCACAAGCTGATAAACTATCATAGCTAAAGAGCGAAGGGGTGTCGACTAAAATGGTAAATAATTTTTAAATGGTGTACTGATATTTTATTTAAATGTACATTTTTAATTTATTTTCTTTAGTATCAATATTTTTGTTTGCGCACGACGTTGATTGACCGTCACAGAAAGGCCCACTTATCGGAGCTTCGAAGGACCAGCGAAACAACAAATTGGCTCATATCAGCAAAATATTTAACATAAAAACGAGCGAGAAACTCGCGTTCAGGGAGATCCAAATATGTTGGCCATTACAAAAGCTTTTCTGTGCCAGTTCTAAATATACCAGAACAGTGTTATAAAACTTGTAGTAATCTTCTATAATCAGTTACAGTCCTTAGAAGTTTTTAAATATAACCTTTTAACTTGATAAAATGGCAAAAATCCCATTTTTATGTATCGACCGTATATAGTTGTGAACGTTTCTTAAATAGCCATTAAATTAAAATAGTTATGCATTCTGTGTCATTATCTATTGTTTAATTTTTAACATATTAACACATTAACCATCAGATTACTTAATATTGCTTAAAAAATAAGCTTTTCTAATTTTAACATATTTGTCTATATATATATATCTCATACTAAAACGCGGGTAAAAACAAATAGATTCGCGGTTGATTGGACAACCGCGCAGCTATCGCTTAAAACGTATCATACTGAAAAGCTATACAGTAGTATACATTGCATTTAAAAACCAGCTAGTACGAATTTCAAGTGCTAAAAAGCCGATGCCTTTATAAATACTCATCCGTGAACCATATTTATATATGGTTCAAGGATTTACAAATGGGCTTTAAAAAGAGGAATTCGAAAGAAACTATTGCAAGAAGTTGGTGGTCAATGATCCAAACAAAATTATCAAAGGACCTTTCCTGGATATCAAAAGAACTTTTGAAACCGTAGACAGTTTGATTATTGGAGAAACGGTTTACGGTTTCAAAAGAGCTTTTGAAACCCAGTGGCGTAGCTAAGGTATGTGTCGCCCAGGGCGATCCTTAAAATTGCCGCCCCCCCCCTCCCCCATACATTTTTTGCAGAATCATAAAATCAGCATTTCTTAAAATAATAAATTGGTTATTATTAAGCTCTTGTTATTTGTGGATATATATATGTTTTAGTGCATTCAGGGTTAAGAACCACACTGGACAATCCCATCGCGAATATGCCGCCCCCAAGCAAGTGCCGCCCGGGGCGGCCCGCTCCCTCCGCCCCACTACAGCTACGCCACTGTTGAAACCGTAAACCGTTAAGAAAACTGTACAGTATAAATGTGGGAAATGTGGATAAAACTCTAAGGTCATTCAAACGACATTTTAAATGGCACGATTTTATTGCTTTTGGCGTGGATTTTCGACTTCTGAGAAGAGATAATTGTTTTTTTCGCTCTCCTGTTGGTCAAAATTCGATATAGATATGCTTCATTAGATTTTTACTTATTGTAAGTCATAATATTGCTATATAAACGCTTGATAAGCCAAGCGTTTCGGCACGATTTTATTGATTTTGACGTGGATTCTAAACAATCTTAAATTTGACTAGAAAAATGCATGTCGTTTAATGAAATACTATGAATCTTAATGAAATGGATATATTAAAAAAACGACCACTGACTTGCCAACTTTTGACCCTCCCTGGTAAAATCTGAAATTAGTGTAGTACGTAATGTAAAATTCCCTAGTTTGCCAACAATACTTTATTTGATTGTATTATTGGTAGTGCTAAAAAAGTGGTTAATAAATAATTAAGTGCAACAAAAGATTTAAAGTTAATGTACTTAAAATACGTATAAATAAAGTTAAATTTAGTCGAGCTAATAACCTTTTTCAAATACGTATATTAATGGCCTTTGAAAAAATAATACAATAATTATGTAACTGTATAATATTGTATGATTTAGAAGTCAACACAATTTTTTCAACAAATATACAAATTTTGATATCATTTCACAGTTAAATACGCGTGACTTTCAAGCAGCTACAATTATATTCTACCCAAAAAATCTAATTTTTCATCAGATATTTATACAATATTTTTCAAGCTCGTATCTCTACCCGCTACTCTTGATATCAGTTAATAATTAATTAGTAAAGTACATACCAAAAGTGTGTCAACACTTAGTATGTTATATATTTTATATTCATTACGCATGATAAAAGCCACATGTCCATAATTTGCTCCCATATTTACTTGACGTATACAAAAAGTAATAAACCTCTGTGCAGAAATAGATAGTGCACGATCTATAATTATCGACGCACCGAGAATCTATTTTCCAATACTGTATCAAGTGTGCCTGTTCAAAGAAGGAACAACGACTGAGAAGACAACACATTTAGGGTGTGTTGAATCATCGATTTAAATATATTGTATTGTCAGCAGGGCTTTGAGTTGTATACAGGATGACTTCAGTTTAACTTTCACTTCATGAGTTGCATGCAACAATTATTAGCACTGAAATATTCTGTATTGTTGGAAAGTATCAATAAAGTCAAATAATATGTTTAAACCACTATATTTTTATATTTTATAAATCAGAATATTTCATTATATAATTCATAGAATAATTTAAGTATGTACAAAGGTTAGTTAATGATAGTTTTAAAGTAAAGAAAAAAGTGTAGAAAAACGATATGCTTATTAAAAAAGCGATGACCCTATCTAAAAACGTGCTGCAAAAAGCTTTAAAGTGACATCTATAGATTGTGAATTATAATTGACATAGTTATAAATAATTGTTGATTACAAATGACCACAAAAATCAAAAATAAAATATTTATTTATTTTGAGAAAAACAATGCGCATTGTTTCAGCCATAGCACAATGCACTGTTTAGTGATTACAAGTATCTATAGAAGTTTTTGTAACGTTGAATAATGTTTAAGGTTTGTATTATTCATCTCTATCGTTTAATATGACAATTTATTTAAAAAAATTGTTTGTAAAGTATTTAACTTTGAATAATACTTCTAATTAATAATTTTAGAAGATCCTCTACAACACAGGTTCTCAAAGTGAGTAATATTGGTGGGCGATAGACAATTCTCCAGGTGAATTAGGAGGGCAACGAGGTCGTAGACAAAAAAAATTGCTCAAAAAATAATGTTGTACAAAAATGTTTTAATAATTTTAAATTTATACAAAAGCAAATACATTTTGCATAAAATAAAATGCGTTTCAGGATCTTTTGAAAGTGGCCGCTGCAATCGCTTTTTTAGATACTTCTGAATTAGGTCTTAGTAAGAATATTACAAAAATGTATTATATAATATAGTAATACATAAACAATCTTAATAATAATAATATATTAATAAAATAATATTTAAACAATTATTATTATTTTTATTTTTTATTTTTTAAATCATGGGGATATTATTTAAATTACGCCAGTGATTCTCAAAAATCGTTATAAATATACATAACGTTATATTTATATATAAAATTGATTCTATAAATCCGCAAGCCACTTGAATCCAAAAGACAACAAATGTATTTTTGTTACTATTAAAATGCAAAATCTGTCTTCTTGTATAATTATTTGTATCTTATTAAAGCTAAATTATTTAATGCAATGTTTATTTTCTTAAGCAGAAAAGGTTTGAGTAGCACCATTAAATTTTTTGCCATTTTAAAATATTTTTTAAGCATAATTAGGGGCCCTACGCAAAAATAAAGTGCAAGTCTCCTCTAGCTCAACTAGCCACCAAGATCATACAATTTAAGCCGTTGGATTTTTTGTGGGATTATGCTAAGAGTAGTGTCTACGCTAACAAACCCAAAACGTTTGAGCAAGTTATAGCCGAGATACCGCCTGAAATATGTACGAAAAAAATCATCGAAAATTACATAAGTTTTTTTTTGTTTTAAAAAAAATATTCTATTGTAAAACAACAAAAATATATTATTGGAAATATACCATAAATATAGTTTATTTTGAATAATATTAATATATACATGTATCAAAAATAGCGTTCGACGTACAATAAGTAACAAAGACAAAATAACTAGGAAGTTCTAAAAATACCATGCGCAGCCCTAGACGTCGCTAGACATTAGAGCGCGCTTCGGATTCCTTCCATAAAGGTTAATAGGCAACAAAATAAACACAAAAGCAACGCTTGCAAAATAAAACGA
Source organism: Plectrocnemia conspersa (assembly GCF_051122295.1). Classification (NCBI taxonomy): domain Eukaryota; kingdom Metazoa; phylum Arthropoda; class Insecta; order Trichoptera; family Polycentropodidae; genus Plectrocnemia; species Plectrocnemia conspersa. The sequence continues at coordinate 1,752,694 of NW_028277175.1, forward strand.
ATAATATGAATATACAAAAAGGGACATTCTTAACTAATAAATTTAAATATTTATAATGGTTGATAAATCATTATTATTATATATTTAATGTGAAAAATTAATATTGCTTGTAAAATATTTTTTATTTGCCTAATTGATATAGTTTTTCAATATATATTTTTTCTTTTTTAATATGACATGGCCGCTATGATGGAAATGTCAAAATGTTAGGGCCGGATTTAAAAATAAGCAAAGTGAAGTTGAGAGCCATCGCGTGAGCTGTCGTTGGCAATCGAAAGCGTTTTAAGTGTAAAATGTCGAGCGATGAGAGCGCAGGGGGAAGGGCGGAGCCCAAACCGACGCCCGCCGGGGAGCAGGTGGACGACAACGAGCTAGACGAGCTCATGAACAGTTGAGCAGATTCCTTCTCGCGGGCACAACGCTGCCATTCGCACCTTGCACCCGTGCAACCGAAAAAAAGCACCTGACCTTTAACGGCGTCTAAATTTACCGCGGCGCAAAGCTTTACGATCACTCTTCGTTTAACTGTCGACCCGTGCTCGACTAGGTGATCATCCCTTAAATAAATCAACCCTAGAACGCCAATTATCTACCCTTACCGAATAATTAGCACCGTTCAAATCACATTGTGACTGTGATGACAGTGATACCATTCGCTCACACTAATCGATCCATGCTCACGTTCTATATAATTACAGGTGCATTCGCAGACATGTACAATCAACAAGCTAGAAAGCGCGGAAACAGCATCGGAGGAAGCAGTATCAAACCGGCAGCCGACGGCGTCGACTGGAATCCGTCCGAAAATGTCTGGTCTGAGGAATTTTTACAAAACGCAGCCGCTACCTTCGAAAGCAACATGGCTACGTTGCTCGGCACATTGAAAGGATCGTCAGACAACTCGTCGATAACTCAAGATCAAGTCGCAGATACGTTCAAAATGATGGCAGGTAATTAAAAACACTAATATATATCATTATCTAAATATAAAATCAATTATTTTCATCAGAGGCTGCCGCTCATGTTATGAAACCTGCCGAAGATTCAAAGTCTGATAAGGGAAAGCTCAAATCTTCAAATGACGTAAGCTTCTATATAATAATTTATCAAATTACTGTCGATCTATATTAAGCATCGTTTATTTTATTGCTTTAGGTATCAGCAGCTATCGCCAAAACTTTAGAAAACCTCAACACTAACTCGGACGACCTTCAAAAAGCAGCTTCTGATGATGAACTCGCTAAAATGTTTTCAGGGCTTGGCGTTGGTCAGGTGAGATTAAGTTTAATTTATAACACACATTCATATTTTAGTGATATTGTAGACAAAAAAGTATGTGACCAAATATCACCCAAGTATAAAAAAATATGGTTAAAAAATCTGCATCTTTGTGCAATAATTTGCCAATTTTAAAAATATAATGCTTAATAAAATATATTTATATACATTCAGATTAAAAAATCATATGAGATATATTTATAAAATGTTGTGTAATTGTTTTCATTATTTAAGAAATTATATTTTATTTTATTCTTTGAAACATATTTAAATGAGTTTTGATGTGCTGTTAAAATTTTATATTTATTACAATCAAGCCCTAAAACTAATATTTTATTGAGATATTTAAAATTTAAAGCCTTAAATAATATAATAAAATTATTTTAAATGTCATAAATTCACTAATAAGATAGCAATTTATGAAAATAATTCAGTTAAATAATAATTCTTGAGTTACACTAACAAAATATCAAAATTCCTCAAACTCCAAGTTTACGAGTGAAGTTTTCAAAGATTTTGAGCACAAAGTGCGAGAATATTTGTTTTTTTGGATAGAATAATTAGATACATTTTTTAGATAGAATAAGTGAAGTGCAATCAATTTATATTTGTTAACCACTTCATGCCTGAAATATTTTTCAAAAGTTGTTAAAAAAAATATTATTTTCTTCTCCTTTTTTAGGTAAATAATAAATATAAAACAAAAAATAATAATAATAAAATCAGGACATTCACTCGAAAAAACAAACAGGACAATTTAAATGAGCATTATATAAAAAATTTTTTCCGTAAAATGAATTGTTTGCGGATTACTGTGGGACAGTGGTCATAACGTGAACACCCCATGACTAACTCTCTGAGACGAATACTTTTTCTCAAAAATATCCGAAGATTTACCTTATATAAACTTACAAACAATTTGTTTAATGGAACAAAGTATTTATTTTAATGCACATTTCTCTTAAAATAATTCCCCGTTAAATCGCACTCATTTTTTTATAATATAATAATAATAAAATTGAACAATAGAAATAATGATTCATAATTTATAATTCCATCTTTGCTTGGTTGTTTTAAATTCTGAGAAATAAAACAAAATACGCATTAGAATAATAAAATATTACTAAAATATATTACTAAACCCAAAGTAAAAAAAACTCACCTAATGGGTCATATAAAAAATAAACACATATGCAACCCCCCAATAAAACGCCACGCAAAATCCCACGCGTGTGCGGGACCCGTCCTTAAGCAGTAAAGCAGTATTGTAATACGTATATGAGAATGAAATTGATTTTTTGTAATCTAGCTTATTTTATCAAATAAATGTAGTATTTTAATTATAAAATTCATTCTATTTTTATAATTGAAAAATCATAATTATAATCTAAAGTTCAAAACACATCTTAAAATATAGTAATAAATACGATGGATCATAATAAAAACAATATTTTTTTTAATATTTTGCTAAACTAAAAGTGAATTAATAAATTACATGAAAAATTTCAAAAATAAAATTGATTCAATTTAAAATAAAAATTACGTATCATCTAATAATAATATTCTAAAATGTAAGAAACACAATGCCCGGCATTGCTTCTTATCTGAAAAATATTTATGAATACTGATAGTTCACTAATGAAATAGCAATAAATAAAAGTAATTTAGTTAAATGATAAGTTGTTAGTTACGCAAACAAAAAATCTAGGTTTCAAGCACGAATTTATGATTTTTTTAAGCTTAAAATTATAAATGCAAAGCTCAATATTTTTAGCAAAAAGCTCAAATTTATGAGCGCAAACCTCGAATTAATGAAAACAAATTTTGAATTTATTAAGCGAAGCTCAAAATTATGAGTGTCGATTGCAAATAGTCACTGACAGATCTAAATTTATTTTACTTTTCAACGTGCTATTATTTTATATCTGATTTTATACAATATAAGTTCCTAAATATTTTCTTTTTTAGGAAGGAGCGCCTGATATGTTTGTTCCGTTTATGCAAAACATGATGCAATCCTTACTGTCCAAGGACGTCCTTTTCCCATCTCTCAAAGCAATGGTAGAAAAGTACCCCACTTGGCTACAGCAGAACAAGAGCAAGCTCGACCCGAAGGAATACGAAAGGTATAGCATTCCTAGCCTTTCTCTCACTTGATGTTTGCCAAATGCATTCTGCAACGTGCAGCTATTTATAGCGAATGTCACTCACCTCTCCGCTAATAGATGAGTTAGCGAATAGATACGGAAATGAAACGTCTATTATTGTTCCAGGTTCTCAAAACAAAACACTTTAATGTCTAAAGTCTGTGCGGAATTAGAAAAAGAAAGAGAAACCGACTCGGAAGAAATCAAAAAGAAGAGATTTGACGTTATTCTCGTTCTTATGCAAGAGGTAATTGAACTCGTATTATATAACGTACTTTTATACATGATCTAATTTGATATCAATTCAAACAGATGCAAGAATTAGGACAGCCGCCATCAGAATTAACCGAAGAAACCTCTTTCGGAGAACAGAACTTGGAAGGAATATCCCTCAATGATCCAAATCAATGTCGCCCCATGTAACTGCGATCGAAATTAATAATAACTGCCTTAGTTTGCCTTCGGACCTATCCAAACTAGAAGGTGCACTATTAAGTTCGTTCATTTTAATCATCACAAATTTGGAAGATAAACCTTTAAAATATTACATCATTTTTTTATACATAAATAGTCATTCATCAATGAACAAATAAGCGCAAATTGTTACCGAAACTAATTTATAACACACATTTATGTGTTTGTATAATATTATTTTTAAATATTATAATTATTGTTTTTAATATTTTTTGTTAAATTGTTATACACGTTTTTCTAATTTTAATTATTATTATTTATGGGAATCGGTTTACTAAATTAAAATACTGTTTTTTTGATTATATAATGGTGCATTGTATTATATTGCGGTGATATATAGATATTTATAATTTAACAAATTCGATCATTCCTCAAATTTAAAAATTAATTAAAATTGTGTCGTTTTGTGTTCTAAAGTACCAATGGCCTAAATTTTTGTTAACAATAATTATTTTTGTCTCCCATATAAATATATGTTATTCGACATTATGATATTAACGATAATCCTCGACGGCAGATTATTCAATCGAAGCGGAATATTAACGGCATTTCGATGAAATTGTGGGATTTTGTCAAAAATATTTATTAATGTAAATTATTAACTTTTTATACATTTATCAACGAATAAACTTTGTATTTGATACGTGTTTTATTATTTTTTAAAGTTTTTCATTTCAGAAATCAATATGGGACCTATAATATCAATATAATAACCTGTGATGTACACTAAGTCTACATGTGAAAATTTGTTTTAAAAATACTAATATTATCAGGACACATACGACTTAAGCGACAGCTCTCGGAATACTGACGTTGACGTCCAGCACAGATGTACATGCCATCGACCAAGGATCTTAAATATTCGTTTTTTATAAAAAAAAATTAGACAAAAAACTATTCAAATATAATTGAATTTATTTTTTTGCAATCTTAACTTAATCCTGATCTGCTTTTTTTTTATTTGATACGGTCAAAATCTACAATCGATACCTCTGAAGCACTTGCTTATGTGGATTAGCTTCGAATGATATTTGATTGTAATATGATAGCATAGTTTTAAATGTATCTTGCTGTCCAAGATAAGATATACCCAACTCGAATGTACGTTTGGAGATCATTCTTATACTGTTGGCGGCCGTGCAGTTAAGACGCGGGCTGACTTATTGTAAAATATGTAGCAAACCAAAGTAAATGATTGAACAGTCATCCAAGTGTTTTGCTGGTTCTTCGAAATTCTGGTATGATCAATATCGCACAAGAATAAGAATGCCAGCTTATTGGAGTGAAAAGTTAAACATAAGAGCGTTAACATCAAATATTACTTCTTTAAAAAAATCTTGTTTTAATTTTAGGGTTTGCTTATTTCAAACTAAAGTTTTTAGTGAAATATTTACATTGCTTTTATTGTATTCTGTTTTCAATTCCCTCGATAGCAAATAAGTATAAAGTGCTACCATATCTAACCTCCTTGTCGATCTTACGCACGAATAATAATTCGTTATGTAATCGCCTTTATTGATACATATGTATTGGCGAATAGAGTTAATATTTCAGATGAAAATTTCTTTAAAGTAGAAAAGTGTGAAATTGAAAGTCCTGCAGTTTTATTTTTAGTAGTTTACAATTTAGTTACACATTTTTACATGGAAGAGTAGTTGACGGACGAGGCACCACCGGTCGTCAAACTCCTGTCGCGTTCGGCCAAGGAATATGCTGTCCTCCGAGTGCTGCCTAGTTTCAACATAGTGGATAAAAAATAGGTCCCCACATTTTATTGCTATTTATTAATATTTCCAAACGCCGTAATATGGCGTTTGCGAACGTACACAAGAGGCGAAACGGACGTCAACAAATAGTATCACTTACATCGGTTACTTTCAGGTGTTGTTCAATATGGAATTATTTTGAGAGATGTGTGCATTTAAATAAATACTTAAAACGAATTGTTTGTGGATTATTGTAAGATCAATCTATGGAAAATGGTTCGTTGCAGAGAGTTATTCATAATGTGTTCACTATTCTGGCCAATGCGCGTTTGCTCACACTTAATCTCTCCAACAATAATGCATGAACAATTCGTTTTAGGGAATGATTATTTTATATATTGCTTATTTAAATTGTTCTCGATACTTTCCACCATAAAACGGATATTTCCATTATAAACGAATATTTTCCACGGTGCCAATTTAACGTGCAATCCACCATTACGTTTCTACTTTGACTTTTACATATATTGACAATTGCAAAACGTCCATTTGCTGTCAAACCAGAACATAACATAAACAAATTATGCAAACTTCAAAAAATAGACTGGTAGATATCGTTCAGGTTGTACCAAGTGCAATGTATCAAATTTATAGTGGTAACGAATCCGCACTCCTATACTATAAAAATAAAATGTATGTAATGTACTTGGCTAAAAAAAATATTGTTATGGCCACATTAGTAAACGTCAATTAGGTTATATTGACGTCTATCTGGCGTTATACGGTTTTTTCTGTAAATTACAAAGTTTAACCATGGAGATCGACGATAAATCGCAAGTAGAAGTTAAGAAGGAGATTAAACCTCCAACTGAATTTAAGAAACCTGTATTGATCGGCAAAATAGGCAAATTGCCGCGTAAAGTTGAAGACATCGAAAGAACCGATAAAAACTCTGCTTCCAACGATGCAGAAAATGAGGTTTCTATAACGAGTGAAACTGGTGATGACCAACCAGCAATTGATGAGCTTCAAAGCTCATCGTCTCTTAAGAAAGCCGCTCTGAATAATCTATCACCTGCGGAACTATTGAAAGAAAAGGCGGCTCCACCCATGCCGTACAAAGAACCCAAATGGTCCGGATTGCCCCCTCAAGGTAATTAAATCAATCAATCAATAATATTTGAACATTCTAATTATTTTTTATTTTAATATTTTTAGATTCTGGATATAAATTTGAAGTTTTAAAGTCGGGGACTATTGTGGAAACAATTGATGTGACCGATAAGCCGTTTCATGTTTTCGGTCGTTTGTGTAATTGCGATATAATGATGGCTCACCCTACGATATCGAGATATCATGCAGTTTTGCAATATAAAGCTCAAGAAACGGACGATAATAGACCATGTGGATTCTACGTTTATGATTTAGGAAGCTCGCACGGAACAATTATAAACAAAACTTCAATCAAATCTCATCAATATTATCGAGTTCAAGTCGGTCATATGATAAAGTTGGGTTGCAGCACTAGGATGTTTATTCTGCAGGTATTTATTAGTTGTTTAATGCATATTTATTGTGTTGTATTAATTTTATGTTGTATTTAGGGACCTGATGAGGATAAAGAAGCGGAATCGGAGCTATCTATGACTGAAATGAAACAATTGCGATTGGAGAAGAAGTTGAAAAAGGAAGAAGAGATAGCAAATGCTAAAGCTCAAATAGATAAAGAAAAGGAGGAGAGAGAGAGAAAGTTGGAGCAAGAAGGAATAAGTTGGGGAATGGGTATGTTTTAAAAATATTTTATTCACTCGTGTTTTAAATATGTTATGAAATGTTTTATTTATAATTTATTTAGGCGATGATGCTGATGAAGAAACAGATCTATCTGAAAATCCATACGCTTCAGCAAACAACGAGGAACTATATTTGGAAGATCCTAAAAAGACGTTACGAGGATATTTTGAAAGAGAAGGTCTCACATTAGAATACGATTGTAAAGAGAGAGGTGTAGGACAATATGTTTGCAGGTATTTTAAATAAATATGCATTAACTATAATTAATAAATATGGTATAATTTCTTTTTTGTTAATTTAAATCAAGGGTTGAACTTCCGATTGAAGATGCCAGAGGAAATCCTATAGTTGCAGAAGTTATACACAAAGGAAAGAAGAAAGATGCTGTGATTCAATGTGCTTTAGAAGCGTGTCGAGTTATCGATAGACACGGTCTTCTTCGACAAGCAAAACATGGTTTGTTTTATATAATTATTACTCTTATGAATCTATTCTTCACTAATAATTCAAATTATTTCAGAGTCTCGTAAAAGAAAATCTAAAAATTGGAAGGACGACGATTTTTACGATTCAGATGACGATACATACTTAGATAGAACCGGAACAATTGAGAAAAAACGAGAGCAAAGATTGAAAGTACATCAACCATCATACGAAGATGCAAAATTGGCTAAGACGGATAAAACTTACACTTACAAAGATCTAGTAATATTTTAAATTATTTTTAATTAATTGTATAAAGATATACTGAATAATCTGATCTTTTTTAGGTCGATAACTGTACGGAGTTAAAAGAAAAGATCAATAAATGCGATAAGCGATTGATGGCCCTCAGAGAACAAGGTAAAAGCAAAAAGATCGAAGAAGACAACGAAGACACTGATGCTTTGGATCAATTCATGACTAATCTCGGGAAGCAAGATCACAACAGTATCGCAAATAAAGCTGAAATATCAAAAGCAAAAGTAATTAACATTAAAAATATGAATCATATAATAAAAATAATTTTGTGTTCATGATTTTTATAGATGGAAATACAGCTGCTAAAAGTAGAACTCAGCAAAATGGAAAAGTTAACTGAAATTGCTAAACCGGCACTGTTACCAGAATTGATCAAACAAGACCCAAAGAGTCCAACTATTGACGAGGCTCCTAAAAGTAACGTTAAAAAAGTGGGAAATTCAATATTCATCGGTAAAAAGATCAATAAAACGGTTAAGAAGAGTATTAAAATGCCAGAAACTGTGAGATTGAATAACAAGAATGATGAATTTGAAGTTGAAGTCGATTCAGACGAAGAAGTTGAAAGACTGGAAGCTAAAAATGGCAGTGAATCTAAGAAAAAAGAGGACATCAAATCGACGAGGAAAGACGAGAAAGAAGATAAAAAAGTGTCTAAAAAGAAAGATGAAAGCAAAAAAGTATTCGGCCCTATGAGACCCCCTTCAGATTATGTGATACCTGATGATTATTACAACCAAGAGAGCAATAGAGACCTTCCAGATATTACTGAGCCTGAAGAAGAAACTTATTAAAACAATTTTTAAATAATAAATATAATTTTAAATTTATTTTATTTTTTTCTTTGTAAATTTCTATCTTAAATTATATTGTGCGATGCCTAGAGCATACGCGTTTTATTTTAATTACAAATGAGAGTCACAAAGTCATTATGCTAAATCCTAGTAGTCTTCAAGTTAAAGTCTTGGAGGCTTAATGTGACTTGACCAGATTAGATAATTGAAGTGACAGTGGCTGCTTTTCACTGGAATACACGAGAGTTCAATCAAACTCAAATGTATTCTAAGTAGGAAGTGAGACACTGTAATGCAGTTCACCCTGGCCAAAAAAATATTTTCTGCCCTTTGTATATTATGTTATTTTGACAACGATTTTTTGTAGGTATTTTTAAAAAGTGAAAACCCTATTTTATAAAAAAATAAATGTACGTTGCAGTGAATCTATTTTCCAGCGAAAATATACTTTCACCAACTCAGTCGGTGAAAGCATGTCACACAATAAATTCACTGCTTGAGGCCAGTGAATCTTTATTTTGTAATTAAATTAGAATAAGAATAGCATATGGTCAGAATAAAAATATAGGACGATCATGTGAACAAAAATGTTGAACAAGTTAGGTGCGAGCGAGCGTTGGTCCGATCATTGAACACCCCATGAATAAATCTCAACTAATTTATTTAATTGTATGTAGGATGAAAAAGTATTCGTGTCAAAACTTATACTTTCACAGGCGATTACCAGTGAAATTGTATTTTCATCTATAATAATAAACATTCACTGGCGAAAGTGTGCATATTTGGAATACGAATTCCCTAAAACATCAATAAAAGTATACTTTCACTGGTATGAAATCACTAACATATGCATATTAAAATACAATATGCTTTTAAACATTTAATTTTAAAAAAGGCAATATTCTTAAAAATTAATTAAATAATATAAACAAAATTATGAAAGGGGCGCGCCATACTCCCTATGCATTTTTTACAAAAAAATTAGCAAAAACTATAAATTAAACAATTTTGAACAACTCAAGAGTAGTAAACCTTTCTAATGAAAGATTTAAAATAGTTTATTAGTGATTTATATTTTGAATATAGAGGCATTGGGATGTGCGGCAAAAATTACCGTTGGTTATTGTCTGATTTTAAATACAGTAATTTGTTAATTTCATCGAAGGGTCGCTTAAAAGTACCTGGGGAGTGTTTAAAATGTATGACACGTTCATGTCTTATAATTGTTTTATTTGTTTTTATGAATTGTATTTTTCTTTACACCAATTTTTGCCGCCCCCGGGCAAATGCCAAGTTAGCCCTCTCCTAGATCTGGGAAAGGGAAGGAGATCACCGTCCTTACACTTCAACGGAAATGAAAAAAATAATTCTAGCCAGTGAATTTACTTAACGACTGTATCTAGCAGATGTCCTTTAAAAGTGTTCAATTTATTGTTAATGTACACATAATATGTATGATACTCGTTACCAGAATGACAGCGCAAAAGTGTAATTAATGCTTGTTACGTTGAAAATAGTGGGTTCGAATACCATATAATTTTTTTATCATAACAGAAATCATAATGTGATATTTATAATAATCATCAAAAATCCATTGTCCCATATGCTCTACGTAGAAGGTATAACTGTTGTTTCTGTTACACAAAAAGTCGCCTACCACATTTAAAAGGCAGCGGCGCTTGAAGAATCTCACAATAAATACTCGTTTTGAAAGCGTTAATTTCGCCAGTAAGGAAATTTTAGTGTCATATCCATGTTCTTTGTCCTTTTGTCCTCGCAATTTCGTAGTGGAGAAAAGGTACTTTGTCAATGGTAAGTAAGTGCCACATTATTTTGGCTTATATATTATTTATAGATCACATTCATTCATTTTATAATAGAATAAATTATTTTAACACAAGCTCAACCTAATTTTTCTTAACATATTACGGATTATTGACTGCTATCGAGATTTGTAAAATGAACCACCTGACAATATCGTACTGATGTATGTCACTAAATACGGGTATTCCGGCTTAACCTCGTCAGACTCAGTGCACATTGTAATGCACAATAACTTTATTGCATGTTTTTGAAAACATTTTCGAACATTAATACATCACAGTGCACATTATATTATTACAAAATACAAAAAAATCATGCCTATTTAATGCACAAATTAAAAAAATCTACAAAATAATATTTTTCTACAAAAAATAAACATTAAAATCTGAGGTTAATACGGATATATAGATATTTTCGTAAATATTCCAATATTTTTTATACTAAGCCAGTAGGGTAGCTTGGGTATGTGCCGCCCAGGGCGATCCTTAAAATTGCCGCCCCCCTCCCCATACATTTTTTGTAGGGTCATAAAATTAGCATTTCTTAAAATAATAAATTAGTTATTATTAAGATCTTGTTATTCGTGGATTTATATATGTTTTAGTGCATTCAGGGTTAAGAACCACACTAGACGATCCCATCGCGAATATGCCGCTCCCTAGCAAGTGCCGCCCGGGGCGGCCCGCTCCCATAGCTACGCCACTGGGTCTATATCGACCCCCTAGGGGTTGACGACGACCTGCAAGAGGTCCATGTCAGCGGAAAAAAAATTGGGGGTACATGAGATGTAAATGGGGGTCAACGATAATGGATCTCATTTGAGCAGGCTTAGGTTAAAAGCACCAGGTTCGTCCCTCCCACTAAAAGCATTTATTTTTTACTTAATCATTTTATGTAACAAATATTAAATTTTAATTTGGTTCGTTTTAATTTGAATTTAATTAATAAATGTATAAAACTTAACATGTGTTTTTTTTTAAGTTTTTCACGCTACACTTCACTAAAGTTAGAAATGTAAATCTTTCAAAGTGAGTAACACTATACAGCTGTGAAAAACACATTTGAAATTTATGAATTTGCAAAAAATCAATATCAGTTAAGCAGTGGTCTACCTAAGACCGAAAAAATGGCAAGTAGTCTACGAGACAAAAAAGTTTGAAGAGCTCTGGTCTAGATTGATCAAAAATCTGGCGGTCTGGGTCGATGTAGAGCAGCAAAGTTGTAAAAGTGGCCTCTCTGGTCTCTGGTTCGAATTTGAGGAAAGATTGGATCGAGTGGTTCTCTCGAAGTAATGTTTATATGAGTAATTTTTGACATAGCTTGAACGAGTGGAAGAGAAGGCTTATTTAGCTTAGTTAAATTCCGTTTATGTAGTATGTTTTCAAGTGGCAAATTTTAAGAAACTATTGTGGTCGTTTTCAATGATGACAAAATAATTCGTATAATAATATGTTCCGTGCACGAGACAATGGCAATAGGGGGGTATATAATATTATTAATAAATAAAGACATTATTTAAGGAGCTCAGACGCTCTTTAAATTTTTGGTTGTTTTTCCCAAATTGCTAGAAATATATCATTGTACGTAAATAAATATTAAGATTTTATTGTTAATTACATTTTTATTTATGTAAATCCTCCCTCCTCTCGTTAAACTATGAAAGTATGAATTTATTTCATATACAAAAATAATTTAGACTATCATGGATAAATAAATACAATACAGACAAGTTGGCCACAAGCAATCCCTTATTAAACATAGTGTTTAACATTACCTTCTCACTATTTAAATCACAATTCTCCTTATGTGAAAGATTGATACGAGTTGTATCGCCAATTTATGTAACTGACTCCCCTTTTGATATTCATTTAGATCTGCCACTGATGTTGTTTAGGCTCAGTTTAAGACAACAACTATATTGTATATTCACTGTAAAATAATCTAATGAGACAATTTAACTTCGATCGTTCGAACATTAGGGACGTAAAATTATCTAATAATTATTGTGTATGATTACCATCGGTCGACATGGCCAACATTAATGCATTTACGGCCGTAATTTCTCCATTTACGTTCAATTTACGATTTGCCGCCTGTTTAGCGCGTGAATTACAAAGCTATAGGATAAAATCTAAGCACAGTAAATCGCGAATACGTGACAGTTTTGAAGCTTCTAGCGTGAAAATCGAATCGAGGTACTTAGCGCCATTTTATGACGTTAGTCAAAAGCCGAAGAAATCACGCCATAAGCAAATTTATTTAAAAAATACATATCGGCTAGATACATTATCATAATTCTTTAATTAAAGCATATATAAATAAAAACCATATTCAGTACATATGCACATATATTAAATAAATAAATTTAAAATTCAAAAAAAGAGATAATTTTGTCGCATATTACATTTAATATAATGTAATTTAAACAAATCAACAGTGGCGCAATATTGGATCGCATAAACTTTATCTGTTTAACGATTTTGAATATGCCCTGGTTTGCGCTATCGTTTTTATGGCCAAGATAAATCCGAATTGGTTTTAATATTGAATTTATTGACACCAATATTGTTATTTTATGATATCACATTATGGAATCGTGAGACGTCGCCTTCTTCTTTATAAGGTTATATTATTAGTACTTGCCATAAGTGTGCAGAAATACATTATTTTGCAATGAGATATTTAAATAGATGGACACTTATGAGGCGTGTGTAATTTAATTAAATCACGATGGTTAGGAAAGTATTGGATAAGACTGTTTAGTAGATTTATGACATAAAAATGCAACTTTAACCGGTAGAGGTGTGGTGATTCGAGATTGTGTGTGAGCTATTATTTATTAATTTTAAAAATATCAAAAGCGGTCTTTTCCTTTTTTAGTGCTGCGATGTCGCAGAGTTGCGCCATTGAAATCATTATGGGGCAAGATCGAACAGAGATCTTCTCGCTGAATTCCCAAGCTGCCAATTAAATTGCCAGTATATAAATAATTAATGAACAAAATATTATTATATTTTTTATATATTTATGAGTACAGATTTTGCCATTAATCGATAACTACGTCAATAGTTCCCAAAGTGAATTCGACAGTTTTAGTACAAAGTATCTAATTATGATGCATCATACACACGGGCTGATCAATTATCAAGTCGCATAGACGAAAAGAGGAATACGTACATATATTTTGGTAGAGAGAAACAGGCCACTTTATAGTAACAAAACCGTCATTTTCCTCTATATGTTATATGTAACATAGAGATACTAGAGTTAGGGAAGAAAATTGCAATACCGGAAATACCGGTATTGCAATCCTTATAATATTAATTCAAATATTATTTTTTTGCTATTTCAACGCAGTTATAAAAATTTTCCATATAAAGATGATGGCAATAATTGTTAAAGAAAATTAAATCTAAAGTATTCGAACCTCGTAATTTCTTCCGCCTGGGTTCGGAACATTTTATTCCTTAAATATAATTCCAAGTGGCGGAAAAGGCGAAAACCTGTCGGCGAGAGATCATGTGGATTTGGGGTGATAAGGCAAAATGAAATATGTAGATAACGTATATAGAAATCGACTTACTGATTAGTGCTTCTCACTTTGATGATATATTAAGAGTAGCCTGTACCAACCAGGAACATGATTTGTCTGAAATAGTTAAAAGTTTGTCTCAACATCAGAAATTACATTAATTTTTGAATAAATAAATAATTTTGAATATATTCGTATTAATGTGTATTTATATATTTTTTTGTTTGTTGTTCATGAGCGATTTGATTTAAAACTATAGAGATGCACCCTTTTTCAAACTTTTGGATTATTTTCTGCGGGGATATGTGAAGTCGTTAGTCTACGCCGATAGAATTGGAAGCCAACATTCGCCGCGTTATTGCCAATATACGGCCCTAGATGCTCAAAAATTGCACTTCCAGATTGCGCCTTATCAGAGCCAGCCGCGGTGCCATATGCCCGAAATCATATTTAAACACTAATGGTATAACATAATCTCTCCAATAAAGCCGATATAATGGCCATTACCACGATTTTTATGTGTTTTATTTTATTTTCAAGTTCAATACCTCTAAAAAACCATTCTGTTTATACACATACAATATGTACATGAAATAAAAATAAGTTATAATTATTTTAGTCTTATTTTTACATCATTATATCTGTATTTGCCCCGAAAAAAGGTTGAGTATGACTGATCTAATGATTAGTGGTATGATAAATTCACTCACAAAAATCAAAGAATATTTTAAAAAAGGACATAAATATATTTTTTATAATGGACCTTTGCAATTAACTAAGCATAATTTTTTTTTCATAAAATAAAAATTCATACCTATTCATAAATTCATAGTCACGTTTTAAAAACAATAATATAAAACACCTAACTTAATTTCTTAATTTTACATGAAAACCATCATACACAAAAGACGCTAATTGCCGTCTGCGGTATTTAACGTTCGTCACGCTCAGGACGCCAATTGGTGTGACCGGTAGATAAAAGTAAGAATTTGACATTATGAATAGCTTTATTGATATCATAAATAAATATAAGAAACGTTACTACGCCGAGGCGGCTATTTAAAAAGTATGAATTACTAAATTGAATATGTGTATGTATGATATTATCTATTTAGGTACAAAGTTCTACAGGTAATAAAAGAACCCCGTAATATATTAACGAAATGCATTGAGAAAAAACATCAATCATTGTTTACGAATAGTATGAAGTATGAAAGTGTCAATGAAGGTAAACGCAGCAACCGAGGTATAGGAAAACAGTAGATCTACAATATCTATGCAGCGGCAGTAGTGAACGGTGTGAGATCGGACGTTCGTGTGCGAGTTGACCGTTCAGTTGTGTACTGCCGCTGGACCCGGCCAGTACTGTTCTCTTCTCGGTGTTCGTTTCATTCTGGTACGATTCAATTACGTGCGTTACGTTATACACTAGTGACAGTAATTAATGTGCATCGATACGATACCTTGTTATTATACGCACGCCCTTTATTAGCCGACTGGATAAGTACCGACCGCTTTTATATCATACTACATATACGTATTATATTATACATTGTAATGTAAAATTACCTAAACACAATATTTTACACGAATAAATCAATTAACGCTTAATAATGGGCATAATAAATTGTCACAAATTATCGCTCTGCTGTTTATTTGCGTATTGTGTTGTGTTTTGTGTTGTGCATATTTTATCATATACACTAATCTCGAATGAAACATAATGTAAATGACCACACCCATGTCGCGACTACTGTAACTGTCATCGGTCGTTTTCGAGATCGCAGATTGCAACCGCTAATAGTTTGTGCAATTCAAACTTCGCGCGCGGATTTTGACAAGTGTCACTACGACGCCAGGGTTGTCATGCTAATTAAAAAATGTGTTACAATCGTTTTTATTTCAGATTTTTATTATATGACCACAAAATGCATATCACTTATTGAAATATTAAAAAATATTTAAAAAAATGACTACTGTCTGAAAAACTGAAATGACGTCCCATATACTTAACCAGAAATTCTTGGGTTATCGCTCAAAGAAAATTTAAAAAAACAGTCCCAAAATATTTTTTTAAATATGTAATTTCAGTGAAATAATACCGAAATACATTTTTATGCGATATATATTTTTGCAAGTGAAAAAAGTAATTTATCTGACACGATTTTAAGTGATAGGCCCTAGGGAAATTTTATGCTGGTATAAAATGTCTACGGAATTCAATTTAATAGTTGCGGAACGTCCATTTATTTTTCAAACCTTAATCTAATGAAAATTCTAAAACTAATTATGATTTTAGAACTTTCATTAGATTAATTCCAAAATACAAGCTAAGTCAACTTATCTCTCAGGGAAAAATAAGTGGAAAAAGAAATACAGTTTTAAAAATATGACAGCTATCCTTACCGATATCACTAAATTCTTCTGATATGAAAGTATTGATCAAATTATATTCAAGTCCAATTTTGATCAATAGGAGGGTAAAAAGCGTAAAAATCCACGTAAAAAGCGATAAAATCGTGCCGTCGATAACGTCTTAACGAATTAACCAAACCCAACTTAACCTAATTATAGTTTTACAACTTTCATTAGCTCTAAAGTCTAAAATACAATCTAAGCCAACTCATCTCTTAGCGATAAATAAGCGGAAGAAGTATAGACTGATGGTGCATCTCACATATTGCTCCATAGTTAGACTGCATTTTGGTATTACATGTTCAAAAATATGATAGCTATCCTTACCGATAATAATACAGACTTCTGATATAAGAGTATTGGCTGAAGTATATTCAAACCGAATTTTAGTCAATAGGTAAACATCCATTTGCCGTTGAAACCCGAATCTAACCTAATGAAAGTTCTAAAAGTAATTATGGTTTTAGAACTTTCATTAGGTCAAGTCCAAAATACAAACTAAGTCAACTCATCTCTCAGGGGAAAATAAACGAAAAAATAAATAGACAGACGTCGCATCTCACATATTGCTCCGTAGTTTGTCTGCACTTGAATATTACAGTATGTTTTAAAAATATGATAGCTATTCTTACCGATATATTTTCAAACGTATTTATGTAGTAAATCGTTGTTGCCGTTTCGTAGCCGTTTTTTTATAACAGTGGTTTCTAAGCGTACTATTGACATTTTAAACAAGTGCCTTATTTTTATCAAAAAAATTCAAATTGCGACATTTCATTCCCATAAAAAACACTAAAAAATCAATATTGTGCAAATAGTGGGGATGGTTCTGCCGACTCAGACTTTATGTATTTTTATAAAATTCTTATATCTAGAAAAAGCTTTCCGTTCCAGCAAAACTCAATCGTCAATTTGGCGGAGCTCTTGGAACCAATTGTGTAAAAAAACAAGGGCCAAAATAACTTAAATGTGTCATTTTTTAAATCATTTTTTAACGTTTTTCTTCGTCGCAATAAATCAAGAAAAACACAAAAAATAACTATGGTCTATTAAGACGCATTAATTCGATCCTGTGTTTTCATCTCAGTCCATCTTTCGAACATAATAGGCATTTCTACATACTCGTTAGCAGGGACTCAAAACCTTTTTATGTCGAACCATTGTTTTAATGTAATATAATTTTTTGCAATTAATTTACTTGTGATTTTGAAGAAGAAAAATATCAAACTGCTAGTTGAAATTTTATTTAAAATAATGATTATTTCGTAATAATATTTGTGTGTTTTTTTCAATTTTAAATCTCTAATTTTTTACTTATTTTAGAACGTATAGATCACTGGAGAAGTAAATAATATTTGATAAATATGTTACAGTATGCTAAAGTTACATATAAAAATCTGGATTTTTTCCAAATATAATAATCCAAGTACTTTTATTTATAAAATTTCCCCTTTTTCTAAAATTATCCAAAGTTCAAAATCCGAATGTAATGTCATTTTTTCTGGTGATCTAGTTTTACAACCAGTTGTCTTTGGACTGCGGTACGATACATACGTGTTTTAGTGTTTTTATTTTAAAAGAATACTTGTTCTTAATTTTACCCCTTAATAATTGCCCCCTTACCCTGTCATGATGAATGGCAAACAACTGTCCATCGAAAGAGCATTTACGGAATTGCATTGTGTACGAATTCCATTTAAAAAGTAACGCAAAAATAGCCACTAAACACATTTGGAGTGCTTATGGAAGTTTCTAAAGTAGCTTTAAAAATTCAAATATGTAAATTTTAATTAAAAAAATTAGGTTTAAAGTAGCCTAGTTGACAATGCCCTTTTGCTATCCAAAGCTCCATATCCATCTATGAATTGTCCAATTCATAAAAGAAGAGTTGTAATTTCCTAGTCAAACACCCAAAGATATTTTCATAAATCAAGAAAAATTTGCACTCGTATACTCTTATACCGCTATTTACAGTCAAGACTGAGAAGTTTTATTACACAGTTGTATTCACTAGACATAGGTTCTTCAATTGTTCAAATCTATGAAACATTTTTTAAGGAATGAAAATTAATTGAAACGAGGAAATCAAATATAAACACTACAATTTTTTTAAGTAAAGTAGTTTTTTGTAGCCCTTTCATATGATATAATAATAAATACAAGTATACAAATTTTATCTTTAATTTCAATGATATTAGAAAAATCCCACTGAAAATGTCATTTTCGGAAGAAAAAATATTTTTTTTTCATTTTTATTCGCAGTAAAAATTTTATTGAAAAATACATTTATAGCATATGTTCTACTTATTTTATTATTTAGTATGTATATATTGTCTTAGTTGCATACAATAAGTAAATCTTGTATATCATAACATTGTTATTATACACAAAAAAAAAATGGTAATATACTCTAAAAAATGAGAATCGTGTATTCGATGTTAATCTAGTCCTGTTTGTAATATTAGATGAGTTTAATTATTATTATGATCGAAACGTGACTTACGTCACTCGTTAAATTACAACACCCTTTATGTATGCAAAGTTGTATACTATTTATTAGATAAAATTTGATTCGATATGAATGGTAAAGCCAGGTCCGTTTCGAAACCGCGAACCGATGTTAATTGATCGATGTTTTATTGTTTGGATTGACACAATTGCGGTTTAACGATTGTTAAATGTATTTTGGTAATAAATATTTGAAAATTACGCACGCAGTGGCAGAAAGGTGAAAACTCGTTCGCCTCACGTGCGGCCGACTTCAGTCGAGTTCCCAGCTGACGGCTGTCGTCGCCGCTGCTCGGGTCGCTTCTCGCTTTAGGGCGTTTTACCTACAAACTAAACTTCTCACGTGTATCCGCGTTAAAAAGTCGTTACACCGTCTTAAAAGTGCAGTGACGCTCGACAGTTGACGACATCGCGCGTAGTCAATATTTGACAGATGTCAATCTTGTTTGCCAACATCGTCTTTCCGTAAGTAGAATCTCGTTGAATTCTTATAAGAACTACGTCTACTGGCTCAGTGTTAACACTGTTTATCGCGTTTTAAACGGTTCAGCCATTTTGAATGCATCGTAACGCAAAGGGCTATAACCAATTTAGAACAATTGCGTTAATAGCTCTAAATTCGAAGTGCATCCGTGATTTATCGTAGATAGTAAATTTGTGTAAAGGCGGATACGTTTCGTTTCGTTTCGAAATCGTTACGCTACACATTTGACGGGCCGTCACAGCTTTATTATTATCTGTACGCCGAATCGGTAGCGCGTTTAAAGTGTGCGCTCATTTCTGACTGTCGTGCGCATGCGCGCGGCCCAAAATCGAGCGCCATCTTTCAAAGTCCCAGATTGACCCGAGGGTCGTAACATCGGACTGTCGGCCATGACCCTTCAATTCAAATTTTAATGGTGTAATATTTATTTTTATCAATGTTTTCTACTATTTTACTAGTTACATTTTTCATTTTAGATAGGGTTACCAGAAGTTAAAAATATCAAAACATTTTTGTATTTTATTCATTGTTGTGTTCTATGAAAGGGGTCGGAAAACTTGGTGTATGTGTGTTTCACAGAATTCTCGCGTTTCTGAATTAATTATGTTCAAACCAAAACCCAACATAAACAAATAAACTATTGTTTATGTTGGGTTTTGGTTTGAACAGCAAATAGACGTTTCACACATCACGGGCTTTGAGCGTTACGCCCTGCTAATTAACAAGTACGAAACCTTCGATAAATAAGAGTCAAATATGAGTATCACAACAAAATTTTTGATAACGGTTCTGTCATAATAATGAAATGTAACGATTTTTAAAGACATGATTACTGTCTTACTTTATATCATATCTCTATAAAAATCAGCCATCCTTGTTATTTTCCCATATGAGGAATTAACATTTGTTCATTTACAAAGTTACAAAGTTTGTAGAGGGTCTAAGGCCTTAAGCAGACAACCCTCATTTAATAGTTGTATACTGCTTATGAGTAATTACGACTTTTGGCTTCAATACATTGCTCGGACTGAGGCTAGACTCGACTTCCTACCCGAGTTGTCGGCAGTGACAATTGCGATGAAGAAAAAAATCATTAAGAATTCTATCGCATTTATCTGGCCTGCCTTCTTTAGTATAATCATCTTCCTGTGCTTCCAGCTGTCCAGAGACACTCAATCTATTCATAACGATGGCACACACAATTAGAGTAGTATTGTTATATTATGGTTCACGATCAATATTTGAATGTAGTGAATTCGTTTGTATACTGATTCAGGCTGATAGTAGTAAATCCATGTCTCTTCAGTAGTAACAAAGCTTTCAATAAAAATATCAGTATTGAAATTAAACCCAATTTACTCACTTATTATAAAATATATTTTTCGATCCATGATTTGCCAATCTGCTATTACAATATTGTGAATCAAATCAGTAGCACTTACAGACCTTCCACTTCGAGGATCATTTTTAATGCTTTACGTCCTATGTTTAAATTATTAATATGAAGAAATTGACGTTCCTATAGTTCCATGTATTTATGATGGTCTATATTGATTTCATGACATATATAAAAAACTGATTCGATTTTATTGTATAGAACCTTATCGTTTCAGGGCGTCGACCTAACATAGAAACTTGCCTCTCGCGCACACAATATCGCTACGCCCGTTATTATCCAATCCATCATTATCACCGTTTTTTCCTTCACACTCTGCGTTGTTATTATTGACATTATGCGCTATTATTGCACGATGCCGTGCCTAGGAACAATACCGATAAAATTCTCACACACACATCTTCGTGACAGAATTTCGCGCCGCCAATGTTTAGAAACTGTGACATCCATCGTTCGTCGTCGCGCGCAATTTCGTTTAATTGCGGTCCATTTATCGTACATTTTATGACCGATGCTCAAAGCGTGTGATCTATCGTTCGAGTGTGTATGTAACTTTTTTTTCAGAGGTGAAGTTTCACTTTCGTTTTTCTTCAGCACGCACGATAGTCGAATGGCACGAGCGGTGTCGGTGCGTGCTGACTGCAGGGGTCATCAAACTTTAAGAAAATCCTTGTTTCTTTACATCCCCACAAGAATAGCATTTCATCCTTTTGAGCATATGGATCATCTTTAATGTTGAAAATATTAGCAACATTCTTCTCCATCCCCACTTATTTTTAATGACCTATGCCTCGACTCCATAAAAGTATATGGAGTTGATATGTTGATAATCCTATCTCTCAATGACACTCATATGACTTTCTATTTGATACTTAATATACATTTATTATATACAGTTGACCCAAGATAGACGAACTCATTCAAAGCCTCTAGATCTGAAATATGATAAATTCAAGAACAAATATCGAATATAATTTGTTATGGGTTTTCCTCAATTTCTAAAGCATCGAATTAAGTCATATTTTTTTTATATTATTCATATTTATTGAAATTTAAATAATTTACACATATTCGAACGTTATGTAAAAAACTAAAATTATCACCGAGCATTTTAGCGAAAAATTGAGTCATCACAATTTTTTTTCAACATTATTTAATACTAAAACATATTAAGATATAATTAAAAAAAAAACAATAAAAAAAATTGTATAGTTCTAGGACCTGTGTAGTATTTTTGATTGTTATATGTATTATTGTCATCGTGTCTAAGCTTAACAAATTTAAATCACCTCTACTTTGAGTAAAGTTACATATTTGTAAATATAACAAAAATGGCTCTTTCGAACTTATCACAGGTTAATTTATATGCCAGACAGGGACTAATTTAAAATTCATAAAAATACAACGGTTGATCAAACTAATTTTTGAGTCCTAGTTATTTAAATCTAAATCCAATTATAAATTGCTAGGGAGGGAGTACCGTTGGGACCAACAAATTAACTACCGCTAATGGTCGTATTCAATAACTTTACATTATTTAATTAAAAATAAGTTCGCCTAGCAACGAATATATTATTATAGATACATGTTACACATTAATCAAACTGTCCGTAACTATTTACACATAAAGAGCATTAATATGTAATTATCACTATTCACACGTGTATCGAATTATATTTTTTATATTTTTTTATTATAATTATTATATTTTTTGTTGCATTTTTTGCACATTTTTGAATTTATAATAGATAAATATAATTGTTAACTTTCGTTTACCGTTAATATTGTTAAAAAATACGGGTATTGTAAAATTAGGAATGTATAATTGCGTCAATTCTGGGAATGGTGTATTTTTTCGTCGTCCTAGCAAGTGCATAATGGCGGGCCTCCACCGCAACAAGTGCGCGCGACTTTTTTTTTTGATTCTATTCATAGAAAGCAATATCGAGGACATTTAAAAATTAGAAGCTTATAACAAAATATTATTTGACATAACTTCGCCTTTTTTAAATAAATTCTTGTATTCTGCCTAGCATCAATAAATACAGTTTTTCAATTATTTTAAGATCTATCTCCTCTTCCCACACTTCCATGATGTTTTTTCAGCTCTACTAAATTTTTTGATCGTTTTTTTATTAATTGTTGTTTTATGATTGCCCATAAATTTTCATTTGGTTTCAGGTCGGGTCTGTTTCCTGACCATGTTAAAGATGTGATTCCCATTAACTCATTGATTTGGGTAATCTATAGATAGAGGATTAATTTAATGAAAGTTTGAATGTAAAAACTATAATTGAACTCACAGAACGGGCTCGATGGCATGGCGCAGAATCGTCTTGCAAAATGGGTTCAGCAGTATGTTGGGAAAGTTCTTCAAGGGTTAGAATAAAGTCGTTTTATACAACCAATTTTTGCATTCATGGTGCCCTGGACGAAATTTACAGAGTCAAATCCATAAGCTGTCATACACCCCAGATCATTACATAGAGTGAGTGTTTGATGAATCGATTAATGCATTAGGGATGAAATGTTTCGCTTTTCTACGGCACACAGTCGCTTACCATCTGCTCCAAACAGATTAAATTTGAATTCGTCGGAGAAAGCCACTCTTCTCCAATCTTCGACGGTCCAATGGCGATGAGCTTTTGCCCATTTAAGGCGATTCTTTTTCATTTTCTGGGTTTTGCGCTTTAAATCCAGCGTCAAATGAAAAGTGCAAGCCCGTTGCTTCGTTCATAAATTAGGCAAAGTATCTGCCGAATGCGTGAATTTGGCAGGAATTGTACTGATTATTTCACGCATTAAGCAAATTAGATAACTATAAACATAACAACGTACAAATTTTCTCAAGAGGTATCTTAGACAGAATTTTTTTCTTAAAAAAATACAGATTTTGATCGAACAAAAATATTTTTTGCATAGTTAGTCTTTAGGATCCTGCTCAAAACACAGGCACTCTTCTACCTTATCTTAACAACGCTATATGGTATTTTTGAAAGTTGTGTTATTGTTGTATTATTTTGCAATTTAAATGACTGCTACTTTGAGCAGAGTTACATTTACCTACTCTTTCCGAACTATAAATATTTTTTTTAACTAATCATAAGTTAATTTATATGATAGTTGCCTTTTAAAAATCCACAAAAATACAATGACTGATCAAACTGAATTTTTATGATTATATTTAAATCTAAATATATATTATAATATGTTATATAATTAAATGTTTGTTACATCACTTTATAAAACATATATTTCTAGTTTCGTACCAAAAAATTGACAAAGCTCTCATATCTATATACACTAGACCCCCCAATAACACGGTGAATTAAATAAAATATCTCACCTCACGCGCCTGATTCGTACGAACGTATTGCAAAAAATAAATATATATTATCTTGTCCCCCAACTATACGCACCCAAATAACACGTCCCCAATTTACCGTGTTATTAGGGGGTTTATTGTATATACACATATATAAAACCTAGCGCATTTAACAGATTAAAATATTTTTTTGCAATTATTATTTAGGTCCCTGCTTAAAGCATAGGCACTCTTCTATTTTATTTTTACTTTTTTACCTACCATCCTTTTTCTTGCTATGTTTCTTAGTGGCACCGAGTCTAAGATTGACAACTTTAAACCACTTTCACGTTAGGTAAGGTTAAATTTGCATACACTTCAGATCTATGTTAGTAAACAACACAAGAATGGCTCTTTCTAACCAATCACATGGTTATTTATATTCCGGGTGAGAACTGCTAGTCATGTTTTATGTAATTCACAAGAATGTCTGATCAAACTTATTTTTTTAACAGTATATTTGCTACATAAAACTATATAACACATAATACAGTGAAATATCTTTGTAACGAATACGTCCCTGTATAACGAATCTTCAATTTGTTCCTGAAAAATGTTTTCATTGTAACGAAGACCGATCTCAGTATAACGAAATATTTTGCTCCGAATTTAAGAAGAACGTTACATCTTTACACCATGTTTTTTCCGAATTCAATTCGAAATTGACTTGGCGTGTGCCGTATGTGTTTACAAGCGACATTTTAAGTGTTTCGCTGACCCTCAAACTTTTTTTATAAAACATTTTTTTCAACAAATTTTATTGTATTCATTACAGTATCTTTAAAAATGGACAATCTTGTGAGAGGTTATTTTGATGCTGTAATAATAGGGTAATGGAAAATAAAATAAAAATATATCATCTTCCTTACATTCAATATAACGAAATATTTTCTTCGGTCCCGTGAGCTTCGCTATACTGAGTATTTTTTTGCATTGTTACTCTTTAGGACTTTGATCAAAACATGGGCATCATCTTACCTTTAAAACAACATGCTTAAATTTTAATTTATTAAATGATTATCGCCTACTAGATGACACATGTTACTAAATTATTTGATAACAGCTAATTGTGCTTAGCAAATTATTTATTATATATTTATTTTTTTATTCTTTGCAAAACGATTGTATACACCTGAAACCAATTCGTATGCAAGATGTATATTATGATGGGCACATCAGAATATACATATGTCCTATTTAGTATATGACTGATTTAATGCTCGATTTAATAAATTATATCTGCATTGAGTTGAAGTGAAAACTACAATTTGTTTGTAGAGCAATATTACAATAAAGTCATTTATTAACATTTAGATGTATTTAATAATAAAACAATATAAATATTTCGATTTACGATATTGGTATATAAAAACCGGTGGAAAGCTGCTGGATGTCATCACTGCTAATACTGACTTATGAGATCAGAACGATTGGCGTTTTATATTATGTCAATACAAATAGTAATGTTTGAGAAATTAAATTTTAATATATTTGCACCTACTTGAAATTATAAATTATGCAACTCACTTGAAATCAGGCTGGAGTGTAAAGAAAGAATAATGGTACTACTGCTGTACTTAAAATCATACATCAATAAATCAGTTCGAACACTTGCTGCTGGTAGTCAATCGGAGACAATGCAATAATCTCATTAGATCTACGCCCAACGCTATTCATCTCAATCATCTTAGATCGATTGTTAAAAGTGGCTGTCAAGTACAATTTCGTAAATCTATTCTATTCGCGTGCCTACCAAAGATTTTGGGAGCATTGCTGACCGACATGCGTACGTTGTGCAAAGTGGGACAAGGATCTTGTCAACGCCTTAATCTGCTTATTTAGTATTCGATTCCAAGTTAAGCGGTGTTGGCCGCTTATGCCACGCCAATGCCACACTCCTCTAATACCGTTTACAATCCTAGTTCGAGTCTAAACGTGGACTATTAAATAATATATAAAGGAGATCGGAGAATAATAAGTACGATTGAGAACGCCTTTAAATAATATTCCAAGAACGGAGGATATAAATAAATTGTGATTTTACGCCCTTATATAACATTCCAAGTACGGAGGATGTAAAATATATATGTGAGGTCGAGTTGCCTTATACGTGTTGAATGATTTATAAAGGATAATAATAGCTTTCCTTCTGGCCTTCCAATTACACTATAAAAATCAATCCCAAGGAAGTATTAAATACATTCGGCTGTGCTAAATGGAGTCACTTGCGAAAACAAGGCGCGGTTATCGAATTCGCGCACCTCGAGGCACATTTCTGCCGCTTTATTTGCATATGCCCCTAATTGAAATCAATATTTTTAAGTGCTGCTTCGAAGGGGCCGTTATGGCGATTGATACCAGTTTAACGGTGAGAACCAGTTTGGCTCATCTTCTCTTGCCTTTTCTCTTTTTCCCCTCGGAAAGGCGGCGAGGCCAGGCGTGGTGGGTGCAATTTGGCACCAGCTGTGGAATCGATAATAATTTAATCGACAGACCCTAGATTTTTTTGTTGCTCTTATAAGAGTGTATAAAATAATAAATATAAAATTCTAGAAGAAATACTGCGTCCTGTCGTTGTCCTATCATATAAGAAAGGATAAGCGTAGTATGTAACGTCTCAGATTAATAACTCTGAGGTTGCGGGTTCGAGCCCCAGCAGCGGCACTCAAATTTTTATTTAAAAAAATGCGCTATTATTAAAAAAAAAACGGCATATATTGATTATAAATTATTTTACTCATAAAAATTTATAATTATTAATATATTATAGATGTCATCGATTCCCAAACTTTCAGTCTAGACTTACTCAGTTGTTACAGATTTATCCCGTTGTAACGTAAGATTTAATAAAATTAAATGGCTGTAGTCTATATTTTAGACAAACTAGGATTGTTTTAAAAAAAATCTTTTAGTGTTTAAATTCAATTTCAGGCTAAATACTAGCTGCATATTGTGTTGCGGTCTTTCATAAGCAGAGCTATTCATTCTGTAATTATGGTAGAACTTAGTATTAAGCTTAGTTTGATCCCAGAATAGCTGTTTTACTCATTGGAAGTAGTTTGATTGAAATACGCCAAGAGTATATTTTTAAAGATATCGATGTAACATCAAGTTGTGGACAAGCGTAGCAGAATTTGACACGATTCTTAGTGGAATATTTTGCTGGGTTTTTTTGGTACTTACCAGAGACAAGTCTTGAATTTGGCCAGAGTAATGCATGTCATTTAATTCAATATTATAAATAAAATTAAATAAAAATATGAAAAAATCTGAAATGAGGTCCCTAATTCTAAATCAGAAAATCTTGGGTGAAATATGACATTTCAGTGAAATCACATCGGAATATATTTTCACCGGTACTAGTGTTGGCTTTCACAATAACCATTGTTATCTCTATTGCCCGTTTTCTAAATCGGCCTAATGAATTAGTAAAAGGGTATTTATAAGTTAGTGAAACGGTTAGTTTCTTACAAAAGTAATCCAAAATGTATTGCCATTAACGTTAACATCTGGAAAATTTGGATATTTTAAAAAAAATTTAATAATAGTTTACATATTTATAATTGCAATATATGCGAGTGAACGGTGGACGAGACACCACCGGAAGTTGTCTTCACGCCGAGGTCCACCAAAAAATCGTATCTCGCATATTACCCTATGGTTTGTCTGTACTTTGATAATATACTGTACTACAAACCACTAATATACTGGTATTGGTCAAAGTATATTCAAATAGAATTTGGTCAATAGGAGGGCGTAAAAACAATTATCATTTCTCTGAAGTCAAAAATCACGTCAAAAGCAATAAAATCGTGCCGGCGCCATTGCAGTGGGAACGCTTTTGACGTGAATTTTTGACATCTGAAAAGGGATAATTGTTTTTTGCGCTCTCCTATTAGTCAAAATTCGGTTTAACTATGCTTCATTCGATTCTCATTTATTGTAAGTATTAATATGAACGCTAGATAACCAAGCGACGGCACGACTTTATTGCTTTTGACGCAGATTCTAAACGGAATTTGGCTAGAAAAATTCATGTCATTAAACGAGATTCTAAACGGAATTTTTCTAGCCAAACGACCATTGACTGGCAAACTTTCCCCCCCCCCTCCCACCCTGGAAAAGTTGAAATGAATAGCTGTTGTACTGAAAAACTTAAAAAAAAAATATTATATACAAATCAATTAGTAATTTATTTTTAAATATTTAACCTTTTTTTACTGCGAAAAAGAGATATAGCTTTGCTCTAGTTGTTTTAATTATTTATATTAGTTTATCTCGATGAGATTTCCATGAAAGTTTGGAGTCTAAAGTAACCATAAGTATCTAGAAATTTATTATACATTTTAATTTGAGCTATAAAAAACGTTAATACTACGCTTTTAGTGACATTTGCAGTGACTAGCCATTTGTCAAACCATTTTGCAGTCTTATCTACCGCTACTACTAACTCATTCTTTATTTATTATTATAATTTTATTCATCATGTTATTACATATTTATTTTAATAATACAAGCGATATACAATATTTTAATCTCATATCTTCACGTATTGCAGTAGCACGTAATCGGTCGTCAGTAATTCTCTGTTCAGCTCAATTAGTTAAAAATTAAAAATAGCACTAATATAGATAGTGTCGTAAGCTAATAAAGCAGTGATATCATTTTTGTGTGGCTTAGTTAAAAAAACTCAATAGCAAGGGTCATATAATTGAACCTTGAGGAACGCCAGAGATTTGACAATTTAAATGATTCTACAGTTTAAAAACGAGCTGATTAATTCAAGGTTACTGGAAAATTAAGTTTATTAGTTTGTCTATAATGCTGGCATACTAAACAATTTAAAGTTTAAGCAATGTTTAATAAAACTGTTCCTATGGATATGTTTTACAACTTAATGAGAACACATAAACCCAAATAGTTATTATTACCGTGCTCATATATTGTAGTTTTTGATAAATTTTACTTGCGACAGGTAGTAAATTTATTATACAAAAAATAGAATCGTAGGGTTCGTACCCGGTTTACGATTAACTAATACGCCTACTCTCTTTCACGTGGTCCAAAAGTATAGACAAGAAAAATACGAGTTTGTAATGTTGCATATAAATAAATAAAAGGATTTGAAGAGCTTTATTAGCGATGAAGTCATTTATTGGAGCTTAACGATTGGTTAAAATCGTTGAATAATGTGAGTTGTTCTTCAATTATATTTTTAGCTTACTAGAATTGACTTAGTATTGATTTGAAGGCTGACAGCAAATATTTTAGCCCATTCCTTAATATTACAAACAATTTCTAAATTTGATGTTCTAAATTTATTTGTAAGTTTTTTAATTGTTTTATTGTGATTTTTATACAATTTTTTATTTCATGTTTTATTTAACTTTTAATTTGCAACTATTTTGTTATTAACCCTTTCATTGCCGATATACTATAATATATAACGGCTTTTACTACTTAGAAAAATATTTCAGGATTTCCATCATTGTGAAGAATGAATCAGATTTTATAGGCAAATAATATTTTTTTTTATATTTAAATAGTAATCACAAAAAGCTCGGTAGTTAAAGGGTTATAACGCCAGACTTCGTCGCTTTGAAACAAGATCCATACCATAAATAGATTTGCTTTCTAAGAATGAATCTTGCATAGGTAATTATGATGAGAATCTAATCATTTTTGTCACTCAATGTCCAAGAAAACTGCTCCTATGGATATTTTCCTGCCAAAGATGGTCCAATGAAAACACTTAAATATAAATGCATCATCTGGCCAGATTTTATTATAATTAATAGTTTATTCTGTATTGTTTTTCATAAATTTTACTTGGGATTCAAGCGTAGGGTTAATATTCTGCTTACGAAGAACTATTACGCCTGCTTGTTTTCACGCGCTTTTTGTTTACATTTTTTATATTTGTATACACGTTGTTTTATTTCACCCTTTTTAAAGTTATTGTTTTTAATATCAATTATACAATATAAGATCAAAAAACATTCAGTTGGATCATTTAATTATCGATTAACTTTAATCTCAAGTGTATTTACAGTTATCACAACATTTGAAACAAATTTACCGTCATGAATAATACCTAACATAACCTTCCTAACGCCACTTGTCATCTTCAACTAGACAGTTTCAATTCTGTACAATAAATCTTCAATACTCAAATCGATTGAGATGCTCTTGTCAAATTATAATGATTGATAATGATGATTTCTTCTTAATTTATAAGCATGAAGTTCTTTAAGTATGCAATAATATATTACGACACGCGGAAGTCGTTGGTCAATATATAATCTATGAGATTCCAAAAATCTGATCCCACATATGCATCTGCCTCTTATATAACATCGATTACTTGGTCAAGGTGCGCATGGAAAGCAGAAGACCATTCGCAAAAACCGGAATAATGGCGTTGATAACCTGATGATATTCGCGAGGTCAAGTGAGAGTAGACTACGCAAGAAAGATCAATAATTTTACAAAAGTGAAAGATTATCTGATCGCAATTTATATATAATAAAAAAATATCAGATAACAGATTCTTAAAGTTTTGTTTTTCAATGTCAGCTTATCGTATTGTATCATTCTGCTATAAATAAATATATTTTATATGCACACATTATAGTCTTATCGTTTGAGGACAGAGCGACTGATAAGCACTTGTGCATTTAAAAAAAATGCTGTTGACCTACCTCAATAAAAATGAAATGAGACGTGTCGGTATGATTATGTATGCATGTATGTACGTGTTATGCAAATGTTGAGAGCCACTCGTTTCGGGACGATATTGATAAATGTTAGGCAATCGGCGACGAAAGGCCAACGAAAGTTGTATCAAGTCAGCTCATCACCTTTTTTTATATTTTCAATAGGTACAAAACCAAAGCAGTGATCGGAGTAAAAAAGATACTTAAAAAATAAGTTTTCTTAATCGTTTAATACTCAATATTCATAGTGACTACAAACCTATCGTTGTTATCGCTTTCACATATATAATTGTTCTAAGCCGCTTCCAAACGCGCAAAACTTAAAATAAAACATTCTCTGTTCAATTCTCTACTCTGTAAATCGTATCGCTTTGTATGAACGGTGTATAATAATACACGTAAACAAATGAAATATATTTAATTTGAATAATAAATAATAATAAAAATTAAAATTAAATTTGCTTCATTGCTTTCCGAGGCAACGGTAATGCGTTCTGTTGTTTCGACCAATGAAAAATAAGCATTCAAATATAAAACAAAACGGCCGTCAGTCCCATGACAACATTTTCAAATAATTATTATTTAATAATAAAATTTTGCTACGCGACAATAATTTTCATTTATTCGTCATTTGACTGAATATAAATAATCGGATTGCAAATTAACTAGGTGTGTTATAACTATGAAAATTAAATATATACATAATGTGTTGAGGATTAGAAGAATACGTTGATTAAACTAGATAAACAATCATAAAACAATCTTCGTAATGAAATCTTCAAATTTTGAATTCTCGGCGACGGGCTCCGAGGCCGAAAAGTGAGTTTTTCCTTTTATATTAAATATCATTGCTTCCGATTTAATGCACATATACGTTAGATTTGACTGAACGTTTAAAACGTAACTAGGTACGTTTTAAACGTTAACATGTAATATATACTTAGTACGTATGAAGATTGAGGTTAACGTCGATCAAACCGTATAAATGCTAATAAAACGTATTTTTTTATCTATTGATATTTGGGGATACTATCTTTTACGACGATCGCGTAACAATGATTGTGATGCAGTCGGTTATTTAGCTGAAGAAGCTTGGTTACAGCAAAATAAATTAAAACCAAAAAAAAACATCTAGATCGTTCCGTTCCGAGTGACGACTCGCAATATACATATGTGTAGTTTCTTGGAAGTTATCTAATAGACGACATTTTATAATGATTATAAATATGTGATTGCATACCTGGAATAATCGATAACCAAAATATCTAAGCGTTGCTTTTTTTTTAATTCGCTATCGATATTTTTTTTTAATTGGAGTTGTTACACGACCGAAAACGAAACAAAATTAACCTGGAGTTAGATAGTAGAAAAATAAAACAGTTTCAAAACTGCAATAGCTTTACCGTTTTGCTTTATCTGTTTTAAATACCCAGATCTACAAATAATGCATATTTAAATACAAATAAATTCCTTAGCAATCTCCCTAATAGTGATAAAGTAAGGTGACTAGACGTCTGCCATCGAGAAGGATTGCTCTCCTTTTATCCTCCTTAGACGTCTTCCATCGAGAAGGATTGCTCTCCTTTTACCCTCCTTAAACAAAAATGTCCGAGGTGATCCTTTTTTTAGCTTACGATAAATCCTTAAAAGAACAAAAATTTCCAAAATTACCTTTTTTATTGTCCTTTGATATTTTCAAAATCTGGTCACCTTAAATTAAGCGATTACTAAGTTCAATTCCAATAGTTTTTTTGTGCTCTTCTAGACAATACAAAGCACACCTCTTTACGACTCTTAGAAACGTTTCTACCATTCAAACCCTTTGAAATATTTGAACCACTTTACTGATTTTTCTGCAAATTTTCTGCCTCGTCATTTATAAAATAAAGAAATCGCCGAGCGTGACAATACTTTATTTAAATGAAACATTTCGTATGTTTTTATTTGCTGTGTTTTAACTACTATTTTTTTCATATAGAATGTTTTTAAATTGAGGTAGTTACACGACCGAAGACGAAGCGAAATTGACATGTAGTTAAGTAATGGGGAAAACACCTTTTATGATGACAATAAAAATAATAACTTTCACATTAACGTTTGTTAATTATTAAAATTATGAATTAGTTCATAATAACCAGATTCACAAATAATTATTATTTTAACATTGTAGTCGACTTTAAGTTAAAGCTACTTTTCATAAAAAAAACAACATGTTTAAAGTATTTAGGTTTAAGTAAAGGGAAATATGACCATTTCCCTTTGCTTAAACTTTTATTTTACTGTGATGTGTACTAACTGTACATGCCCATCTTATTATGAAAAGATCCCTATAAATATGTCGAATTGAACGTTTATATTCAAGGTGCATCTCCGTGTATCAATAAAATCGTGTATCAATTATTCGCGCGGGGGTGATGTTTGTATACGAAGGTTTTCAACATATTTTTTTATATTATCTTTTAAAATAAATATTTATTATTGCGATTTTAAATGCATTTACATGTTTTTGCAATTTTAAATCACTCATTTATACATGTACACTAAGTGTACATCACCGGAGCACGCAGATTTCTTCACTTTAATGAAAATGCGGTATACATAAAAAAAATCCCATTTAGGTTATATGTTCATATTTGTATAATTTATATTTCTACCATATTTATATATTATGATTTTTTATGATAATTTTAAAGTTTATAAACTAATTAATTTTTTTATTGATTCAGTTGGTGTTTAAAACGATTATTTGTATCTCTATTGAAGAATGAATTGAATCTGGTAATATAATTAGGAACATATATTAACTGCATTACCAGCAAAGCTTTGATTTCTATTGACTAATAATATATGTAAGGGATGTCAGTTTGATATCCTTTTTATCGAAATATTATAAATTTGCTGCGTAAAACTTCATGGATATAAACATAAGCCACACTTCTGTTTCTTCTACACCTGATTAGTTGTTTGCTATATTTATTTACAAATATATCCATTACTAATATCGTCAGGGTTTAGTGGACCAGCAACACGGTTTTCGTCCGCGTCGTTCGACGGTAAATAATAGGAAGAGATCAAGTTTATTGTTTATAAAATCCATGTTTATTTTATCCATACTGACTTATTTTAAACCATTTAACAAAATTTGCTATAACCTTATTCTTCGGATGCCAGGAACTATACAGTACCGTAAGGATCTAATTTTTTTCTTTATCAGTGACATGCATGCAGACATTAGTAACTCAAATATTTGCTGACTTCATTGTCTTTACAAAAAGACCTGGAGTCGACATGGAGGTGGTTGATCAACAAATTTACTTATAGTGTTGGATTTTACATTTTTTAGAATTTCTTTTTATTATATAGAGAAATACTTTTGTCGCGGATTTTTAGTATGCCATAGGTAAAGTTTGCGGTAAGACATCGAATATGCTCGGTTTCGTTTTGCGGAGCGCGTGTCACTTGAACAATTTATCATGTATTTGATCCTAGCGAAATGAACTATTATTTTTTGCTAGAGAGCATTCTATACAAGCGAAAGTACGAGTTGGGATCTAATTCATTGCATTCTAGACGTAGTGTGTCAGGATAAAGCACTTTTAATATTGCTGAGGGGGGTGTCGACAATCTGTAGAGTCGTAAATGCGTATCTAAATCAGTTTATAATCTTATATGATAATATTATAAGCAAACTCTTTTTTAACCTATGATTATACAACGTAATAATATATGTTTATTTGTTACAGATTTGACAACGAAGAAAGTATTAGAACCAGCTCAAAAATGAAATGCGACTCTAGCCAATAGTCATAGAAATGAATAGCTAGTAAAAGTATTGCTTTTTAAAAGTCCTACTTGATCCAAAATTTATATTTCGACAATTCGAAAACCGTCCTCTTCTCTTGTGATAAGAACATGTTCCTCTCTTGCTACGACTACCCACCAGTGATTCTCAAAAGTGGGCATCGTTCGCCGATCGGCGAAACGACGACCATGGACGATTGAATTTAATATATATGAATTTAAATATTTATATATAGAAATAAATATATTCACAATCAACAATGTGATCTTAAACCATAAATTCTAAAAATTTATGGCCAGTACTAGTTTTATAAGAAAAAAATATTTTTTTATCGATATTTTATTGCGTTAACGATTATATTTAATAATAACTATAAATAAATATAAATATATACACGTTGTTATAAATAATTATTTATTAAAATCGAATTAAAGGCCAGTATTTTTGTACTTTTGCAAGTCGCCAGTATTAAGGAACGTTATATACACCAGTTAAGGTAAATAT
Source organism: Plectrocnemia conspersa (assembly GCF_051122295.1). Classification (NCBI taxonomy): domain Eukaryota; kingdom Metazoa; phylum Arthropoda; class Insecta; order Trichoptera; family Polycentropodidae; genus Plectrocnemia; species Plectrocnemia conspersa. The sequence goes on from NW_028277175.1 coordinate 1,788,173, forward strand.
GTATTCCATTATAATTTATTTTTATTTTCTATAGATTTTAATTCATATTTTATTCTCAGGTGCTCTGAAGCTGTTCTGCGAAAGCAGATTTTGGAGTAAAACTAATTAAAACCAGATAGTGAGAGGAGTAAAACCACACGCTTCATGGTTTTCATGGTGAGTTTCTCGAATTAATATTCAATTTATTCTACATCCATATTAGTGGTTTACACAGAAGAATTTAAATTCTGAAACCATATTCGGATCGTTTCGGATTTATATAATAGTTAAATCGATTGATTATTAATGCTTAATATATCTATATATATTTTAATGGATATCCACATTTCTAAAGGGGTCATAAAATTATATATTTTTTTTTGTAATAATTTAAATACACGTGTAAAAACTGAATATAGTTAATGTATGAACTTATGAATGTCAATCAATATAACACAAATTGCCAACGATTAATCATTTTATATAGCAAAAAATGTATTTGCAATTAAACGCGCTTTTAACACTTCACGGTTCGACGTTATTGAAACGTGTTTTTTCATCTTGATTATAAACAGGAGTTGGAAAGTATGTGGCGCACTTAAAAGTAGCATAGATACATTTTTTATTAATACATTCATTCAAATTTTAGAAATTCATTAAATTTACTAAAAATAGTATTTAGTTACTAAGAGAAGGCGACTATCGGTTAAAAACGGGAGACGAGGACGATTTTTTTGTACTGCGATGTTGGATTTTTGTTTTTTTATGCAAATCTATCACCGTACATATTTACTATTTAGAACTAAAGGAAATAGAATTTTATTATAGATAGGTTTTGAAGGAATACTTATTGTTTGTTTCCAAAGATACCTAAACCAATCATAAAAATATACAATGAAACTATTTATTAGTTAAAAATAATTTGGTTTATTGATTTTTAAATATAATTATAATTATTATCATCTAAAAATAAATTTGCTTAGCTATATATAAATTCAGTTGCTTGTAAATTATACTAATTCAACCGCGAGATACAAAAAGCCAAGAATATCTAATGGTAAAATTTTAATAATATTTGTATTAGGTATTATAATTATAAATAATATAATTTCAATTGGATTAACCTAAGATTTATTTTTATTGGCTTTTACAGTAGACCCCCAATAACACGGTAAAATGGGGGCGTGCTATTTGGGTGCGTGTAGTTGGGGAGACTCATAATTTTTTTGCAATTCGTACGTACGAATTGCAAAAAAATAATTAAAATTATCCTCCCTTTGGCTTGCTTACACATAAAGTAATGGGCACCCAAAGAGTACGTCCCCAATTTACCGTGTTATTGGGGGGGGGATATACTTTATATTAATTATGTAATATATATAAAAAGCTAAAAATATTTATTATGATAATGATTAAAATTATTATCACTTAAAATTAAATTTTCTCAACATTTGATAAGCTAAATTTTTGTAAATCTTACCAATTATTCAACCGTATGATCATCAAAAGTTAATAATATCTAATCTTTGGTGATATTAATTATAATTAATATTTCAATCTTCAGAAACGATTTAAAAATGTTTATGTGAAATTTGAACTCACGACATTTAAATTATGAATAAGCAATGACAATTGCTCTATCGTGATAGTATAAAGGGTCTTGCAATAACTATAAGATATGTCTGTTTGATTATTATTATTATATTTAATGATTACCATTACAATAAATTGTGAATATTTTAGGCACTCTATGACAAATCAACTAAATTTGTTTCTAACAGAGTTTATTTAATTCCATTTCTACCATATTTACAATATTCGCTTCGCATTGCTAATTACGTCTCAAAAAATCAGCTACGTTATTATCTACTATTACAAATTGCCTAAAGACCGCTATTTATTTACGCTCGAACGCCGATCGATATATGTATGTTGTAGAAGAAGACTAAGATCTCAAACAACTCCCATATTTCACCAAAGCACAAAAAATACATACACAGATGCATTCACGCACGACCAAGTTGCGGCAAATCTCACTAAAATACTTCTTCTATTTCTTTTTTTGCTTGCCTATTATTTTATTATCATCATCATAGGCGTAGTACGATTCACGCGTGTGGCAAATGTGAAATTGAGTTTTCCCACAGTTAAAAGTCGATTAGGAACGCCGCCGCTGACATTTCGGACTGTTGTGTGTTTGTTTCGAATTTCGGTGAATCGATTTCGGAAAGGCGTGGTAGATCTTCGTGAGTCATGATGAGCCGAAGGTCTTTCGAGATCCGCCTGTGTGAGATCCGGACTCGCTTTTACCACAGAAAAAAAAAGAACTGTATCGGATGGCGATGAAGCAATACCGTTGTGATTTGTGGGTTTGGATCACATGACCGCTAATAATCGTGATAACAACCAAAATTAATTTATATTTCGAATCATTTGCCATTAGGCAGTTAAGTTATGCAGTTCCTATCAGTGACATTCGAAAGTAATATAAAAGTATTACATATAATATTGATAATATACCTCAATTACATATAGTATTTGAGCGGTACCCAAACTTAATGATTCTGTTGATCCAACTTTTCATTGCTTAGGAAAAATTTCGATAGCAATACAATAGATCCCGAAAATGGTGACAACCCGACGTGATGCAAACACGCTAATCGTGAACAAACACGGGCCCTGGGAAAATAATGATTCCGTGCCTCATGACAAAAATGTCTTTTATATATATTTTAACATCGTAATATAATTTCTTGAATAAATAATAATTTTATATGCCACAAATAAATATAAAAATTTGTCACCGTTGCGACATATTTTATGCAAAATATTTTAATTAGGCATTAAGAATTATTAAAAACATAATATTTACCTGATAATTAGTCGTGTTTTATTTGCTGCTCAGTGTTGCCATATAGTGAATTTTTAGTGAAAAGCAACAAAATCGTGCCATCGCGGTTGAAACGCTCGATTATCAAGCGTGAGAGTCGTGAGTGAGAATCGAATAAAGCACATCAAAACTGAATTTTGCCCAATAGAAAAGCGCAAAAAATAATTATCCTTTCTCAGAAGTCAAAAATCCACGTCAAAAGCAATAAAATCGTGCCGTCGCCGTCGTAGTGAGTACGCTCGGCACTCTAGCGTTCATAAATACTTTTATAATAATATTAAAAATTAAATGAGGAACATATAAACGAAATTTTGCGCATTTAGAGAGCGCAAAAAACAATTATCACTTCTCAGAAGTCAAAAATCCACGTCAAAAGCAATAAAATCGTGCCGTCGCCGTCGCAGTGGGAACGCTCGTTACCGAGCGTTCCCACTGCGACGGCGCCGACACGATTTTATTGCTTTTGACGTGAATTTTTGACTTCTGAGAAGTGATAATTGTTTTTGTGCTCTCATATTGACCAAAATTTGGTTTAAATATACTTTGATCAGCCCTTTTATATTAGAAGTACATAGTAATATCGGTAAGGATAACTACCATTTTTTTAAAACATAGTGTAATATCGAAATGCAGATAAACTATGGAGCAATATGTGATATGCGATGTCTGTTTGACCTTATTCTTCCGCTTATTTTCCCCTGAGAGATGAGTTGGCTTAGTTTGTGTTTTGGACTTGAGTTAATAAAAGTTTTAAAATTATAATTTGTTTTAGAACTATCAATAGGTTAGGTTTGGGTTTGAACAGCAAATGGACGTTTCGCAACTCAAATTTAGTTTCATATACATTTTAGAGCAGCATATTAGCGCATATCAATTAAATTATATTTTAGCTAGTAGAAATATATATTTACTGGTGCAACTGTATTTGGACTTAACTAGTGAAAATATAACTTTACCAAAAAATACACATTCGCTGTAACATTTATACATTGAATGTAAATATATATATTACTACATAAAGTGGAGTTGAAATCATATAATTTTACTAGCACCTACCAGATAATTTATATATTTACTGGTGAAAATATATTCCGATTTGATTTTACTGAAATGACATATTTTAAAAAACATTTTCGGAATAGATTCGAGACTTTTTTTTTCTTGATTTTCTTTTAGAAACAAGCACATGAAATTGAATATGTTATTTATTTATTTTGCTGCAATAAATCCAGTTGTCAAATTACTGATAATTTAGCTGGTGCGGTTGTTGATTTTCGTTATTTCTTTGCTTTTTCCTTAAGTATTCAAATAGATACTGATTATTATTTACACTGACCAAAAGAATTGGTATAAATATGCGATTTTTTTCGGTGTTTCGGCAAAAATATCTTTCGGCATCCTCAAGAGAATAATTTGAGTGCAATTTATTTATCTTTGCACAAAAATTTGTTTTCAAATCAACAATAATTTACAAACAAATTTTAACTCAAACGAAGCCGTGTCAAAAAACTACATTCTGTCCTTTTGAATAATAATGTTTATTGTGAAAGTACTACCTAGAAAGTGGGCGCTTTTGAAGGCAATGTTCCGCTCCTTTTATTTATTGTATGTATAAAAAGAGCTGAAGGAATTTTTGTAATTTAGCTCCGATTCATTATTTGAGGTCGGTTTTACTTTTTTTATAAATATATTCTTGCTATGATTTTGTCCAGAGTTGAGCCCTTCAAGGAGAAAGAACCCTGGGAATTTGTCCCTTCTCTTTAGTCAGAATACGTAAAAAAAGATTTAATAACGCTTGAACCATGTAAGGACTAGAAATTCCAATTAATAAAAATCAATGCTTCTGCGAATTCAAACTAGAACTCCTACGATTACTGAAAGTTTTTTAGCCATTGCGAGCATCTATGAAACAAATAAAAAATGCTATATTACTTCTACTAACAGTGTTAATTAAGATAACTATAACAACTATTCCTATCATCTCTATCAAGCCTTTGCCCATGATCCTAACCGATATGAAATATAGTCCGCTCTAGCGCATACGTGCGTTGTATATACAGAGTTCATTAGGCCTAGTTCTGCGGATATCGCACATAAATTATTATAGCATAAATATATCGACAATGTGAGTCACTATCTTCTCCCTTATGGGATAGAGCAGCAGTAGTGTCAGTAATGACTGTCTCGCTGTCCGATTAATCACTCGTCGGCTAATTAATACGGAACATGTCGTTAGCGAAACCTGTTACCACTATTGGTAGAAGTCGGAGAGTAAAGCACCGAAACGGTACTGGCGTACGGTATCTAATATGTTTTCGGCACTGTCGCGATGAAAAGCTGTGGTATAAAATGGTAGAAAATAGTCAAAGTAAATAGAGGCAAACCCGTTAACGTGCAGTAAACGCACGAGAGCGATCCTTTCTATTTTATATGCGGATTTATGGAGCCATTATTTGTGTAAGAGCAGCTTCTGGTAGATAGTAAACGTTGATATGGAAGGGAAGGACTGAAGAAGCGCGACTGAGCGATTTACATTCACCTTTTATATCTGTTGATTTCTCAGATCGTAGTGTAGAAGAATCGCCGTTCTGTGATGGATGACAGGCGCTCTGATTTTTATTACTATTGTTGAGTTTCCCAAGCTCGTTCATCTCGTGCACATCTCAGCGCGAGTCTCTCGGCTCGGGATGGTGAGAAAATGGTGTTGGGAAACCTTGCACAAATCAGCGGGCCCTATAATGGCGCGACGTTTATGGGGTCTCTAATCGAAAATCGTGCACCACAATCTAGATTAGGGTCATACGCTCGTTAAGTACGAATACGTAAATCGGACCGATACACCAACAAATCGGACGGCGCACGCTCATTTGCATGAACCGCTGGATGACTCGACGTTTAAGAAAAGTCGATGCTCAATTAGTGGAGAATCAGAGGTAGTACTTAAATTTGTTTCTGAGCTCAGTTTGTTATGAAATAAGAGGCAACATTCCACTTTGTTTGGTTGCGCATTGTCGTGTAAGAGAATTGCACCTTTTTTTATTAAACAGTGCAGAGTCAAAGTTTGCAGTTCTGCGTGCATTTTATCGATTTCTTAAAAATATGTTTTGTCTGTAATGGTTTTGTCACGATTTAAAAAAAGTTTAGTGGGTTTTATCACATATATTTATTTTGCTGTAAATTCGGTTTTATTAAATGTTTGCATAAACTTTATGCATTATTTTACTATTTATTAATTTATTTAGATAATATAGCTAATTGTTTATACACTAAGCAAATTTAATCAAAACAGAATTAAAAAATACTTTAATTTTATAATTTATATTTAATGCAAGAAGGTGTTTCTTTATTCCATTAAAGAAAACCGCTACATTTTTTCCTGATTTTCCTAGGAATATTATTATACAAATTCACACCTCCGTACATTTTCTTATACCTAACTATCTTTAAATTGTCCATTATTTCTAGTATTAAAATTATGTACATCTTTATTTCTTATTAAATACTTTTACATTTTTATTATATATTTTGATTAAATCTTGCGTTGTAACCTGACAGGCGTAAGCCCAATACGTTTCAACGAGCAAATCTGTACCAACTGAGTGAGTTAATCAGACATAATGAGCACCTACAAATAAGGATTAACGACCAGGCTGAAAGTCTGTGAATCAATGACATCTATATTATTATGTGCTATACAATTTATAATCAATAGATATCACTGCAGCTGAGGCCGTTTTTTTTTTTTAAATAATAGCGAATTTTTTATAAATAAAAATTCAAGTTCCGCTGCCGGGGCTCGAACCCGCAACTTCGGGTTACTAGTCTGAAACGTTACGGACTACGCTATTCCGTTCTTAAATATTACATATTATTTTCTAACATAATATAAATACTAAAACACTTATCTTCAATATCCAATAAATCGTACTTTTTATTGAAAACTAGTATCATTACTCTATTTTGGAATTTTTGAAACATCGTTTTATCTAATTTATTACGCATATTTTACATCGTTGTACAATATAATACTATTCTAAATTATGTTGTTTGTGTTTATATTTAACATATTTTTTATCCAAATTATTTTTTTATTATTAAATTTATAGTAATTACAATGTTCATTAAATTTTATTTTTTTTATTTTATATTATCAACTATTTATATAATAGAGTTATTTTATATTATTATTTAATATATTTTTATAATTAATAAACATACCTACTAGCCTTAAATAAAAAAGTCAAGTTTAAATATGTAGGTTTTAAGTAAAACTTTGCGACTGTATAGCCATACCGACTATATACAACAGTGCTATATGTAGTTATAGGTATCATGGAAATATCCCTTGGTATTTGACATGCCAGACATTATCAATGTTTTGTCATAGTACTTAACTACTATTGCTTTGGTCTATTATTTTTTATGTAAGTAAAGCAGATGTTGACAATATTTGTTTATCTTGTAAACCTGTTTATTTGCTACACTACACTTTTTTTTAATGATTTTTACACTAATTATATAAAGATAAATATTGCATTAGACATTTTAATAAAAATATCAGATTTAAAACAGTTTAAGTTATTTTTAAAGTATGAAAACAAATTTGTCACGAAATTCGTTAAAGAAAATTACCAATATTTAACTAATTGCCCTCGTAGCTTCAAAATTTTGCTAGTTTTACTATGACACTGATAATTTTCATTTTATAAAAGATAAAGTTAGGTTTGTGTCAATTTTAAAGGTACATAAAACATTTTTTTTTCTTAAAATGTTAAGGATCCGGTATTTATACATTCTCTAGCTTCGGTACCTCACAACAGTGAGGGACCGACAGTTAGTTTTTTTTATTAATTTATTGTAATTATTGAATTTTTACTAATTAAGCTTATGCATTAAACTGATATTTAGATATAAATTTGCGCCGTGGCTCTAGGTCGTAAGTCTCCAAACTCCAGGTGACCCAAAGTGATCGCCTGACTTAACAAAATCTGAAGATCGCAGTAGTCAGGTTTAAATAAAAAAAATATTCTCGTATGAGTGTCGATTTTGAATGACCTTTACCCCCCCCCCTCCCCGTCTCATTGATTGACTTAGGCGATACTAGCTCTCTTATATCTATTGTGTCCGCCGAGAAACATACATCAGTATTTTTTTGATATAGTGGCTAATTTGTCTGTTTCTATGAAACGATCGGTTTCAAAATGAGGCATTGCTAATACCAGCTTTAAAACCATTGATTGCCTTTCATATTACTAATATCTATCTTGGCATTTATATAAGATCATAGTTTTTGCAGGCACGATAATTTCTGTGGTTTTAATTATATCTTACTTAAAGTTAGTTGCTGCGAATTAACCGATTTTATTAAAATCAGACATTCCTCGTAATTTAAACCATGCTAAGCATAATAAATACCTGTTTTAAAAGCGCTAATTGCGCCATAATGGAATTTTTTTATTAATCATAATCGTTAATTTCGCAGCAAAATCGTTTTTTTTTTTTATAAAAAATGTTTTATTGAGTGGACGCAAATATATCGTATATACGCGTCCACTCAATGAAACATTTTTTTAAGTTGCTAAAGATGTTTGCCGACTTTCGGCTCTAGATAGTCGCGATCGCGTCCGTTATTCTTTTCCGTCGCGGTCAGGACGTCAGAGCTTGAGAACGCTCCTCTTGCACAAGCCATCCATTTTTTCAACGAGCTAGCCAAACATCATGACGCATTTGGAGAAACAAATCAAGTCATGAATAAAAATAAATATATTGTTTTTTTGGCACTTCGTTTTAGCTCATTTTTAGATTAAATTCGGCCCATAATTGCCTCATGCCTTATTTCCACATTTGCCGATATTATCCATCGATATGATTTTAAAACCATATATAGTTATATGAATTAATTGAGGATACTTCTTGCACACCTCCGAACGCAATGAACAAAACTGCTTTATAAGTTTATATATTATAAAACGGAAACTTGACTGTAGATAAATGGACTTTAGAAAACTTAACGAGCAAAGTTTCTCACTGAATGATCGGTAAAGTGTGCGCAAGGGAATTAAATCATTCGAGCTCCTTCTACACAGATTCTCAAACTTGATTTTAAAATTATCATCTGAGTAATAATCTACTAAGTTTCTTGATGAATTTGCAAATTGGTAAATTGCGACAGTTTTGAAACCAGCGCTAAACGATCGCCGGTCACTTTGGCAGATTTTGGAAAATCTTGTCGTATTGAGAGCAAGGTCCGTTGTGTTGGTTTTTATGGTCGGTTTACCGAACGAGCTACTACTAACTATGACTATCTAATCTTAGCGGCAGCGGTGAGATTTTATCTGAGCAACGCATAATGTGCTTTTGTATAGTATAATGATAATAGTTTGTATTAATGTATGTGTATAGGAATATTTATTACGCGTGAATATTGTGTATGAAAAATTAAATATCGCGATAAGAACAAATTTACTGAAGCACTCATATCAGCATCCATCAACTAAATAAAAATGCTTCTTTTCTTATATTATAATATCACTAGATCGTAGACTATATTTCTAGATATATATTCATATGCTAAGTTTTATATTTGATTTAATTTTAACCAACGATTTTTGTAATGTATTTAATAAAACAGCATGGTTAATCTCAGTTATACACATTGCTTCTATAAAGATGCTGTGTTACGATCTATTGTATTTTTTTTTTTTGTTTGTAGAATACTGACTTGAAAGTACTTTTGGTTCTGAATGGGTTGCTAATGTTCTACCTAAATCATAAATTACCGTGGAAACTAATTCTGTCCGAACGCTTTGCAATTATCGCAATCGCGAGATGGTACGATAAGCTCCACAGTAATTGATTAACTACATAAACCACTATGGCAAACAATAATATTCCAAGCGCATAAAATTGATAATCGACATTGAACACCGTGCGTGTGTTAATGAACGTCAGCGACCATCACGACGCGACCTTCGTTGCCAACAATCGTATCATAATAAACTATTTTTTTATATATCAAGAACAGGTGGCACGTGTTACTAAACTAAAATCTTAAGTGCTCTAATCCATACTTAGCTTTTATTCTTATTTTATTCAGATTTGCATACGTATATCTGACTATTACCAAGCAAATATAATTGCTCAGGAGCGATATCGATGCGGGTTTTAAAGTGCCCTAGAGAGTTGCGATCGCATCCTTTATTCTTCCCCGTTGCGGCGATGATTAAAAGCGCTTAAAAACGATCCCCTGGCGCGAGGCACCCAGCTTCTCAACGATTTTATTTTCGGTGGTGCTAATCTATTTTAGATGTGCGCCATATTTTTATTTAATGTCCAATTGTATAATAGCAATAATGACGCATTGGGGAAAGCTGTTAATTCATAGTAATATTTGTAATAAATATAAAATTAAAAAAAAATACTATAAAGCATGTTTTAAATTCATATTAAAACATATGAATTGTGCCTTAGAGGCAATAAATAGAAATTGAAAAACACAGGTCTTTCAGTTAGTACGTTACAGTTGATATTCCGACCGCACATCTTTGTGCAATAAATTTATATTTAGCTATAGATACGTACTAATCGTCTGTAACATTGTGAAAATTCTACATTATTTCAAAACTCGGGTTACCTATTGATGGTTTTAGGTGACGACCTGACTAAACCAAATCTGTCGATCGAAATGAAAAGGCAGTTTTTCTCTGAACTTTGAAGGTTTAGGCTAGAACATCTGTGTCAATGTTGCGTAAGCTTTACTGGTAGTAATCGCATGGTTTAACTGTCGTGATTTTTTAGTCTGATATGAGGTAGGAATCTATTTTCCTGCGCTGGCGTTTCAGCGCATTGTCAGAGAAATAGAAATAAACATTTTTATTTTTTCCCGCCTCTTTGACTGATGCTGAGATCATGTATCAATACCTTTTGAGTTTGTTTTAGTTCTCTCAAGTGTATTGTGTTTGATAGCTGTATAAAAAATCCAACTATTGTGACTTTTTGTATGTTTCTGAAAAACTTCAGATAACTCTTAATTCAAATAAATTTTCTCATTTGAAATGAGTTAAAATTCCATTTATCTACTTAAATGAGAAAAATTGCAATGGTATATATAGCTTTTTCAAGTTACGCTATACTTTTTTTGCTCGTATGTCGAATCAAATTTTAAAAAAATGCTCGTATGTAAAAGTCATGTTACTCCATCACTTTTCCCTTTATTTGAACCGTACCAATTCATATAAAAAAAACGTTTCAAGCACATATTGCGCTGGAAAAGAAATTTTAGGGTCATATCGCTAGTATATTAAATGTCGTTTATTCAGATCGTCATAAAAAACTTTTATAAAAAATTGTATATCTCTAAAATAAATAAATTGCACGTTTTTGCACACATTTTTTAATATATCTATCATAAAAATTCAGATCAACCACTCCAAATGTTTTCTTTAAACCGTTTAAAACTAAAACTATTTAACTGCTTTTTCAGTCGTTAAAAAAAAACGAAAACTGGTTAATCGGTTTTTCGTGATTATTAATTAAATAAAGAATATTATTTTTTTATAAAAAATTATAAATAACGCATAAAATCGATGAATAAATTCCTAAGCAAAGCGACAGCGACTCTTTGTTTCATTACTTCAACTTAAAAAAAATAATTATGGAAAGTATATCATCCATTATGACTCTTCCAAAAGTGAAAGACGTTTCGAAAAATCATTTCAACTACAAAAAGATTTTAAATTATCTGAATATTCTAAACAGTGTACAGCGTATCTCGAAAAATGATACAATTTCTTATTAATAATTTAACCAACGTCAACCACAAGTAAACGTGTTTTTAGCGTTGCAAATATTTTTTGTAAGTTCAATGCATCATGATATTTAATGCATTAGTTCTTTTTTAAATTCTTAATAAATAAACTGCAATACATATCTTTATAATTTTTAATTGCTTGTGGTATTTTTTGATATATTAGTATTATAATATTTTTAATTTATTTCCTCCAAATATTGACTATGCGTGAAATAATAATTCATTTGTATTTTTCTTGTCAATTATAATAAATTTTATTTAAAATTTTTGACAATTTATGATTTATTTTGTACATCTATGTTGTATCTCTGACGCTTTTAAAAGATGCTGCAAAAATACTCAATTTAAAAATGCCAATTGCGCCGTAAAGGAAATTTTAGCGCCATACCGCTAGTTCATCGCTCTAGATTTCTAATTATTATTCATTATACACTCTTAATTATAAAACTTAAATATTGTAAAACATATAAAAATAGATTATATTACGGATTTATTTTATTTTTATTCATCTTTTAATCAAGATATTTGTAAAATATGAAATTTTAATTTCACTATTTAAGGCGAATTAAAATATATCAACTGATTTATTATTTCACTGATTGATATCAGTGAAACAACCATATTTTAGCTAATGAAAGTATATGCTGCTCTAAACTGTCACTAGAATCAAATTTAGCACATAAAACCCAAACTTAACCTAAACGAATTAACCAAACAATACTTGACCTAATGAAAGTTCTAAAACTATTGCTAGATATATGATATGTATACATATTACATATATATAATTTTACTGAAACGTCAAATAAAATGTACATTTACTGTAACATTTACTTAATAAAGTTAATATAGTATTCGATTTATTGAAGATTAATCTTTTAGAATTTATATATAATAATAGTTTAAATATAAAATGCTACCGGGATATTTTAATAAATATTTAATTCTAGAAATAAAGAGAATTTAAGGATAGTTAGATATTAGATTGTTCGGGGGTGTGAATTTGTATAATAATATTCCTAGGACAATCAGGAAAAAATGTAGCGTCCTAAATGAAATGAAGTTACACTTTGTGCATTAAGAAATAAATTATAAAATTTAAATATTTTTAATATTATATTTATTTTGCTTAAACTTGTTTAGTTTATAAACAATTAGCTATATTATCTAAATATATTGATAAAGTAAATACTTTTAATACCAATATTTTAAACATTTTTTGACATCGCAATATCGATACTTTAGTATAATTATGCTATATTGTAGGTATGTATATTTATTTTATTGTAGTGAACTCATGTAAATGTGATATGTTTGACCTTATTGTTCTATATATAATGACTTTATATACTATATTATTTTAAAAACGAAGGTTTGAAGGTTTACTGTTCCAACTACGATTTGCTAATTTTTAAATCACAATTTTTTTTACGTAAAACTCTTTGAGTCTATATCAGAAAGATTAGATTTTTAGAAAGTAAATGACCAACGTAATATTTTCTGCAAATACTGTAAAGTTGAACTGTTAGTTGAATGCCAAATGAATAATAAAAGGATTAAGGCTGAATATTATAAACCTGTTTCCTGGAAACTGAATCTGAATTAAACATTTTCATTGTTTTCTTATCAGTTAAAAAAACTATTTAAATATATTCTTGGTCTAATATTTATAAATGATCTTATCCACGTATGTCCAAGTTTTTAATGTGAAGTTATTTTTTCCGTGATAATATCAATCAACTGTTTAACACATACCGTTGCTCGGCTCAGATTTAAAACCTCAGTTTCATCAGATAAATTCGTTGCTAGCGGTGTTGTTATCTGGGGAAATGATGTGTATAAGGTCTGGATGTCATTCTGTATGCCAACGGCGAAGCCACGGAGGAAAACCCGTCAAATGACGCTACTCGACAACAACTTTCCCGTTGTTGGGGGCAAGATGTGGCGCCACGACGTAGCTGGCCATGTCTGGTATTATGGTGGTCACGCGTCAACTTTGTATTCTCCATGTGGATAAAAAACGCAAACGAAACACTACTTTGTTGCGCGTGTATATAATTAACGAACGATGCGTATACACAACGTCACGCGATGAGCTACAAGTCTCATTTTGGTGACCCCGACGTGATCAAATTTGTCACTTTTCATTACAATATCATATAAATTCATTCTTTTGCCTATGAAATCCGACCATAACGCGTCTGTGTTTTAGCTTAGTCGATACTTCTGTGTCTTATAAACAGTTTATTAGTATTGTGCATTTATAAAAATCAAGTCTCTTTGGTGTCTTGTTCTGCAAGTCTTTGTCGAGTGAATGGGTGATATTTCTTACTGGTCTTTGGATTAAGTGTTTATTATTAATCGCCTATTACTTTTAGTTTTAATAATGAAAGGTTTTCTTCATGTTTCATGAGTAAATAGGAGATATTTATACACCTACGCTTATTAAATAAATTTCATTTAGTTTACTTATTGCCCAAATATTAAACTTATTGCCATAACCAAGTTTTATTTATTTTAACGTTCGTATTATCTCTTCCTGTTCTTTATTGCTACTAAATACTCTAGATTTAAATTTATTTTTAATGTCAAAAAAGCGTAGTTCGTAAAGTCTAGACTGGTAACCCAGAGGCCACGGGTTCGAGACACGAAAGCAGTCTCAATTTTTAATTTATAAAAATACGCTATTAAAAAAAACTTATTTTTGAAAATTAAAAAATATATATTTATTTTTTCTGATAAGCAGTTACAGCATTTCTAGTTAGATTTTTTCTGGGTTAAGATAATACAAGATTCTAGCATCCATTTCTGATGACAAACATTTATATTTTTATTAAGTTATTTAGATGCTTCTCAAACCATGGAACTTTGCCTATGTTATGATTTTCTGAACTTTTTACCAAGGTTTTATATATATTTTTTATAATCCCCTGCCTTAAATGTTTCATCAATAAAGTAAATACCTTCCATTCCGAAATATAAGAAGCACCCCTAGAGTTCAAAAGTCGAGTGCCTCCTGTATTCCTTTAAAGGTATATCATTGCTTGAAATATATGTAGTACTATTTTTGCTCTAAATTCAACGCTTTATTAGAGAACTTTTAATATCAAATATGCACGAGTTAGCTCGATTTTAATTAATCATTACGATAATCATCCACGAAATTGTGAAAAACTAGATTAATCTTATCTGTTACGATCGACTGAAATTATATCAGTCATTACTTCTGATCTCCTAAGCACGATAGAAATTGATAAACATTGCAGAACTCAGATCTTAATAAATGTCAATCATCGACTTGCATTACTTATCTTCTGGTTATTTTAATATATTATATTTGTATCCGAAGGAATGCGGTTATTATATGTCTCAAAGTTAATTTATCTTTGGATCACTAAGAACACACTCATATATGTTTACATACGCCGAAAGTGATGAACTTTAACCAAAAAACTTTGTATGGTTCACAAAATATACTTTCTTCCCTTAATCACATAAAAGGGTTGTCAAATATACGACAGATTTACGCTTATCGCTTAAGGAAAGTACTTTTTAAATATGTGTATTAGGTTTTAAAAAGTTACTCTTGATTGTATCCATATCGTGTTAAAAAAACTTTCGAATGGCAAGTGATGCATATTTGTATATACCTAACCGCTTAGACTTGTATACTTATGATACAGTTCGTCGAAAGTTATTTTATATAATTGGGTGCGCAACGGCGTGAAAAATAATTTACGGCTGTATTTCAATTTTCTCACACTTTTGCCCGTTTTGTTGGGCGAGTATATCAATCAGAGACGTCGTCAATCAAAACGCGATATATCCGCCGGACCATAAACGCATCCGCCGCAATAAATAGTCGAGATCCGTAAAAACAAATAAAATATTTAATGGTCGTTAAAACGTCTGTTACGACATATCAATCAAATAGACAGAGACCCAAGGCCTTTATTTTCGCTGTTTTACTGACAACAAAATAAACAAAACAAAGCGATACTTAACGTTCGTGTTTTTGTTTCGCCATGTTATAATTATATATTATTATTAATAATATTAGTATGAGGAACTTTAACCCAAAAACTTTTTTTAATAAATATGCAAATAAACATTTATAAACAAAATCGTAAACCGAAGTAAAAACAACCAATGACTAATTAGTGAAACACCAGACTGAAATATTAATTTTTAAATCAGTGAAATATTTTTTTATTAATTATAAACTATTATTACAGCTTTTAATCTATAGATATCACTATTTTTTATATGAATACATAATCTTACAACCTATAACCGATGAATATAAATTTTCCATAGTTAATCTTTAGTACCTTGCGAAAACATATAAATCATTGATAAATTATATTTTTAATAACGGAATATTTTTATTATTTTATTATATTATGTACTTTTTTTATTTTTTAAGATGATTAAAATGGCAATTCATAAGTGAGCTTTCTGTTTTTTATATGATAATATAATCTTACAACCTATCAAAATATTTTTTGCATAGTTAATCATTAGGACCTTGCTCAAAACATATGAATCCTACTCATATAAATTGACTCTTTCCCATTTAAATGTATTTTATATAAAATTTGCACTCAGTTGCACTCTGAGACCCTAAAATTAATATGAAATAACTTTCTCCTTACTAAGACAGCGATTTCAATTTATTTTCACTGAAATAAAATAGGGTTAAAAATAATTTAAAAAATAATAAATAGCTTGATAGTTGGATTTGTAATAACTGAATAGTTTTAATATTTTATTAAATTGTATACTTTTTTAAAAATTATTTTGTTATTTTATATTTTATTTTTTAAATTATGCAATTTATGAGTGAGCTATCTATTTTTTATATGAATATATATTCTTACACCCTATCAAAGTATTTTTTACATAGTTAATCTTTATGACCTTGCTTAAAATATATGCATATTTTTACGCATATCAATCGACTCTCTCAAATTTAAATGGGTTTTGTATAAAATTACATTCGTTCTGATTTTGCCTCAGTTGCACTCTGAGACCCTAAGGTTAATATAAAGTCAATTTATTTTCACTGAGTTAAATAAGGGTTAGAAATAATTTAAGGAATAATAAATAGCTTGATAGTTGGATTTTTAATAACGAAATAGTTTTAATATGTTATTATATTAATTACTTTTCTTTTAATATTTTTGTTATTTTATATTTTATTATTGAGTGAGCTATCTATTTTTTTATATGAATATATAATCTTACAATTTATCGAAATATTTTTTGCATAGTTAAACTTTAGGTCCTTGCTTAAAACATATGAATCCTTCTACGCATATAAATCAACTTTCTCTCATTGAAATTTGTATTTTATAAAATTTCATTCATTCTAAATGTTACTCGGATGCACTCTGAAGCATTAAGGTTTTATAAAATCAGAGAACATTTTTAATTTATTTTCATAAAAATAAAATAATATTAAAACCCTTTTTTATTAACAAAATAATTTTACTGTTGTCTTATATTATATATTTTTTTGTTGATATTTTGTTAATTTTGTATTTTATTTTTAAATTGCACTATTTATTTACAGCCTATGACTATGACTGGTTATAACATAGTTAATATTGAGTGTTTTGCATTAAACTTATAAGTTCTTTTATGCATATAAGTCAATGTGTACTATTTTAAAAATCATTAATTCTAAATTTTACTCAGTTGCACCCAGAGACACTGGATAAAATATAAAAAAACGCTAAAATTTTCTACTCTATATTTTCTTCGCGAACATTCTAAATACATTCTTAATGGTTAAGGGGGGTTAAAAATATAGTTGAAGGGACAATAAATCGTTTAATCAACATTTTACGAGCACCCTAACGAATTTGCAGAAGGATTTATTCAACTTCAGATTTCAATATTTTATATAAAGTACAGAAATCGATGAAAATAACTCCT
Source organism: Plectrocnemia conspersa (assembly GCF_051122295.1). Classification (NCBI taxonomy): domain Eukaryota; kingdom Metazoa; phylum Arthropoda; class Insecta; order Trichoptera; family Polycentropodidae; genus Plectrocnemia; species Plectrocnemia conspersa. Next base: position 1,805,791 of record NW_028277175.1, read on the forward strand.
AATTTTGGTAGTTTTTAAAATTAAACTACGTCGAGTTTTTTAATATTCAGTAGATTCCCCAATAACACGATAAATTAGGGACGTACTATTTGGATGCCCGTTACTTTATGTGTGGGCGAGCCAAAGGGAGAATATTGCGCCTGATTCGTACGTACGTATTGCAAAAAAATGTATTTTCTAGTCCCCAAACTATGCACCCAAATAGCACCTCCCCAATTTACCGTGTTATTGGAGGGGGGGGGGTCTACTGTAATTTTTTGTAGAGACAGTATTTTATTTTAAGAAAATTTTGTATTTTATTTATTTAGTCGAATAAAATAGCAATTATATACTGAATTATTTTTAGGACCTTGCTTTTAAGCATAGACATTTTTTATTCATATAATCCAACGCTCTCTCTTGATATAAATGTTTGTATAGTACTCAGTTTAACACTGAGACCCTGCTATTTTTAAATAAGTATACTTCTTTCTGTGGCACTTTTCACTCTTATTATTCAAATTGATCTACCAATATGATATTCGTTGAAATAGTTTCATCGAAAACCTTTTGCCTTTATAGTTTTATTTAAATTTCATATTGCTTCATGGCATTACTATACAGTCATGTTACGAATGAACAGCCTGTAAATCCACACTATTTATTATGTACGACCCAAGTCCAGACGCTAACTCTCAACACCAAAAACAGAGCACATAACAAGTACACGGACCACCAAGAACAAGATATACACTAGTAGCGCGATATCTATGCAAATGCGTGCTCGCTAAGTTCTTACGCATTACACCAGCAGCCAAGGTGTTTCCCACATGAATTAGCCGCAGATATATAAAGACAGATAGCCACCGGCTGTGGCTCAATGGATGTGCCGGATGTCGTGCGAAGCCTGGCTATGCATAGGTACATAGATAGAATGGCGAAGTCGCTTTTTGCACAATCGAGAAGAGGATGAAGGTAATTTGTCGGCGGTGACGCGTCCAGGTGGCAAGATCGACGGAAATGTGGCGAGAGGTTGCAGCGGTGGTCTTCTAGGAAGGAATAAAGGATGATTGGCAGGTGTTGAGAATGATTCTGTGAAGTTTTCGAGTTTCTTTATATAGTATATATGTATAGTAGCATCATATACTGCTGAGTTGTGTGCTAAGATAGCAATAAAATACATTTTAAGACTTTCGTATGAGGCTTTGCTGAAATGATGGATGTTAAGTCTTGAGTGGTGCTAAAGTTTATTACTTGAATACCTTTGATTTGCTCTGCCTCGAGATAACTGTAAAAGGTATTGAGCGTTCGCTTAAGTTTTATGATACGCAACACCCTTGAGTGTTAATATTATATATCTGATGTATTGCTCTTCCAATGTCGTAAAATATGAAATTGTGTAAGACTTTATTAAGTGCATAAAAGCTTTAATAGTCAACATTATTATATAAAAAACTTAAAGCGACACAATTTCATATAATATCTTAACCACAAATTATGACCGTACATTTTTTCTTAACCGCAACTTTAATAATTTAAAGTTCATAACATCTCTAAAAGGAAAAGTTTATAATAGAAAAATATCTTGTGGACATTTTTATGTGCGTTACTGTATATGTGGAGAAAAATTAGCACAGTGAAATTTTTGGGTTACTTCATATTTTTCTCAGAGTTTCGAAATGCAACTGAGTAAAATATTATAATATAAATAGTTTCTTGCATTTTTTTTTATTATGCTATTTGTTATTTCATTAATTTTATGTTTAACCTCATTCTACCCTAGTAAAAATGTATTTAAAAAAAATCTAATCAAGGTTAGTTTATTTTATATTTTTCTCAGGTTCTCAAAGTGCAACTGAGTAATATTTGGAATTGATTTTTTGTATTATAATACACATTTAAAAAAAAAATTCTATGTTTTAATCTTGGTCCTAAAGATGAACTATTTATACCGGACAAAGGTTGAAGTTTAACTTTATAAAAATGGTTAATCTTTATTTATAAGAAATTATGATTTTAAATTTTTTAACATCTAAATTAATACTTTTGAATCAAAGGACACTCTTATTAATCGATTTATGTACTTTAGTATAACATTTTGAGTTTAAGAAATACCTCTAAAAATCTTTCATGCCTTCAAATATATTTTTATATTTTATTAAGCCATTTTTGATTCACTACATTTTATTTGTAAACCCATTTATCTCAGATGAAGATGTATTTAAAAAATCTAAAGCAAAAAGAGAGTAGGATCAGGTAGCGCTATTTTATATTTTTCTCATGGTTTCTTAAGTAAAATTTGGATTAACAATTTGTATTATAAAATACATTTATATTAAGGGATATGATTGACCTTTTAGAGTAAAATGATTATTATGTTTTAGCATATTCTTAAAGAATAACTACGCAAAAAATATTTTTAGATAGTTTTAATTAATTTTGAATAGATTTCAATAAATGTTTCTGAAACTTTTTGCGTAATAAAATAAAAGTACTGTATCTCCAAAAGTGTCCAGAAAATAGCTTACTTCATTGGTCGTGTGACTTTCGCAGGACCGATCGCCTACTTAACACCATTTTGAAATATGTTTACCACTATTTTTTCCAAAGAAAAACGTGCCAGTAAACTTCGCCCAATGGAGACAATGGACTAACGAGCCACGGCAAGTTGCCCCTTGACCCTAGTCGCAATCAGTTTTACGTTACTAATAAGTAACAGGTCCGCTTTGCTGCAAACCTTGGAAAACTACATACATAATGCTGCAAGCACACACGCACTCCAATTTACTAAAAATACTCGAATCCTAAGTTTTCCGAGACTCTCCAAGGACTCGCCGTTCTCCACGTCCCAAAGGTACCTGCGTCGAAGACTTCTAATTGGAGAATCCCACTTGTCCGTAGGTGTCTCTGGCATTGGTGTGCCCAGCAAGTCACGAGCCCATGTGTGAACGCTCCACTTCGTGATCTTAGATTTTTTCTGGCGTTTGGCTGCGTATCGATTCATATTATGGTGCTCATTTGATTCTTGGTTGGTTTGCAACCCTGCCTTTCTAAATCGACGAGGACGTGTGGGTCGGTGGATGCGTGTGTTTGTGGAAATCCTGATTGGTTCCAAATTCCAAAGTTAAGAATGAGTCATGATATTTATTTGTAAATAATTTCTGTCTAACTAAGATCCTGTTTTATATTATATTTTTTGCCTTCACTCATGTTTTAAAGCATTGAATTCTCTTGAGAGATTTCTTGTCTAGATGTATAGATCATTTATATGAATATTTAAAGTACGTTGAATAATTAAGTCCATATTAATAGTATACGTAGAGTGTCGACCATTTTCTGACTGTTGCGTAAGGTCTTTAAACAGTTTTTGGTGCTTATTTAATCTATGTAAATTTAAACAATCGATTGTTTGATTATTTTAATAATTTACCTTTTTAGACCAAAACAGATTATAAATAATGTTTTGTACATTATATTTTTTTTTAATAATAATTTGACCGCCCAAAGCAACCCTGTATATTTTTATACCATCGGCGCATTTCCGATTATGCAAAAAATTAGGCGTGCTCAACGTTATCTGGCAATGTCATAATTAATATTGTCCAATGGGCTAGTACTAATTCTGACATGCATCCGCAAAGTCAGGGGCGTTAAACCGTCGAAAATATGAAAAATATCACATTTTCCCACGCACGCACAATCGAATGCAATAAAATATCACATTTTATTACTGTGTACGTTTATGGTGTTATATTTACGTCGGCAGGGGTTACCAACCTTATAGATATAATTTTAATAGTTTCTCGAGTCGTGCCTCTCCCCCGTTGCGAATTATCCGTTCTCACGTTTAGTTCATATTATTATGTTACACAATCAATTTTCACGTTCCGACTGACTCTTCCGCGGTCTCTTTTCTTCTCGGAAAAGAAGCTGTCGAACATGCTCTTTATGAACGTTCTATATTATGTGCAAGTTCAATACGTACTGTATAGAAGAGTATTTTCGAATTAGCCGAAGCGAGTTGCTCAACGCCGAGGCGTGATGAATTTTTAATTTTGAACGTATGTGAGTGTGTGTTTTAGTTTGGAATGAATAATTAGTTAATTAGTTTTTTGCACAACAATAATTATTTTATAACATGATGGATGATCGATGATGGCGTTTCGAAATTGTTGGTTATTTTTTAGCTGTGCGTTGATTGATACGTCGCGGACGAATCAATAAAAATGTGATTATCTCTTGGTCCATCGTCATGGCTAAAAATGGTTATGCTAAATAATTAGGTTGTACGTTTTTATGATTTGAAAATCAAAGAAATTATTATAATGACGGTGTAATATAAATATTTCTGTATATAAAAGTTTTTTCGCTCTTGATTTTTTTTATAGTGTTATATTTTTGTACTATTTTTTTAAAATATTTGCTTAATTTTAATTTAAATTTACTATTTCTAAATATATTTTTAGCATAAATATGGTTTTTATTTTTTTTGTCGTATTGTACATGATTGACAAAAAAAAAAGAAAAAATTTATTTTGATTTCTTTACTTTTACTCTAAGATTATTTTCAACGATGTTACGTATTTTTTATGTTTCGAATAGCTGCCATTTTGAAAACAATATGGCGTATCCATTCTATTTTAGAATTAGTTTCATGATGATACTACAACAGTTACCATGTTTTTATGTTTTTTACATCGCACATAAATGACAAAAAAAAAAACATTTTAATTTATATTTTAAAACGTTTCTAATCTCTTTATTTTTTTACTTAAGATTATTTTTATGAAGTAACTTTTTTTGTTTTAAATAGTCATCGTTTTCAAAAAAATGTTGCGGACTAGACTAACTATCAAACTTAGCCAAAATATTCACAAGATCTATTCTTAGAACAAGTCTTATGTCGATATAACTAAAACTACTGCAGTTATTATGTCATTAAATTACATTATTTCAAAAAATACAGTAATAAAATATATGTTTATATATATTTTCAAACGTTTTTGATTTTAATCCTTTTTTCTTTAAATATTTTTTCAAAGGAGTAACGATTGTATTAAATTTTTAATTACCGCTATTTTGTAACAAGATGGCGGATCAAGCTAGCTAACAAACCCTGTAAAGTACATTTAAAAAAAATGTTTATATCGATATAATAGAAACAATGAAAGTTTTTGTGTCCTCAAAAAATAAAAATGACCAAATTTTTTTGTTTTTTTCCAAAAACAAAAAAAAAATTTAATTTATATTTTAAATCGTTTCTATTTTTTTTTTTACATTTTTCATAGAGTAACGATTTTTTATTTTTAAATCGCCACTATTTTAAAAAATATGACTGCTTGGATTTTAAATAAAACATAGCGGTTCAGACAGCCAAAATATTTTCAAGATCTATTTTTGGAACATGTTTCATGTCGATAATACGGCAAAATCCCATATAACTTACCATATTTTTTAATTCCTATTTAAATACATAATATATTTCTATAGAAATTGAATAAAAGTTACTGTCTTTATTTAAAGCAAAGGAAGATCAAGATCATGATCATTTAAATAATATCTGGTTACTTATTTGTGTATTGTTGTTAAATAATCCTGAAATTTTTTTTTTTATTTTTACATAATGCATTTTAAAAATGTCAAATGTTAAAATAAAAATTATGAATTTATTTTATTTATTTATAAAAATAATAAAATATGTCTGTACAAATTAACATAAAAACATCGATTTTTCCTTTTTTTTTAAATATTCAAAAAACATGAAAATTTCATAATAGACAGAAACAATCATATTAAAAAATAGAGTAGTCTAAAACATAGAATATTAACTATCATAAAAATAGCATTATTTACAGCTATTTAAATAAGAATCTAAAATCACCATAAATATCTATATCTTAATTATAATACAATGTCATTTATAGGACTGTTTTCATATGAAATGTTATTAATATTAGTATTTTAACAATGAATAATATATGTTATATAAGTTAATATATACAATACTATGTAATGAGAAAAATTATTACTATTGAAATTAATAACTTTTATGACCGTTTGTTTAAAAGTTACTGTCTATTTATGACAAAGTTATTGCTAACTAACTCCGTATTAATAATATATTAATGTCCGCTTATTTAAAAGTTACTAACTATTAACTGAATATTTTATTTAGGTTTTTTATATGTAATAGTCTACATACATTATTTACTCGAAATTAAAATTAATATATGATTAATGGTAACTTGTTTTTTTACATTATAGTTGAATCAATATAATATATAAATAATATAAATTAAGTAATAATGATATATTCATACATGCCTATTCTTGCATCGCATTCATATTGAACTTTCGTTATTCCAAGTCAAAAGCGAAGTGGTAGTTGTATGATTAAAGCAAAATACATATGAAAAGTCTTATCTTATTTTTTTCTGTTCATCAATCCTCTGACTAATGTCGTTATTTTGGCCAGATCTCTTTGTTTTTGTTTAATTCGGATATTATAAAATATTTTGGCGTTTTTATGGCGTATCGGTAAATTTTAAATCGATTAATTAAGCAAATGCGTAATCCAAAGGGTTATATACCTGCTTTGGCTGATCTTTAGGTGCATTTGTTTGGCAATGCTAATGAATACCGTTCATATACGTTTGTCACGCTAAAGAAAAAACTCAAATTCTCAACAAATTCAAGAGACACAATTCAAATTATTAAGATTTTTAACTGAAATTTTTAATAAAAACACTAGCTTAATTTTTAATAAATATTTGGCTATAATAACATCTTTATTTACCTGAGATATCAAGAAATATATTTTTGTTAGAATTAAATCTCACTTCTCAATACTTATTATGTGTCACTCAATACTCAGTTGTTATACAACGATAACGAGCTTATTTTTGTAGTAGAGAACAGCCATTTCTTAAAAAAAAATTGCCTTACAGAAATATAACTCAAATTTGAATTATTAAAATAAAAATATCGTTAAGAGCCGGTGACGCATATATGTGTCATTTTATAAATGATCGTTTAAAGTCGCTGGTGCGCGCACTGTTTATTATGATGAAAAATAATATGAAAACTTTTACATATATTTTGACGTCAACAACTTATTTATATAAATTCTGTAATATACTTTTTTCCTAAAATAAAATCTGTGCTTGGGTTTGGGTCAAATTTCCTAACCATTAATGCATTATCCACTTTTTGACACACAAACAGATAGTCGTAACCTTAAAAAGCCATATAATTTTACGTGTATTAATCGATGTAAACACTCATCGATGCGCAATCGTCCGTGAGATTTAATTAAACATTGCAATTATAACAGTCTCGTTTAATTGCACAAACGCACACACATACAGCCATGTCAAAACTCTTGACGTTTATATTTTTCCCCTCTCAATACAACATTTACGCCTTTGTTGAATCCATGAAACGAACAAAAAAAATCGACCACGATCCGCCGTTTCGCCATCCCTGATTATATTAGAGTGAACGTGATCCACTTTCGAGTATCGGCCGAGCGTGTGAACAAGCTTACGGCCCAATAAATTAGCCGATCTGATGTGATCTGTCGGCGGCGGCGTTCGAACCGGGGACCTTCTCTTACGCAACCAGATGCTGCTGCTACCATTCGCATAATGCGCGCGACCGCAAATGAGACACATCAATGGCAGATCGCGCCGAGATGATAATTGCCTCCCCTGCACGACCTGTGCCCGCTTTTGTGTCCCTTTGAATTTAAGTGCTCCAATTGCTGGCCTAATGATCGAAGCCTTATACACTTTTTATTGGCATTCAATCCAGCTAGTACCTGTCTCTTTGTATTGGCATCTACTAGTAATTTACACATCTGCTCATGATTACTAACAATAATTATTGCTACAGAGTGATTTTCAAATTGTTCTGCGAATGATGAATTCCTACGCTGTAAACTTTGTTGCGGAAACGTACTGCATCTTGTGACTTAGAATCGCAAACATGTTGATAATGATCCAGCATATTTTATACGTTCAGAGCTTTGTTGTAAGAAAAATTGTTTTTTTTTTATAAATAAATGATTAAATTTATACTATTTATAGCTTAGAGATTGCAATATAAATAAATTATTATAACAAACATTTTGTGATTAAAAAATCAACAACAAAAAAGTCCTAAAAAAGACAGTTTTTTAATGAAATCCCAAAAAGTTAGTGTTGCGCATTGAAATGAACTTAATCAGATGTCGCTAGAAATATATTTGTAAAATACACAAAAAATATTATCTATTTAAAAAAAATATCAATCCTTACCCCAGTATTTATTAAAACTAAAAGAGTAATTAAAGAAAAAACGTCTTAAAATATCGCACTACGCGGCTTCATAAATTTTAGTAAATATTCTGAATTTAAAACATGTTTAAATCGTTTGGTCTTAAAATTGTTTCAACCGCTCAATTTACTGTTAGTAAACAAGTAGATTCAGTTTAACGCAGGGACTTCATGTCATTAAAGGAGGACAGGTGGAAGCATTTACCCTACCCCCCCCCCACATTAAATTTGACTAGTAAAAAGCATGTTATTTATTAAATAATGTGAATTCTAATTAAATCGAAATATTAAAAAATATCTTACTGGCGAACTTTTGCCCCCCCCCCCTCCCTCCCACTGAAATGCCGTCCATGATTCAAACCGGAAATTCTCGGCTTATGTTTTATAATATGTCATTTAAGTGTATATTTTTTAAAAAACAAATAATATCTTGCTAACGGTTGCCTCCCCCCCCACCCTACAAAAAAATCTGAAATGCCGTCACAGATACTGAACCAGAAATACTCAGGTCTTAAATCTATCCCGAAAATATTTTTTTAAATATGTAATTCGTATCAAAATACATTTTCACCGGTAGATATATATTTTTACCATTAAAAATATAATTTATTTGACAGAAGCTAGTAAAATTATATATTTTCAACTTTTTCATACGTATTAATATATATGTACATTTACATACTTATCATTACTTATTTAAATGCGATGTATAAATGTGTATTTTTCAGTGAAGTTATATTTTCACTAGTAAAGTCCAAATACATTTTCCCCGGTAGATATGTATTTCTACTAGGGAAAATATAATTCTTAAATTATCTAAGAAAAATATTTCTTACGTCTGCGTAAATACATATTGCGTATCGAAGTGGACGACTATTAAATCGTATCCATTAACAATAGGTACGTCATTTGTGGTGGTGCAGGTGGGAGCTATTGCCCCCCTCCTTGATTTTAGACATTTATTAAAATACTATGAAATTTAAAAAAATTAAGATGCTAAAAAAACTTCCACTGACTGACCAATTTTTGCCTCCTACCGTCCTGGAAAAAGCTGAAACTATGTCTCCGATACTAAACCAGAAATTCTTGGGCTATCTAAAATAAAAAACAACTTCGAATCTATCCCAATTTTTTTTAAATGTGTCATTTCAGTGCAATCATATGTCTCTAATAATAAACAGCTTTAAATACTGTAGTAAAATTTATTCAATAATAATATTTTTGCCCTCGCCTTAAAGTCGTAACGAAGATCGAGTTAAACTCTTAAGATTCTGCTTAGCTTAGCTTATTCTGATAACTGCTTAGCTGGAAAATATAAAGTTGCCGCTTTTACAAACTTTTTAAAGTTGTATTGCTCGATTCGACTCTTATTGTGTTTTTTAATGACCTAACAGTCATAAGCCCAATGCGTTACAATGGAGTAAATTTGTATTAACTGGATAATTTAATTCAATATAAGTATTAAAAATAAGTATAATAACCACATTGGTTACCTCTATATATAAATTATTATGTATATAATAATTCATAATTAATAGATTTTTAATAAAGCGCATTTTCATCAATAAAATTGAGTCTGCTGCTGTGACTCGAACCCACGGATTTTGAATTACTAGTCAAGGCGGAGTCGGTGCGGACTTTTATTCTACGTCAGAAGCGAAGTGGTAGTTTTGATTAAAATCCCTCGCGGAATTATCTGAACAGAGTTTGCATGGTAGTATTTTGGCTTATATACTCTTATAAAAATAAGGGGAAGTTCAGCGTCACTTTTAGTCCTTGATCCATTGACCAATATCGATGATTTGGGGTGGGACCAGACTCATATATTATTTATGTTTTTATGGCTAAGCTGTGCGATTTATATACGGTGTTGAATATAAAAATAAATAAGTAGACATGTTTCATCGGAAAACTCCGCCTTTTGAACGTTTGTAAAATTTAAAGGTAGATTTTGAAAATTGGTATCAAGTGTTTTTATACTAAGGTGTTATCAAGCATCATTTTCATTTCATTTGTGTTTATATTAATAAAACTTTTATTGTTGTAGCTTTTAATTTAGCACCGATCCTAGTATTTGTTAAAGTAAGGTCCACATTTTTTTATGGTGTATTTACTCAGAAATGTTTATGGATCGGTTTTGGACGTCCACCTCGTAAAAGGACACAAATATTTGAGTTGTATGACCCTTTTAGTGAATCTTTCGATGTGTGGTCTTTAAAATCTACGTTAAATTATTGCACAATATAAATTTATGATCGTATTTAAATTCCTAAATTATAAATGACTATCACAATAGACCAATGACTAATACCTATAAAACATGGGTACGAATCCCATTTTTTTCTATTGGAATTAGTGATTATTAAATAAAAACATCTGATTTAATTTTCGCGGTTATTTCAAATCAAATTTTTGTGTTGAATATTTTTTTTTAAATGATACATATTGATTGTAAACTGTAAAAATAGTTTTAAATTAGTGATATATGTACATATATGTCACAGATTTACAGACTTTGATTTTAGTCTAGTTTCTCACTACTTAATAAATAGTCATTGATTGTGTTTACTTGGTTGAAGCGCCTGTCATGTTAATAAATAATAAAATAATCACTGGTTTATAGACTTTTATTTCATTCTGATGTTTATTTAAATTAACATTGTGACCAAACAAGTTACCCCAATGCGTCACGATGGTCAAGTATCTGTTTTTTCTTTGCTTGTATTATTATATTATACATACAATTGTATTTCTGTTTTTTTTTTTAAATCTTCTCACATATAATGTTTAAAAATAAACCATTAGTAATTGCATACTTATTATTAGCATTTTAGACTTGAATTATTAGTCATAACATACATTTTCGACATCCTCGTCAATGTCTTGTCTGGCGATGACCGACATAACAATTACAAAAATCTCCGACGATCGCAGTCAATGATGTATAGCTTCTGCAAATCCAATATAATATAATATTGATATCTATTTTTTAGCAATCTCGAGCTTTGAACTAAATAATTGCCTACATAAAATAAACAGATATGCCAATAAATTACTTCTTTATAACTGCTATTAAGCGCAGTAATATATCGGATTACTTGCATCGAGTTACGCAAGAATATTGATTAGGGTTCTTCACTGTATAAAAATAATTGCACGGTAAGAAATTATACATTGCAAAAACAAGTAGTCAACATAATAAAGTATGCAGTTTTAATTCAATTATATTTTTGCTTCCAACATGATGTATACAAAATTGAAAGATGTATACATTAATCAAGGCCGAGATTATCGAATCATATAATCGACACCTTGGACTTCTTGAAGTACCTGCCTATATTTTTTATAGACCATCTATAGGAGAAATAATCGTTAGATTACTTTTAGCAGTGACAGGCTAATGATACACAGGTGAAATTAATTGGATATCGTGATGTAGAAACGATTGAAATTAACACATTGATTTGCAACAATAACAAATACATTTTCACTAATTAGAAATATAACTTTTATGGTGCATAAGTTATTTAAGATAAAAAAATCGACAATCATCTTCCAACTGAACACACCTACCCATTAAATTTCGAAATGCTTCAGACTCACACAGTGATTGCGCTGCACCTCTCTTCTCGTCGTTTGCTTTTCAAGCTCGAAGTCGTAAACTTTTATATTGATTGGCATCACACGCACATCTTCGTTTATTACTTTTTGGTTAATTTCTGGATTCAGTCGTGGTTGAAGGCTTTGCAGAATTATTCTTCAACGTGAGCGTCTCGGAGAGAAAGAAGACGAGTACGGTAACGGTAATGCGATAATGCCCTCGCCCGGATTTGAACCCGCGACCTTACATACACACACGAGGAGTTAGTGGGTCGATGGAGTTCGATTTGCGGTTTCGAGATATGCCAATTCGGTATTATCAAAAGATTGAGGACGAAATATTAAACAGCCTCATAATAATGTGAACTTTTTTGAGCTTTCAAGACTTTCTTTTTGAATGTATCATATACATATAATCCGATTGATAAATAGCACCTGCGTGTTAAATTTCATCTCTCAAGAACTTCAAGTGCTATTTACGATTATATGTATGTATAATATCACGATTAGCTACACAGATTAACTCGTTAACTTATTATCCATAGTATGTTACTATTAAAATTTAATTCCTGCACTTCTTGTAATATAATAACAGAAATCGAACCTTATTTATTATATCATAAAAGTCAAAGTTATATTAATGTAGTATTTGCCATTGATAGGTTATAAAAAGGCAAAGTATGTTTAACTAAACCAATTTCGCATTATGCATAATAAAACTCCGTGCATTTGATTTATGCATTATATTAGTTTCTAACGTGCGTTTCGAAAGACACTCACCTATTAAATTCATTTAACGGTTTTGAACTTAGTTTTTATTAGTAACGCTACTTTCATGACAATTAAAGCGTATATGCTTAATAAATCCATTAAAAAGCAATCGAGCGAACACCGAAAGACCTAAGCCAGGGGCCGTTATAGGCCGAATTTCATTCACCACAATACCAACAGTAATGAACATGAATTAATTCATTTATTTGGATTAAATTTTTCATTGCAACATGAGAGGCGTTACAACTAGATCAACACAATCAATGACTACACAAGACTGCAATCGAAATATTTTATACCAAACTTATTGAATTGATCTTGATTGTAAAGCATTTTTGTTATTGTTGTATATACTTATTTATTGTTTTATAATATTTTATAAGATAATTAGGGGCGGAACCAAACTCTTTGTTATTGTATAATAAATATTTTATTAGACGCTTAATCTTTGAGGAATGCATAATTCAGTGTCTCTGTACCCGCTTCGCAGATATATTTAGCACTGACCTTTTAGTGCACTCACTTGAAAATGCGAATGGATTTTAATTTAACCAACTTCCGTCAAAAAATTAAATAAAAGTGCACAACTCAATTAGTTCAATGGAAGTTTTCTCATTTTATAATTTCGGTGCAACATTTATAAATAATCGCGACGAAGTATTTTTGTAATGAATCATCTCTGTTTTATAAAAACTGTACAATTGTGAATTAAATATAATTTTATAGGTATAATATTATGGTCGTTGAGTGTTGTACTTTCAATGTTATTTTTATCTGCGGAAATATATGTGGTGACTGCGGCCAGGCCTGCCAAAAGAGGGGACTCTTTGAGGGGCCCGACTCCAGAAAAAATCACAGCAAGAATATATTTATAAAAAAAGTAAAAATTGATCTCATATAATGAATCTATGAAAATGTATGTACTGATGTATTTCAAGTATAAGTTCCTTCAGTTATTTTTATACATACAATATTGCCTTCAAAATCACCCACTTTCACAATAAACATTATTATTCAAAGGATCAGATGGTAGTAAAGGAACAAATGTGACTAAGTGTTTATATTTCTGGTTCAAAATAACTCTGATGAATCACAGATGAGGATGTTGGCGGGTTAATTGCATCGTTTTTTAGACACACATACGAAATGTGTGAAATATTGACTGAAATATGCCCATAAAAAACAATCATTGCGACTAACTTCAATACATTGTACACGAATCTGTGTGCACGTTGCATATCACAACATTATCGACTTTTGAATTTACCTTTCAACTACTTATTCATCAAATTCAGCCATTATGTAACACAATATTAAGGCATATCGACGCAATATCTAATCGATTAGAACCAATTGCTTTCCATTAGCGTCGGAAACGCCGCAAGAGCAAGGCTACCACCATTGTCGTGCTACCGTCCAACAACAGGGTGATTAAAAAACACATTACTCTCCCACTAGCTCCGGGCTATATTCTAGTATGCACAAAATAGTCACGAGCGCTACGCATTCACGACAAATTAATAACGTATATATAGGCCATAGACAGCGAATTGCTTCCGTGTTGGACAACAAGGCACTTAATTAGCAACCGCCCGCTGATTCGAGGGTCGCCGAGTTCCAAAAACCTTTCATTTTCAAACGTCAGCAGCCGTTGCTCATCTCAAACCATCGGTGATTAATTGGGGTCCGCCGCTAATCACAATTGACGATTTCTAACAAAATGTGAGCGGCACCATCCATCGAAAGTCGAAATCTGGGCGAGATGTCAATTAGAAAGCAAAACATTTTAGACGATTAGATCGACGCACGGAAGAAATCGGTGCGATATGATGATGACGGGCTGTTTCTATGTGGAACGAGAAATTTTTGAAAAGAAAAAATTGGAGCAGTGTTGTCAATTCAAATGATGTGTGTTGAACGAGGTTAAGATTTCAAAAGTAAAGAGTAGTAGCACTGAGCTTATTCAACGATGAAATCTAATGGTTATTCTGTAATTATACATTTTTTTAACTCAAATATATGTATATTTGTATGTCAACTTTAATGTGTTCCATGTTTTTAATAACACATCAAAAAGCTATAGTTCGCAATGCAAAATAATGTAGAAACACTATATGAAAATTCTCATTTTTACTTCTCAAAAAAAATTATATAATTTATATTATTTGATTATAATAATACAGTATATTATTGTAGATGTCTTAATATTATTGATAAACAAAGAACTGAAGATCTTTGAAATGAAAAAATCAATAGAATGATGAAGTCTAAGAAAATTTATCGCACGCAATTCACTGCCAGCAATTAATCGCTAGCAGTGTATCGCCGCGTCGATTGGTCCCATAAACAATTTATAGCCTACAAATGATCGCCATAATATTTGACCGCCTAGAATCAATGAGATGTGTATATATTATACAAACTCACTACATTCATTGGTTTACTGACGGTATAGAAAATCTACAAAAAAGTTTTTTATGAGCTTTATATTATATGCCGTTTTAAAATGTCAATTTTCTGTTCAAACCCAAACTGTTACTGTCAATATCAGTTAATCAGCAGATGATAAAAATAACAATTTAAAATAAACAATATATTTATATAAATGATATGTATTTCCTAGCGATAAAATATGCTAGCGACAATTTGTAGGCTTTATATTGTTTATGCGATCAATTACCGTTGTGGTAAACTGCTAGCAATTAATTGCTGTCCGTAAATTGTGAGCGATAAATTTTCGAGACCCCGAGATGATTATTTGTTATAATGTACGAAAATAATCAAAGGACCAAAACGAATCGATCTACTTCGATTGATTACAAAGCGTCGAGCTACAAAGGAATTTCTGGCTTCTGTATTTATACCCGAATCGTAAAGGAAATTGTCAATGACGGCTGTTTCTTTTTTACATCTTTCATATTTCGAACAAGAGATAAAAAAATGAGATTAAAAACAGGTAAATTTTATGGCGTAACTATGGGGCGAAAAAAGCCCATATTCATTTTTTCAATCTGCCGATTCTTTCTTTACTAGTATCCGTTTAAGAACGGGATTTTAGAAAATGGAATTTTTGATTATAATATATTATTATTATTATTATCTATAATATAATTGTTCTAAGCCGCTTCCTGACGCGCTTATTTTAAAATGAAACATTATTCGTTTATTTTTTTACTCTGTGAATCGTATCTCTTTGTATGAACGGTGTATATAATAATACACGTAAACAAAGGAAATATATTTAATTATAATAATAAAAATTGAATTTGAATTTGCTTCGTTGCTTTCCGAGGCATTCTGTTGTTTCGACCAATGAAAAATAGGTATTCAAATGTAAAACAAAATGGCCGACAGTACCATGACAACAGTTTTAAATAATTATTATTTAATAATAAAATTTTGCTACGCGACAATAATTTTCACTAATTCGTCATTTGACTGAATATAAATAATTGGATTGCAAATTAACTAGGTGTGTTATAACTATGAAAATTAAATATATACATAATGTGTTGAAGATTATAAGAATACATTGATTAAATTGGATAAACAATCATATAACAATCTTCGTAATGAAATCTTCAAATTTTGAAATCCCGGCGACGGGCTCGAGACCGAAAAGTGAGTTTTTCCGTTTATAATACATAAACATTATCATTGCTTCCGATATAATGCACATATACATTAGATTTGACTGAACGTTTAAAACGTACCTAGGTACGTTTTAATCATAAATATGTAATATATACTTAGTACGTATGAAGATTGAGGTTAATGTCGATCAAACCGTATAAATGCTAATAAAACGTATTTTTTTATCTATTGATATTTGGGGATACTTTTACGACGATCGCGTGACAATGATTGTGATGCAGTCGGTTAATTAGCTGAAAAAGCTTGGTTACAGCAAAATAAATTAAAAATTGCAGCAAAAATAATTCACCTAGATCGTCCCGTTCCGAGTGACGACTCGCAATATACATATGTGTAGTTTCATGGATATTATCTAATAGACGACATTTTACAATGATTAAAAATATGTGATTGCATACCTGGAATAATTGATAATCAAAATATCTAAGAGTTGCTTATTTTTAATTCTGATGTGGCAAAATATGTACATATACGTCATGGTTTTTAATCAATTTTTGTTCTGTGCCATCATTCCTCTTTGGGAATACCCAAATTAAAGATATTCAGTTACATCAAACTTTTGTAATATGTTCTTTATAAAAAGATAATACTTGCTGACAGTGACTTCAACATGAGAAGATTCACTCTTTGTTTATATATACCAATTCCACGTTGTAGCCATATAGGTCATCAAATTGTTCCATCATTGCTTCTGAAAAATAATTAAAAACAATAAGACATTTATTAAGAGTAAACATTGAACACATTATTACTACTAATATAATCCATAAATAAAATTTAGACAACAACCGAAGAACAAAATTGACGGAAGTTACTGTAGATGATTAAACACGTAGATTGGCATCTCTTCATCTTCTTCAAAATTGTCGCAATATGTCATATATTAATTGTTTGCCATACGTAAATGTTATTAGATCTATCATTGCTTCTGAAAATTAACTGTAAACGATACTATATAGTGGGTCAAATATAACTTTTTGTTTACACTAATACGAGATTTTTCATTATTACTAGCATTGTAATATGTTTAATTAACTTTGCTATGTATACCTTTAATTGCCCAATCACCGCTGTTTGTCTTTTAATATTAGATCCTGGAAAGTCAATAGTAATTTTGTTAGAATAATCGTGATATATTATTAATATAACCAAACACTTACTGGCACACTCATAATTCATAGTTTTGATTATATTGCCTATAATTCCAATGCTATATCACTTTGAATCATCTTCAATTGAAACTTTGTAAGGAAAACGCCGTGATTATAACATATTTCACTGTTTATTTAATTGCACAGAAATGGGCGCAGCGAGCGCTTGCCAGTTGACAGAAGAACTGTCACATGTAAGAAAATTTTAAAGGGAAATCCCGGTTTTGGGCGCGTTTGAGAACGAACTACGAAATTCATTTTAACGATTTAAATTGTAAAACACTAGTCAAAATATCCATAGAAAATCATCAAATTCTAAAAAAAATAATATTTTAAATATGTTTAGTTTATACGGGATTTCAAATATAATATAAATTGGCAATTTAAAGTTATAGTTTATAGAGAATTTTTAAAATTTTGCTTGAAAAAGCATTTTCAACAAAAAGGAGCAAACTGAAATAAATATTTCTTAAAGTTACTGATATCTAGTATCAGCTAGTTTTTTTTGCCTATTCGACAATGCGACTGCTGAATATAGCATTGTCTTTATTGTTATATACAGTGTTTATACAATAATTATTAAGAAAATTTTTAACAGTCAGTGAAAGTATTTTAATAGCTTTAAAGAGCTTTACGATTGTATATATTTTCTAGTTTGCGAGTCGTTACAGTGGGGTTTTTCATCGTTATCTTTAATTTGTTTTTCAGTTTAAAATTTATTATAATAAAATCTGCATTGATTTTAAAGTCTAACAGCAAGAACTTCAGCCCATTCCTTGACACAAACAAAATTCCGCAATGATGGTTTTATTCATTATTTTAACATATATATTATGTGAGTTTAATTTTTTCGTTTCCTTATTTTTAATTTTAATTGTACAATGTTATATTGATTGCATGATTGAATTTGTAAGTGCGGCTATTTCATTATTAACCCTTTTGTTGCCAAAATCCAATATAGCAGCTTTTGTTACCTTTGAAAAAATTTCGGGATTTGAAGATTATCATTAATATAGAATAAAAGATACATTTTAAATGACTCGTAATATATTTGGTACGGTATTAAATAACATATATATTTGTATTGTCTAATAAATCGATATTTAGATTGTAATCACAAAAGGCTCAGCAACCAAAGGGATAATATCTTAAAACGCCTGACACATTAGATTTCTAAGAATCTTCTGCATAGTGAATTATAATGAGAAACCAATCAGTTATGCCTTTCTCTCTCTCATTCTCGCTTTAAACGATATTCAGGTATATTTTCACGCAGTAAATCCTATAAACTTTATTAGTTGTAGTAACTTTCTTTTGAAACTGAACTTCAATCAACTATACTTATGAGAGACTATTGAAAATTTTGAGGCCTGGCACAGAAATTATCACAATTATTCATTGAAAGGTTATGTTAACTGTCATTTCTCTGATACATCTTGTGCATCACACATAATGATCAAAATTGAGCAGCTGAAT
The DNA here is from genome assembly GCF_051122295.1 of Plectrocnemia conspersa. Classification (NCBI taxonomy): domain Eukaryota; kingdom Metazoa; phylum Arthropoda; class Insecta; order Trichoptera; family Polycentropodidae; genus Plectrocnemia; species Plectrocnemia conspersa. The sequence continues at coordinate 1,824,737 of NW_028277175.1, forward strand.
TTAAACACATAAGTTAAGATAATGCTTCAAATGCTACCATTAAATAAAGCATTGATTTGATTTATGATTTGATCATGGCAGATCGGTAAATCGTAGAAGTTGTAGATATATCATGTAGGCAAAGTCCTACTTGAAAAGACATAAGTTCGCTACTATCAGCCTAAATAAAAACAGCAGTGCAAATAGTGGAAGAATAGCTTAATATATAATAGCAAAGTAATGACTTATTTTTTTATGACACAAAAATAATCTTGCTGTTTGATTTCTCTCCTTATGTTTAAACCATAACAATACAATATTACTTTAATTTGTTACATCTTTGAGAGAAACTAAACATAAATGGAAACCTGGAATAATATTCCATAAGTTGTGATTGCTATCTCATCAGAATTTCATCTTTTTCAAAACTTACAGAAACCATAACAAAGTTTAAATCGTATCATTCTAGCAATCTGAATCATTGCATTACAGCATGTGTAGTGACCTAAAAGAGGACTATCTTGAAAAATAATAAATTCTTCTTTGTACTAGGGTTTCCAATCTATTTGAGTTTTGCACACTTTTTTGTCTTCTGACGCTAGAACTTTAGTTTATTATTCTAATCTATACACAAGTTATTTTGTAACTTCTGTTAGACTGCTGTAGATACTTTTCTGAAACTATAAAGTCTTTGGCGTACATTTAAAACATATATTTTCATCATCCTTTTTTTATCCAATTTCTGAAGGAGCTAAATAACCACATGAATATTAGAACCATGTCTAAATGATTAATAATATTATAGCAATAATGAATTAATTAATATAAACTTTGAAAGTAATTATTGATTGTACTAAATATCTTTATTTTTATTTTTACAGGATGGTTGCGAATTCTGGAGAGGGAAGGGCGGCAGAGCCATGCTCCCTTCCACTCGAGAGGTATATTTATCTCCTACTTACATACCACAAGTGTTCTTGTTCTTATCCCTATATTTATTAACTTTAAGGCCAGCGGTCCTCCAGAACAACAGGAGCCGGTGGACCTCAGCGTCCGACACAAGGGGCGGAGGCGCCCTTTGCACCACCACCACCATCACGGTGAGCCCCTATTTATTTATTTTATACATATCTGATTATCATGATTTAACATGTATTCCCAAAGTGTATAAAACAATTATGGCGCACACCTAAATAGCACCCTTTTCGAGCGCTGGTGTCCTGGCTGCGTCGGGAAATAATAAGGGACGCGATCGCGAATCTCTAGTACACTCTAGCTGGTAGCTGTCTTGACATATTGTCGACACTGCTCCTAAGCAACTTCAAAAAATGCTTAATTGAGTAGGCGCTATACTGAGAATGCAATAAATTGTATCCCAACGCTACTAGCAAAAAACGAAAAAGGTACGACCCGTACTCCATTCTGTAGATATATCTTCTTGTCTTCTCTTGTATTTATCTCAGATTTATAAATCCTTATCGTGTTTCGTGACCGGCGTTGTTAATTTCCTTTCGTTGCGCACTTTCGATTCGCGAAAGATAAAGGCAGTGGAAAATAAAATAAAATCAGTGTACCTAAAATTAATCTTGTGATTAAGATCTTTGAGTAAATTATTGCATATAAGTATGATTTATGTTTTAAGAAGTAGAATAGACTCTACTATGTAAGTTATATTAACAATTATGCGAAAATGTTTGGGTATTAGTATTAATTAGTTGATTAGGTATCAGTTATTAGGCTAGTAGTCCTTGCAGTTGCAGAGTAGTGGTAGAAGCAGAGGATTTGTCTCTCTGGTCTGTTGCGAGAAAGTGTTCAGCTTTTTATATTAATTATTTATTGTAAATCTTTCGCTGTAAGATGATATGCGTTAGCCCAATGCATTATAATGGGGTAAATACAATGCACAACTAACAAGTAGTGAGTTAAAAAAGTAAGAATTAAAACAAATCTATTTTATTAATTATAAACTATTACAATAAATTGTATTTAAATTATTTATCACGATATTTATCAGTATATATATTTTCTCAATAAAGAGCAGCCGTGTAGCTCAATTTTTTTATGTCTAATTTTTTTCTTATAATACTTCAGATAAAAATCAATATTAGGCATCGTGTTTCGTACAATATGGGATATTATTAATATTTGGAATCTACCCAAAAATAATAATCCTGCGTAATCTTAGCTAAGTGTCACTGAATATGACTAAATCAATACAATAAAAGTATATCTTTTTGTGTAAATTATAATAGTGAGATTTTTTTGTTGCGAATATCATCAAAAAGTCACTCTTTTAAATATAAAAAAATCTTAATTATTTCAGTAGTTATTGCATTTAAGCTGTACTACAGATCCAAAAATATACTAATTAAATAATTTCCCAGTATTTTCTTAATTAAAGCAAGGACATTGAAAAATGTTTAATACTATATAAAATTGACAAGGATATGATGGAAAAAATAATAAATAACTGTGGTAATTAATTTATAATGATCTCTTCGTTGTGTTGTGTTGTAATGCTTTTAAGTGAAATAATCATTTAAATTATTGATGGTGCATTTAAAAGTAGCCCCATTATGTCTTAAATATTTTCTTAACGATTTATATTTTATATTTTTTTTTTAATACGTATCTTGAAATTAAAACAACAGTTAACCATATCTTTTAATTTACCGTTTAGAGTAATTTTTATAAATCTATTATGAAAGCGGCTTTCACCGGCGCGCAATCGTAATTAATTCGCAAACACACACAATATCATTATCTCTTTATGCGCAACTCGGACTTAACGGTGTTTGATCTTATTGATCCTCCGCGTTGATAACCGATCGCGGTACAATCTAAATAATTCTAAATCATATCAACACACGAGCGACGTAACATTGGAGATTACGAATAAGGCTATTTGTGTGTGTAGCTGGCATAATCGTGTGCATGAATTTATTACCTCAATAACCCCTTCACTTCGGATGGGTCGAGTCGAATCTTTGCGATGGTGATGCCATTTGCGCGCTCTAACGTCGTGTCTGCCAATCTTTGGAGCGTTCGCTAAAATCTAATCTGAATCGCTGTGCGCTTTGAGGATGTTGTGCTAGCGGATTTCCAAGGTGTCGGACGCACTTGAGTCGCACGGATCGAGGTCGGATTGACCAACGTTTGGGACAAGGTTGGGTCGGAACAATTGGCTCGCGGGTTGCGTGCGGCATGCCTAGACCTAGACATAATAATGAATACCACCCATGAGATGCAAAAAGCGATTCTGGCATGTTATATATTGGGTAAATAATACATTTTCAAGTATATCCTTACGAATCGCTGCCATTAGAGAAGATCGTGATCTCTATTATAATCCCACCAACTCTGCTTGCTATTTTCCTCTAGTTGGCCATATCATACAGAACCTAAAACAGAGAGTTCCAAGTCTTCCAAAAGTATTAGAAATTGTTAATATTTACCAATAAACTACTTGAAAGGCAGCTTCTCTTCATGACGAATGTTTTTCTCTAACCGACATGTCAGTTATACGATTAGAATTCACAATTGCACGTGAAAGTTTACTATAAAACTGTCTTTGCTAGCATATTTCTTTAAGAGCAGTGGTATTAAACAAATAAATATATCTCTTAACACAAATACATTATTAAAATTCAGCATTTTCCCTTGACATGTAGTCAACAGTGATTTTAAATAATAAAACATATGATTTTTCTTGGCTTTTGCGGCTTTAATGTACTGCTTTTTTTTTCTTTCATAATCTAGCTCCATGATTTGCGCATCTCCATCACGTTGGTCTGTCACCACTTCGGAGATTTTATGTGTGTAGGTGCAGAATGAGATGCAATTCAGTATTTTTTTCTAAAAGTGTTTTGGTGTAGCATGAGTGTTTACTACAGACCAGTGATTTTCAATTACGAAATATGTAGTTGCCTTTTTTGTTTCATTCTTTGCGTATAAGTCTAATAATTGTTGTTATGGCTTTAGTGAATTTTGTCTTTTTTTATTTCCTATCTTTATGATTTGCGCGTTTCCATCACGTCAGGCTGTCACCACTTTAGGAATCTTATGTGTATAAGTGCCGAATAATAATGAATTGGTTTGGTGTGGCATAAATAATCGTTACAAGGATATACGAATATAGGTGTTTTTTTGTTCCTTTCTTTGCGCATGGGTCTCGTTATTGTTGTTAAGGCTTTGGTTATTTTTTCTGTAATATAACTCCATGATTTGTGTGCTTTCATCACGTCGGTTTGTCGCCACTCTAGTAATATTATGTGTGTGTGAGTGCCAAATGAGATGCAATTCAGCCTTTTTCAAAGAAAATAATTATTGTGGCATAATTAATCAGTACAAACTCACCTGCTAGTGATTTTTAAGCACAAATTATGTAGGTGGATTTTTTTTTTTCGCGCATGGGAAATGTAAATGCTGATAATAAGTGAATTTTGACTTATTTCTGTAATTTGACTTCATGAATTGCGTGTCTCATGGATTAGTCTCCCGCTAAAGATTTTCAGTCACGAAATATGGATTTTTTGCTCCTTTCTTTACGCATGAGTCTTGTATTTGTTGCTAAGGCACCATGATTTGTGTGCTTCCATCACGTCAGTTCGTCACCACTTTAGTAATCGTATGTGTTTGAGGTGCCGATATGATCCAGCCTTCTTTCTGAAATCAGTTTATACTGCCACAATCAATCGCTTCAAACAATGGCTTCTTAAGTGATTAAAACCAAAACCGATTTACCGGTTTTTCGATAATTTATAAAATTGAAAACCGGTTGTTTTTATTCTGTTTACGATTATTTTCAAATTAAATAAATAATATATTTTTTTTAATTATATATAACACAAAATTGATAAATAAATTCCTAAGCAATAAGACTAACGTTTCTCATAAAAAAATCGTTCCAAAAAGGGTTTCTTCATGTCATATTTTTTTGTAAGAGGCTCAATACCTGATTGAGGTAAATATTCAAATAGCCCATATTCTACTGCCGTCAAGTAACCCTTTCAATCATGTTAGAAATTAGAAATACTGAATAATAAAATTTAAAAAATACATTTATATAATGCTAGCTCGTCTTTTTCGCAAAATGTAGTTTTTTAAAATTAAAAATCAGTCGCAAATTTAAATTTGTGTTATCAGTACGTGTAAAAATTGGATGCGAAAAAATCTTTATAATTTCTAATTTTAATGACGTTTAATTGTTCGTGGTATTTTAGTATTATAATATATTACCTCCAAATTTTGTATAAAACAATAATGGATTTTTCTTATCAATAAATTCGTTTTTACTCATTATAATGTATTTTGTTGCCAATTTTCAACATTTTATAATTTATTTTGTCTACTTTGCAAACATACATTTTTTCTTGCATTTCATAAATTATTTTTGATAAATATTGACCATTAATTGAATATTTTTTTTTGCATAATTTTAAACAAATTATTTATCTATTTAATATTTAAAATAAAAATTTAAAACAGAAAAAATCTTAATTTTTCGAGCACAGTTTACACCAGTTAACTGGTTTTTGCTTCTTTTGCGTGTTTCAATCACGTCGCTCTATCACCAATTCAGGATCTTATGTGTATGAGTGCCAAATGAGATCCTGAAAGCGCTTTGATGTGGCATAAATTTATACCTACAGAATAGCGATTTTTAGTTGTATTTTTTCTGTAATCTGACCCTATAAGTCTCCACCACGTCGGGTTGTCATCACTTTTATCTTATGTGCGTTTTGGCGTAACACGTGTGGTCGCCACAATTTGTCAATTTGGTTTATATATTACATTTAATTGTTTAGCTTAGATTACAACGTATGACAATTTTATTACTAATTAGGGCGAATTATTTTGTTATATTTGTAAATTCTATCGATATTTTGTGATATATTTTATATGCAAATTTAAATTGAAAGTATAATCACAATCAGTGTATAATCCAAATGATTAAATTATTAGTTATATTATATTATATACAATGAACATCCTTCATATAATGATTTATAAATTATGTTTTTAATATGACTTTTTAAATTAATTTATACTTTTCATAAAAAAAGTAATATATTAAAATTGTCATATTATTATTTTTACGAATAATATCCATATGCTATATTTTTTTATATCATATAAATTAGCTTTTTTTAATTTTCATTTTTTATTAATATAAATATGTATAAAAATAATTACTGATTGCTTAACTATCAATTTAAGCAAACATTTTCTTTAAAGCGGAATATTGGCTTTTATTCTACTAATTTCTACCGTCGAAAAGTCTTTTTCTCCATCAAATTGGAGCTGATCCGGCGTAAATGGAACTTGTAATAAAATGTCATTTATAATAAATGTTTTCAATATCATTCTAAATAACTTAAAATTGCGATCTTATACTGCGGCTTGATTTTTAAAAAAAATATAATAGAAATTTATAACAAACTAACGCTATTTAAAAAAATACTGTTTCGCTCTATGCGCACAAAAATTCTCATTTTGCGCTCATAATTACGCGCTTAGCACTTACTGCTCTTTGTTAGTGTAGTGTTAGTGTAACTCACAACTTATTATTTAATTGATTTTTTGCTTTTGTTACATACGTATTAGTTAAATAAAGGCGTTTTAAGAAATCATAAATACAAAGATAACTATTATGATAAGATAAGAATCAATGTCGGTCGTCGTGTTTCGTACATTTTAGAATATTATATATTATAAAAATGTATATCTATTAATAAAATAAATTTAACATCACAATTTTCTTTCGGTAAATTAGTTGCGGAATAAATAACAGCTTAAAATAATATTTTTTTTTAAATAAAAATCTGACCCATGACAATAGTGCCTAAACCAATAAACTAAGTAGTAAATTAAATTACCTTTAATTTGATACAAAATACTTTGCAATTGGAGATATTTGCAGTTAAATAAAATCACTTGTTTAAATAAAACATACGGAAATTTAGCAATATCTCGAAATCTGTTTTACTTTTTTTAATTCTAGACTTTATTTTCGGATTCAGCGCAATGACTGTCATTGATCAAAATTGCTGTAAACAAGTTAAATTATTTTTGCAACATATATATAATTTTTGAATGCAATTTCTCACTACGAAAGTATTTTTTATCTGAAATTATCACATGACCGTGCAGCGAAATTTTTTAGGTACTAATTTTCTCGTTGAGTGAGTTAGAGAGTCAGTTTTGGTCGTAAAGAGTGCTCTAGCAACCCACTATATTTTACAGACACTCAAAAATATATTGCTTATTAATGTGCATTAGTATATGCGAATTAAAAATCGATTGTTTGCGATATTGATAAAGGGATATGTCATGTCCTGTATTAAGGCTGGAAACCTTGCTTTTAGACCTCCAACTGCGGTAATGGTAATGATGATGATGATGATAACTCATCATTATTCCATTTTGCATCGTGTGTCCCCGCGCAGGTACGCATTATAACGTAATTTCAGTAACCATGTGACACAAAATAATCATATCGCATCTCATTAATGAAATATTAGTTACAAATATACAGAGAGTTTTATGATTAAATTAAATAAAGACAGGTTACCCCCAATGCGTCACGATGGTCGAAAACAAAAATTGTAATATTTCAATACACAAAAAATATATGTATAATTAAAATAATACATATAAAGAAGCAAACAAAAAATTCATAAAATATCAAAATTTAATGATACGAACCGGACCAGCTCCTCGTAGCTGACATTAAACATGTCAATGCCAGCGTATTAAGGAGCTGGATGGCCTCAGCCATAGGCGAGTGCGGACGTCCTAACCTCAATGGCCAATATGTATAATATCATTCATAATTCTTATCAATGTATTATACGTATAAAGTTGATATATTAGGACCTAAGAAAGATTCTTAATAAATAAATAAAAGCATTTAGAAGTAACTTTATTGGCACACACTAAGGAATCAGAAAAGATAGAATCGATACTTTCTAATTTTTATAGTTTTCATCATGTGCTTTCATCCAAGATGTGCCTCATTCAGGCACACAACAGACAATCTGCCTGGAGATCTACCGTTCTAACGAAGGAATCTAGCGACAATGTGACCGAAGGCGACAATTAAGCCGCTATCATAATCCGGTTCTTAAGGCTTCTTCAGATCTCGTAACGAGTGCGACATCGGAAATTAGCTGCGAGATCAAAGAGAATCCGCCGACTGGAGGATCGATCGACGATCTTTAAAACATGCGGAATCGTTCCCAGGATCGCGGCGTCAGCTTTTTGCCTTGGCATATCTATTATTTTTGCCGAGATGAGTCCATTAAGCAGGGGGAAACTGGCGTCGTCGGCGATGCGACGGGTTCTTCTGCAGCATCGGCCACTGTTGCGCCGAGATTTATGCTTCTGGGTTTCTATTACTCAGCGAGTCGCTTACTGGATTAGATTGATTGGTCTGGTTTTTTCATAGATTATTTATAGGATAAACGACCGCTTGGCGTCTTCATTTCCAGTCGGTAGTCTATCGAATAGTGGCGGTGGATAGAGTCAGTGAAGTTGCTATTATTTTTTAACTCGATCAATAAATCACCTATGTACTTTAAAAACAATAAAACTCGTGCCCGATGCTACTTTATTTTTTTAGATTTTATATTATTTTTTCACCGATTAAAAATAATAATTTTATAATATCAATCTTATAGTAATACTAAACAGCTTTCAGCAATCAAAAGGCATAATTCCATTTAGTAGTAACATATCCGTCCTACGACTAGATCGTAAAGTGAATTGGTCGATAAGCGAGGAGCTTAATTTTTGTTTATTCTGAATAAGAATTACCCAACCCAGTTTTTTTCAACATAAAAATACAATCAACAAAAAGTATGAAAATGATGTATCAAAATAACTAATGCAATAAAATATATACATCGATTATCAACAATAATGGGAGACGAGGATAATGTGGATAATCGAAAAAAAAAACAAATAAATTACAATCAATATGTTTTATGAGCTAGCATCCTTTCCAAACAAAGAGTATTTTTTAGCGATACTTATGAGTGATTAACGGATATGCTATTAGCTCGTTCGTGAAACATTTTTTATTATTAATGCAACTGTTCAGTGACAAGAACTCTCTTCAATTACATTATATTTTCCCTCTCATTTAGTTTTTGTTAGAAACAATCATTAGAATAACCTTTAAATTATAATAAATTATACAGATGATTGACGACGTCACTAAATATAATAATTTTGAATCTACTAATACGCCAAAACACACGCTAATGAGTGAAATAAGATATGTGCTATACAGAAACAAAGTGTCTGGTTCCACCCCCAAACATTAGCATTAGTCAAAAGGGCGTTTCACTTTCTCTCATTCCTCAAAGGTATATAAGCCAGAACACTGCTTCCGTAAGGATTTTTTCAATACATTTAAAAAAGCAAATAAAATATATTTTTTATTGAAATATGTAAACATACATATGAACATTATAATATTTCATATTGAGACTTTTTATATCAAAATTACGATTTATAACAAGTGAGTATCAAACAAAGAATATCTAAAACGAATTTTGCCTAATAGGAGAACCAAAAAAAATAGAAGTCAAAAATCCACGTCAAAATCAATATAATCGTGCCGTCATTGTGGGTACGCTCGGTAATCTAGCGTTTAAAACGACTTTAATAATAATATTAAAAATTAAACGTGGAACATATAAACCGAATTTTGACCAATAGAAGAGCGCAAAAAACAATTATCCCTTCTCAGAAGTCAAAAATCCACGTCAAAAGCAATAAAATCGTGCCTTCGCCGTCGCAGTGGGAACGCTCGTTACCGAGTTCCCACTGCGACGGCGACGGCACGATTTTATTGCTTTTGACGTGAATTTTTGACTTCCGAGTAGTGATAATTATTTTTGCGCTCTTCTATTGACCAAAATTCGGTTTGAATATACTGTGACTAACAGTCTACAATTAGAAGTGCATTGTAATATTGGTAAGGAAAGCTATCATATTTTATACCGAAGTGCACTTGTAATTATTTGACATAGCGCGCCTTAATAAAACCTGGATTTAACAAAGCGTTGAGAGTCGGAAAAATTTGGGAACCACTATATGACTCCTAAAAAAATCTTTTAAAATTATTCGATTTATTATTAAATTGTCTATTGATGTTACTCACAATGTGCTCAACACTTCATGCAATTTTTGATTTCTAAGAAGTGATAATTGTTTTTGCGCCCTCCTATTGACCAAAATTGACTGATAATTTAATATCAGAAATTCGTAGTAATATCGGTAAGGATAGCTATCATATTTTTAAATCATAGTGTTATACAAAACATCCCATGAGAAATGAGTATTTCGGACTTTCTTCGTATTTTTTTCAATACACATAAGATAATCTTTGCTTTCCAAACAAATGGTATTTTTTAGGGATACTATGAACTGAAGAAGCTCATTATTAGATTTTTTATAATACGGATTTTAATTAATAATCACGGTATTCATTCGTAAAATCAGTAAAATATAGATAAACCTAATCTGTGACGATCGATCGAAATTATAATTATATAATTATTAATAACTTCAATATCACAGACACGATAAAAATTGAAAAAGTAATTCTAACCCAGGTCTTTCAGGTAAATAGTCAGCGACTTATACCACTCGTTTATCGTGCCGATTAATTTCAATTAATTAATTTCATTAGAACATAAGTAAAAAATTTCCACCTGTAACTTGCTCACAGAAATTTCAGCTAAACTCGCACCAGCAGAGTTACACCGAATCATCTGAGAAAAGCAGTTACTTTCACTTCTACCGTCCGATCTGGTCTAGTTAAGCAGTCACCCTGAAATTACAAGAGCTTACTCGAATTTCAATACAATAAAAACAGACATATTTTGAACTGTTTCAAACGGCACTAACACAAGATCTCCCACACTCGAACCATTCTTAAGAAATGAGGATTAGACCCTTGAGTTCAGTTAGCCTTTACTATTCTAATAGCTTTGCCGTTGAATATCTTGAAAGATGCATTTCTTAAGTTCGCCCCTAATATTATCAAGTGTGATATTTTGCATCATTAATTTTGGAAATACAATCTTAAAGGAGCAACTGTGTACTTTAAAAATACGTAAATTTAGATTGCTTTTCACACTTTAATTATAGAAGAAAGACAAACCTGAATTGCTTGTATATAAAATTCAGTGTCAGTAGTTTCACAGTTGCTTGATCATTTGAAAGGATTAACAGTTAACGCAGCAGTATGTTCATAATATAAGTATCACATATAGTACAGAGTAGGAAATGCTAATTAGAGATTTACCTTCTCGTCCCATAAAATATTAATTAAGGTCAGTGCACAACCGTTTTTTCAATCTCACAATACCACTGTATCCAACATCCGCGACTTTCCGCCAAATGCCGGTTTTGTGTCTACGACCACTGCTTCCATCTACCACTGTATACTAGACAGATACTGGTTTTTAGAGCGCGATTAAAATTTATGCACTCATTTTCTATGCCCGTTCACGCGTTGCACATATATACGTATCCTTTCGACCTTGATTCCGTTTCTTAGATACATCTCGACTTGTGTTTTGTGGTAGAGATGATAAAAACTAAGGCTCCGGTCGGTGCACGCTCCTTTGTGTGAGTATGGATATATCTCGCGAGATAAACTGCGAACACGACAAGTTGCCCTAAGTAGCAATGGTAGTTGTACATACGTATGACGGCGTAAGCTGTGTGGTGGCAGTCTTGTTTTTCTATGCATTTCGATTGGTCATTTGTCGATATTATTGCTAACATGATTTCTCGTTAGCGGACTTTGCCGACTAGCCGACGAGTGGCATACGAATAAACACTACAATCATGCTAGTTTTTCGTATTGTTTGTATAGTCTGGTTCGTTTTAGTAAATTAAACAGTGCAATTAACTACCGAGACCGCTATTCTCTTGAGTGGAATTCATACATATAATTTACAGTTATGGAAAAGTAAAATGATTGGTTATAATGAACCAAATTTGTATTCTAACTAGTTAAAGTATTAATTTTAATAAAATTAGGGATAATATAATAACACTTGAGCTTGTAAAAAATATCGCTCGAACGTAATCAATATTTAAGCTTTCACCAAAAAGTAACAATAAACAGATTTATAATTATTTTTTCACCTGTGGGATAAGGTAAATCTGTGAAAACATTGAAACACTAAAAAAAATTCGCTTTATTAAATTAATGAGCATTGCTCATTCAAACTATATTACATAGAGCTTTTTGTGGCGCTTTAATGTTTTTATAGCATAATTTAAATTTTAGACGTCATTAGAATCATTCCAAAATATTATAATTTAGTTTAATTAATTTATTTATTTATTTATTAAAATTAAGACCATCGTGATTAGACAGGTTTACTTAATGCTTCACGATATCCAAAAACATAAAATATATAATAATTTTAAAAATATATGCATACAGTGGCAGTCAAACGAATGGGACATTCACAAATTATTGTAAAACGACAAAAATACTCTAAAAATACAATTTTTCGGGATCATAACCCTGACTTCGCAGCCAATAAGACGCAGGTGAAAACGACTGAGAATTTTATTAGATTATATACGGTAGTGGTGGAGAAGCTGGCGCAGGGATGATGTCCGTGGAAGATCCTTATGCCTGCACTACACTCTCTGGAAGTTGGCCAAGGTTGGCCAAGGACGGAGAATACAGTGGGTTACTTCGGTCGAGTTCGGTTCTGCCCGCTCTAAAATCTCTCGAAGGTTGTCTGAGGTTACTGAGAACGGGAGGTAAAGTGTCAGAGCTGCTCTTTCGAGCGCGAGCGGTGAGATACTTCCCCTTTCGCTCTCTCGCGTGTTAAGTGACGAGAGTGAGAGAGATAATGATATGGTTTTTCGCAAACTGAGATAGAACGAGTAACTCGGTTCAATTTCAGTATGCGCGTAGGCGTCCTATGGTCAACACGCATGTCGAGCGCTGCATCGTTGTCACATGGTCAAGTTATAATACCACATGCTTATCGGGGACTTCAACAGACTCTTACTGACATCTTTGAATATTTTAGGGCACCAAAAGGGATTAATTATATTTTTGATAGTATATTCTTCTTAAAGATATCGTTATTATATTTTTTTTCATATAAAATTAAATAATTAAAAAATAATTAGTAGTACTTGATTTTGTTAAAAAAAATCGTTTCGAATATTCTTATATATTTTCCTAGATCGGTTTATATAAATGTCACATCATAACGAATTCTTATTTAGAATCGATGGCGACAAATTCTAGGATAGTCACAGATGTGGTGTTCGTATTCTGAAGTATCATTTTTATGCCTTATGGCATTTTGCAAAAGCCGACAAAGATTTTGCGTAAATTGAATATATACGACTAAAAAGTTTTCACTGATATTGTATTGGTGAGTGCCCACACAAACTTTTATAATTATCAGTAGCGTAATTTTAATAATATGGCAATTTAAAAATTTCGATTATTTGGCACTTTTTTCGATCGCGCGCAAATATGCCAGCTGTACGTGACAGAAGCCGCCGTCCGGATGGCATATGAAATTTGTGACAGTGTGGTCGCTTACTCGAAGTTGTAGATCTCGGTTGACGTCAGTTATAACTTCGGTTCGGACAACTTCCAGAAAGTGTAGTGCAGGCATTTCAATTTATAATTTAATAAACACGCATTGTAATGGATTATTTTTAGCTTGGAATACAAACGGTGTGCGAAAGAAAATCAATGAACTTTACCAATTGTTAATAGATTTATATTTATTTCTGAAATTCAACTATACCTATTTGACAATATACATATTTTTCTATTATTTTTTAATATGTAATTACAGTATTCTTTGAAATTTAATTGTTTGTTTACAATTACTCCTAAATATTTTATATTATTAACTAGTTTTATATTATTATCTAACATTGTTTTTTAAACATATTTATATTATACTTAATTCATTATTTAAGTTATATACAACTTCTTTAACATTATCAAATATGTTATAAATTGAAGTGTCGTCCGCAAACAAATGTATTTTACTTTTCTTTTATATTATCAATGATTTTATTAATATATAATATAAACAGCAATGGTCCTAATTTAGAACTCTGTGGTACACAGTGAGATACTATTGTAATAAGCATAATTTATTTTAAATGTTTTAAATAATTATCAAACCATCTATAAACTATTTCACTTATACCTATAATCTCTAATTTCTTCAACATAAAAAACTGTTCCAATAATTTTGTTCACCTTCTTGGCCAAAAACCAATCATTTATCACAGTGAAATATTTTTCTCTAATTCCCGATTGTTTTGCGAAATAATGTTTGATTACTACTTCTTCTATCACCTTTTCCATACGAGGCAACATGTTAATTTTTAATTTTAATATACACTATGGGTACTAATATATTAGAATAAAATCAAAACATTAAATTTATATTAAAAATAAGAATGATATGCTAAGAACCAAATTAAAACTTATGTCTGGCGTCGCGTTTCGTACATTTTTATAATATTACTGTAATCAATTATTTTTGTCAAAATGTTTTCACAAATGAAAAAATGATTTAATAATATAATTACTTATTTTTTAGAATATTTAATTTTATTACTATTTTTTTTTTATTTAAATTATTGATTTGTTTCTACAGCTATTACGTTTGCTAAAATGTTCGATTACGCACGAGCGTGTTCCGAGATAATAAGACATGATGTTTAATAATTATTTATTATTTTTCATTGTTTTAAAACCAATAATCTAAGTCTTCCTAATCGCAAGACTGGAATCTTAACTCAGAATCCTAACGATCAATCCCACGATCTGTTACACAAGTAATAGGTCAGATCAATGCATATCCTCATCACGCAGACTGCATCCAATCTCGACTAAACACGTGCTCAAGATGGCCGCGATGGCACTTTATAGGTCGGCCGGAGTTTACAGCTAAACTTAAGTCGTTCTCGCTTTGCGCACTTTTCGTTTTGGTAACGGCGCCAAGAGGTTTCGAAGGGGAGGCCTTCGGGTCGCATCAGTCGACCTCAAGTCGCGCTAATAAAACAGAGAAGAGAAGAGATGCGCCGGTGTTTGTTGTTACGACGCGACGTGACTCGCGACCTTGCCGCACACCCTGACCACGAAACAACTGAACGAATTATATTTAAATATATTTTAAATATTCAAATATAATAAATTTTAATATTTTTTACTAACGATCTTAATCATGAATTTACGTAAGACTTATCATTATAATAACAGCAAATATGATTCCGGCGAAAATACTTCCTTGGTGTACATATATAGCATAAGCGAAAGAAACATGCTTGAACACTTTGTGTCAATATTTACAGAGCATATAAGTCGACGTGGTTTCAACTGTGATTTACGACCATTACTGGTGATTAATTTTTTCAAATCTCATATTGCACGTTCGCTTCGCTGTTTATTTTCTCGTATAAACAGAAGACCGAACATCAAACGCTCGACTCGACCGCGTTCAAGGCTCTCTTTATGTAAACGTCTTCCAAGTATCGTGTACTCTCTATTCAAATGAAGATCGCAACGCCTTCCTGGTAACCCTGTGCTTTGCGCGCACACCGTTAGTTCCCAGCGGCCTATTCTCCACAGAGAGACACGACCTCTCTCACTTCTATGCCACACGACCATCCACAATACCCACGAAAGCCTACATCGTTTGAATAAATCCATAAATCTCGCCACTCTAATGCCAAACGTCCGCTCAAAGTGTCACGAGGCATCCTTCTGCTGTAAAGTGCCTACTTTTTGCCCCTCTTCGCCGACCTTCTTCATAGTTTTTGCTCTGTTTTCTTCACAGATTTTCCTCGGAGAACAACGGCCACGCTGGCAACCCTGGCCGGACTACCTTCCATCCTTCCGTCGGCACTGCAGCAGCAGGCGGCCTTGCTAGCGTTGCAGAGGATCAAAAATGCCCAACTGTAAGTATTGCATATGTTTTTAATTATAAATGTAACCGAGCGTTCACATTACGACGGTGACAGGGAGGGGCAGATTTAATTTGGCCAGAAGAATGCATGTCATTTAATAATATGCAGTAAAACCTCGATTAAAAAGACTTCGGATATAACCGGCAAAATAATGTTTAAATCCAAGTGTATGTTCAAAAAAATGTTTTCCTATTTTTTTTTTACTTTTAAGAAGTGATGTACATATGTTTTTTGCGCCCTCCTGTTATTTCGTTTACATCGTATTTATTCTAAAATATTTTTACTTCTTCACAATAAATTATAAACGCCGGAAAAATCGTAAAAAAAATAATTCGTGGGGTCTAGCATTATCGTGGTGCAAAACAATTCCATTTTTTAATCCCTAAATGCAGCTTTTTTCAATAAATAATGTATTATCTTATTCGTTATGATGTAGGTAATAATAATACCTTTACATCTTAACATTTTTACTATCTTACCCCACACACAAACAACGCAATTTAGAGCAATATAGTCCTGTTTCAAGGGTTGAACAAATTTGTTTCCATATAACATTTATTTGCCATGTTTTGAACGCACGTATTTATTATTTTATCCAATAAATTACTCTATGCCAAATTATGCGGTACCCAAATTCTGAGCTTTGACACTTTCACCAGTTTATGAGGAAGCCAGTTAATGGTCTGTTTATATTGTATCCATTGACGTCCAGCGCTGAGCTTATCTTCCAAGGATAAATTTCCAGAGCGAAACTTTGTGAACCATAAAAGACAATTTATGCGGCACCCAAATCCTCAGCTTTGACAATTTCCCTAGTGTATGGATGAACTAGTGGAGAGTCTGTAATAATAATAAATTTCCAGAGCAATTCCATGTATGTAAACATTTTCGTGCGAGTAGATCTATAAGTATAATTAATTATAAGCTAAAATTATATCTAAAATATTTTTCAATGACAGTCATTCCTTAGAATGAGCAATTTGGGGACGCTGCATCTGCTCGGCGAAAATATTTTTGTACCGATTTTTTTTTTTTTTTGTTAAAGTAAGGTATAACGGTTTTGAATACAATTACTTTGAAATTAACGTCCGCTTATTTACGCATAACTGCTCTTTGCTTTGCTGACATTAAAACCTCCAAATTTAAATGAAAGTTTTATCTTCATATTTTATTTATATTAAATATATGTGATTGAAATTAAGGATTTCAATACCGGTAATTTCGATATGGGGCAAAAATTGGCCTTCGGTACTACCGGTATTACATATTAAAATATCGGTAGTACCGAATATATTTATTTTTTAAAGCTTTTAATCTTATTTGTTGAAAACGATATCTCAGTGGCTTAGAACTATAAAAACGACAATGCTCATATAGTTTGAAAACAAACGCGTATAATTAAATGATTAACCTAAGTAGTTTTATTAGGATAAATAAAAACCCAAAATTTGGCACAAATTTTTAAAATTGAATAAAACATTTTGGATATTTTTGTATATGTGTGACATGTCAACATAAAAGGAATTCATTTGTTTTATCTCAGGCAAATTTAACGGTACCTAGCAATCCCCATTAATTATGTTATGTAACAGAGAAATTACCGCGCCTTTTTTATGATAGGGATGACTGGCGAAGTGAAAATAAAAGCAGGCATTAAATACATGTAATTATTTTTCTTATTTTTGGAATTCGCAAGAAGTGCGTTTATTGTCTAGAAATGCGTCTCAATCCTAAGCATATGATCATTTATGGTCATAGGAATGAATGCTTAATTTTACAATTGTAGATGTTTTGTAGTTTTTGATTTACGTTTTTTTTTTAATAAAGACAAAAAACAATTTGATTTAATGTAGTTAATTTTATTTGCTACTATGAAACAGTTTTTTTTTAATACATTAAATTATGATTTTAGAAATTTGTCTTTATTTGTACTACTATGTAAATTAATTAACTTCTAGCTTAATCTTGTTTTTTTATACTTCCTGTCTTTTAAACTGAGATATTTTTATTAGTATCCTTTATATTTGTTATTCTAAACAGTCTTGAAAATATATTGTATATCATCTTATCTTCTTGAACATTCGATTTTTATTCTAACATGTTTTGGTATCTCCAATAACACTATTCTTAATTGGTTAACTAAATGTGTTAATTCGTCTTTTCATATCATTGAAGAATCATAAATATCAATAAGTAGTTTAAAAACTAAAGCCACACATTACGCACAAATTTAATGATTGATGTACGCATTATTTAACAGGATGCTTCACGCTCACGAGCAAGAACAGCGGCGCCATGCCAGCAGGATGCGTCCGCCTTCTCTGAGCCTATCTTCACCCCACCAGCATCCCAGCATAGCCAGTTTTTATCCACCGTCGTCTCCGGTGTCTCCGCTTCTTGCCACGACCAATTTAGCCAGCCAGTTCCTGTCGACCACCCCCGAGAAGGCTGAGACCAGTCCGCCTGTGCAAAGGATCAAGGCGGAAGAAGTGAAGACTGAAGCGACCAAACAGAAGAAGAAAGCGACGTCCCACCGAGCGTTGAAGATCGACGAGCCGTTTCCCAACGGTCAGAGGAGTGAAGTCTGCCAAGAAAATAGGAATGAGAGTGTGAAAGTGTCTGAAGAAGTAGTGGTGCAAGAAGTCAAAGTACCTGAAGCCGCTGTTCCGACTATCAGGTATAAATCTTTTGATTGTTATATGACCAATACATAAAGAAAGAAAGTCGGCCTGATTAGAATATATTATTGAAAAGCTCGATAATTGCTTGCCATCTGTGAAGCACAATTTCTACTAAATTGGTAACGATCTCCAAAACAAACTAATTGTGTCAATGATCTGTTTTACAACAAAATTGTAAAGTGTAAAGCTTCGTTGGATAAAACTCCTGAGCTTAATTTTATGTTATATCGCTATACAGTAGTCATCCAGCTTCTTAATATGCTGTCATTGTTCGTTTATATGTTTAATGTCAGATATGAGGATCTGTTCCGTTTTATTTAATTTAACCTTATATTCTTCCTTCAGCTGCAAAGAAGAACAGTGTCCCAAATCCAGTGGATCCTTAACCAACAACAACAACCGCGGCGAAGAAGAGGCAATAGACGTAGGAATGGAAGTGGACTCGAACCAAGCCACCAGGACTAGGCGTAAGCTGCACACCTGCGACGTAGACGGATGCCGGAAGGTCTACACCAAGAGTTCTCATCTGAAGGCACACAAGAGGACCCACACGGGTGAGTTGGATATTGCTCGATAGATCGAAGGACGTCTAGGTGTCTAGTTTATGTAACTGACAGGTAGATCCTGGTCCGCGCTGTCCAAGGTTGATTTTTTCCGTCCAAGTGGAGCAATCTGTTCATGTGTGTAGTAATTGCACGATTTTTTTTGTTATATTTTTGCTTGAATGGAGAGTGGCATCATCAACAATGATGCTGCTGCTCGCATCGCACCTGGTCATTTTGATTCGGCATTAATTAAGGCCGCCGACTGATGATGGGTAGAATCCAACTTTCACAAACGAGACCACTGGGTCGCGCTTCCCAAACGGTCAAATTTATGTAGATGATGGCGCCACTCGATTAAATAACGTAAAAGTTGTTATTTTGCCAATGTGGTCTTCCACTGATTTCGCAATATCCTGATTGCTGTTTTAAATTATGTGACAAAAATTATCAGTCGATTTTTAAGTGCCTTGCTGAAAAGAATATTCCTGCACAGTAATTTATCATTCATAATTGTGACTGGTAACATAAAAGACATTTCATTTAATAATGAGTACCATTCATATGGAAGCAGAACTTTACTCTTTGTGCGAACATTTATCTGGGGGTACTTAAACACAGTGAAAGATCGACCACCGTACATGTACGGCGATACTACTCAAAGGGTAAAGATGTTTTCTGTCGAAAGAAATTATTCCGTTAAGGCCTTGAAAATAATACATAAAATCACTAGCCCATAAAATAAGACATGTCCGTTTAAAACAATTTAAATATGACCTGTGGTATAAGTCGGTGACCAAAACTTAAGAGACTTAGGTTTTTCAATTTATATCGTATCTAAGAGATCAGAATGAGTGATTTTTATATATAAAACATATTTACAATTTCGATCAATCTTTATAGATTAGGTTTTTCCAGATTTTCCTAATCTCACGGGTGAATATCGTGATGAATAATTTAAATAAAATCGAGCTCATAATTTATTAATGAAATAATCTGGTTTCATACGAATTAGTATATAGTCATTGATTGTGTTTACTTCGTTGTGTGTCATGTTGCAATGGAAGATTTACAATAAATAAACAAATATTAACCATGCATTATTTTTAACAAACTACCCCTAAGTAATATATAGTTATATATTTACCTATATTACTTAGGACCGCATATAAAGTGGTTCGATAATATATTTATAGACATTCCATTGACTTGTACTTTTAGTAGCATACACTCTAGGTTCTGTGAGTAATATTTTTTAAAGAACAGTTTGAGAACCGTACAGTGTGTTAAGTAATCCATAGCATTTCGGTAACGAGCGTACGCTACCAATGATTATTACAGCAGATGAATCGTCTTCTAGCGACGCAATCGAGCGGTTTTTTCGCATTGGAAAACCTGAGTTTTTCTTCAGTTTTAACGATCGCCAGATGAGGTACTAACGCAATAGTCAAGGCTGTAGTGTCGGCGATAATTAGCTTTGATCTCAAGAGTGAACTCTGAAGAGAGTGTTTATGTACTTTACACACTATAAAACCTCGCGCTTTAATTGGCGCTCTGAGGTTGTCGTGGGTGGGGTAACTGGCGCACCCCGTTCATTAAACATGGCGATAAATTATATTGAAGTATGGGATATTTTCATAAATGGTGTCGTTGATGGTTGACAGTTATTTACGTCGCTATAAATCATGTCGCGATTTTTTATTTAATTATTGCTTTGTATAAAGAACCTTTCATTGGCGTATAAATTTATAATTGCGCTAGCTTCTTGTCTTATTATAATGCTGTAGATTAAATTATGATGACCTCTTGCTATAAATTTTGCGTTGAAGCACATAATTGGTTCCTGAAAATGTGTGCGAATGTTGAATGTACGAAAGTCAAGGGAAGTAAAAAAAATTGAAATTGTGTGTATTTTAAAATATTTATTTATCAAGTAAATATAAGATGTTTAAGAGGCGTTTAAGAGACACGTTTAAGTGGGGTTTGCGGGTGTTTCCTTTGAAAAGTTATCAAGAGTTTATGTTTTCCACTATTCTTTTTCTTTTCTTCATATAGTATTTTATAACATGCTATGTTTTTATTGATCGCCCTACGCACTTGAAATATGCGTTCTCCATTGGGGTCACAATCTTCCATAATATTTAAAAATTTGTCAAGGTGCGTGTAGGCTTCATTCATATTTTTCATTGTTAAAGAGTTTTCCAAAATAAACCTGTCTCATCTACATTAAATATTTGGCTAGAGGAATATTCTACATCTTCAATAATTTTGGATAATTAGGAAATAAATTCTTTTGCAGCATCTTTATCCGCATCAGCCGATTCTCTAGTAAATTTAATATTATGAAAAGAATACCTCATTTTAAAATCGTAAAACCAACCGTTACTTGCTTGAAAAACAGGGTTAAAATATTTTTTTAATCTATCCTTCCAATCTTTGTGCAAACTAAGAGCTTTTATTTGAATAATTGAAATACTCAGAGGGACATTTTTTTGATGCTGGTCATCGATGTACGATGACAAAGATTTTCCATTTCATCCATGTTTTTTTTTTTGCTGTGTTTTTTTGGAAACATATCATTAAAGATTGTGGAAATATATCTTTATTTTCCACAATTTTGAACGTATTCTTTAATTATATTTTTATTTTGCAAAATTGAACATATCGTAGACCTGTTTGTATCATTCGAACGTCCGATTGAATCAAAAGATTCACCGCTATCAGAACGTTTTTTAAATGTGCGAAATAGCGAATTGTGCGAAAGTCGAGGTCCGCCTGTATATGGTCATTGATTGTGTTTACTTCGTTGTGGCGTAATAAATTAGCTCCTTTTTTTCCTTTAATATTTAATTTCCAACAATCTGAACACTCCACCCACTTGCTAACTACATGGCTACACCACATTGATAGTAATCAATTTCGTCATACCCGCTCGCGTTTCAGAGTTGCGACGCTCGTCCTCTGCGTCGTTGCGCAAGCTAAAAGAAGATGTGTCGAAAGCGCCATGGGCGCGGCGGCCAGTGAATGTAACGTGGTGAGGGTGCCTTATTCTCTTCTCTTGTCACCGTTTTCGGTTTCATCATCTTCCCGACGACGATGACCCTCTTCCTTTCTCATCGCTCGAGCGCTCGTTGCGAAAGGAACGCGCGAACCTAATGAAGATGGCTCATGGAAAATTTCAGAGCTACTCCAGTGGTCTCAAAACTCATTATGCTATATGAAATTATATGGCGAATATTATTTAATTTTTATTTACGTAAGAAATAACTCATTCTATGGCTACAATTATAAATATAATATGTATACATACAGAAAAATATAATAAGTATGCTTAAAATATGTATTATTAAATTTTAATAGAATAAATAAGAAAAATAAGAAGCATAGAAAAGAAAAACAAAAATTACAAGTATATAATGATATGATATGTGTATTATTTATTGACTTTAAAGTTGCATAAATTCAGTAAAAAATATTTTTTATTTCTTTGCAATTATTCCTAGTTGATTTTGGTAAGTCATTGAAGGTTTTAAATGCAATATATTTCAAAGAAAATCGTTGATATTGATTTATAATCGACGCTGAACATTCTCTGGACTGAAAGTAAATGTTTTGTTGTGCCATCGACTTTTATAATAATATTATAAATTAAATGAGGAACATATAAACCGAATTTTGACCAATAGGAGGGCGCAAAAACAATTATCCCTTCTCAGAAGTCAAAAATCCACGTCAAAAACAATAAAATCGTGTCGGAGCCGTCGCAGTGGGAACGCTCGTTACCGAGCGTTCCCACTGCGACGGCTCCGACACGATTTTATTGCTTTTGACGTGAATTTTTGACTTCCGAGAAGTGATAATTGTTTTTGCGCTCTCCTATTGACCAAAATTCGGTTTGAATACACTGTGACCAACAGTCTTCAATTAGAAGTGCGTAGTAATATTGGTAAGGAAAGCTATCATATTTTATACCGAAGTGCACTTGTAATAATTTGACATAGCGCGCCTTAATAAAACCTGGATTTAACAAAGCGTTGAGAGTCGACAAAATTTGCGAACCACTATATGACTCCTAAGAAAATCTTTTAAAATTATTTGATTTATTATTAAATTGTCTATTGATGTTACTCACAATGTGCTCAACACTTCATGCAATTCATGGCATGAATTTTTGATTTCTAAGAAGTGATAATTGTTTTTGCGCCCTCCTATTGACCAAAATTCGGTTTGAATACACTTTGACTGATAATTTAATATCAGAAATCCGTGTAAGGATAGCTATTATATTTTTAAAACATAGTGTTATACAAAACATCCCATGAGAGATGAGTATTTCGGACTTTCTTCGTATTTTTTTCAATACATATAAGATAATCTTTGCTTTCCAAACAAATGGTATTTTTTAGGGATTAATTTTATAATACGGATTTTAATTAATCATCACGGTATTCATTCGTAAAATCAGTAAAATCAAGATAAACCTAATCTGTGACGATCGATCGAAATTATAATTATATAATTATTACTAACTTCAATATCACAGACATGATAAAAATTTAAAAAGTAATTCTAACCCAGGTCTTTCAGGTAAATAGTCAGCGACTTATACCACTCGTCTATCGTGCCGATTAATTTTAATTAATTAATTTCATTAGAACATCAGTAAAATATTTCCACCTAGAATTTGCTCACAGAAAGTTCAGCTAAACTCGCACCAAGCAGAGTTTAGCTGTCAAATTTAAAATAATGTATTCTTTACATCATATTATATTCACTGGAGAATCGGCAGATGCAGATATAGATGCTGCAAAAAAATTTATTTCCTCGTTGAACAAAATCTCTGCAGAACTTATACCGGAAAATCAGTGTTGTGTTTCTTTCCCCCAATACTACCTACCTCATACAGCCCATGGACCAAACAGTGATAGGTACGTTTAAACGATATTATATGGGGAAAATAATGAATCAGGCCATCAAGGCAACTGACAAAGAAGGTGGGACTATTTTAAGAGATTTTTGAAAGAACTATATAATATATGAAACGCAATAAACAATATTGGAGACTCGTGGGCTGAAATAAAAGAGTCAACAATGAAAGATTCCTGGAAACAAGTATGCCTACAAATGATGAGTGATTTTATAAATTCTGAAGAAACTCCAGAAACTATTACAAATGAATAATGAATGTCTAATGAATGGACATCAACAACGAAGGTGTTAATGAGTTGATTGAATCTCACTCAGTACCTCTGTCAAATGAATATTTAATTGAGCAACAAGATTTAAATTAAATACACAACGAAAGTGAGGAAGAAGAAGCTGATTAAATCATTAAGACTTTGACAATCAAAAATATGAATGAAGCCTTCATGTATCTTGACAAATTTTTGACTATCATGGAAGAATGTGATCCCAATGGAGAACGAATATTTCAAGTACGTAGGTCGATTGAGAAAGACGCAGCATCTTATAGAGCTCTATATCAAGAGAAGAAAAAAATGGTTGTATTCAACTAACTCTTGTCAAGTTTATAAAACCTTAACCCTTTGGACGCGTTAATCAAAAATAATATTAATTTTTTTTTTTTTTTGAAAAATGCAAATTTCATTTTGATTCTGTGTTTAAATGTTCTGTTTTTTAATTTTTATTTATTTAAAATTTTATGTTTATTCACAAAAAAAATGTTTTCTTGAAAAGCATTTTTTTTACTGATTTTTGCGTAAAGAGATAAAAAAATCAATTGAGCGACTTTAGTCGATTTCCGCGTTCAAAGGGTTAAAGCACTTAAACACGCCTCGTTAACTTAAAAATATATTTTTATTATATTATTGATAAGTATTTTAAAATACCACTTTTGATTGTGTATTTACATCCCCAACTACTTTAAACATTCAACATTCGCACACAATTTCAGAAACCAATTATGTGCGAAAATCGAGGGCCGTCTGTATTTTTATTTTTTTATAATCACCGTCTTAAATGTTCCGTCCATAAAATGAATACCTTCTATTCCGAAATATAAGAAGCACCCCCCGAACATAAGTCTCTCTAAATTTTGCATAGATGCTTTGAGATATTTCCCTCTGTATCTTTATAATTCAATCCATCTGATCCATATAAATTCATATTACTTTCATAAGAGAGCGTTACATTTCCTCAACCCAAAACAGTTTAGTTTTTGTATCAACCTAATAACCTAATTTATTGCACCTGTTTCGATATTATTTAAAAAGCATTTAAACTAATGATAGGTTTGATTTTTTTACTCAAATTTAATATAGACAATTTATCATTATAATTTTTATAAATATATTCTTATTATATCTATAAAATTCTTATGATAATGAGAAGTAATGCGTTTTTTTGCACTCTACTGTATATAATACATATTCAATATAAATTTGGTTAAGACTGTATTTTTATCTCGTTCCTTATTAATTATACAAGTACTGGAGACTTACATTTTCTTAAATCCAATTAATTATTTTAATGACCAATTAATTAACATTCCACTAGTAGTCCTTCTAAAAAAATGTCACTACGAATGATTAAATCAAAAATGAATATGCATATATAGGTATAATTTTCGAGGTGAAACATAGTTATGTCGAACATCTGCTCAGATCTTCAATGTCGCATCGTTTAAAGATTCACTTTCACTCTTAATAACGAACCGATCGAACGGTATGGATTGCATAAATATAAACCCATTTTAGGATTTTTCTATATATATAAATAAATTATATTAAAAATGGAGAAACAAGACGCAACATGTGTACATGTCAGTAGATATAAACATCACTAGACATAACAATCAAATGGCATAGGTAAACAGACTTCGTTCAATAATAGAATCCCGTTAGATAACGTGACCTCCTACCTGAGCTGTCGCGAATGACATCTGAGGTCAGATTAACCACGGTTTCTAACATTGCATTAACTCAGTTTACTACAAATACATCCTATTCTTTCCATAGAAAAAATCAACTCACTCCATTTCCATCTCACAAAAACATTTAAACCGTTTTCTCTCTACTCTCGTGGCAACCAGGAGAATGTTTAATAGCTTCCAAAGACATGCACTGAATCATGTACTCCACTAGAAGAAACATCCTCATGTTGGTAATTGAAGTTCGAAGATTTTCTCTACCACATATTATTGTCCAAGCATATGTAACAGTGGAAACAAAAAAAAGCTGTGCTAAGATGCACCAATGCGTTTCATATGACAAGATTGGCTAAAAAGCCAATCTTGTCATCTAATCATAAGTCCAATGTCCATTACATTCCTCGATTCTCCTTCCAAAGCCTATGATTCAGGGCGGAACCAGATTTTTTGCTTTTGTCAAATGTATCAGACCCTTGTTTTTTTTTTTTTTTGTTCAGGTAAAGTGAAATGGTTTTAAATACTAATGTATGTCATGCTGATATAAAATTTTGTTTTTGTCAAATACATATGTTATCAGACTCCTTCACGTATATAATGGCGTAACAGTAGATTTGAAATCAGTACATTTGGTTATTTTCTGAAATATACAATTTGAAAATGCCGCAACTATTCGGCAGAGATATTTTTTTATTAAAGTAGGGTCCAACGGTTTTAAGTTAAATTGCTTAAAATTTTATTTGTTTCGTCGATGAAAGAAACTTAGATTTTTAGTAAATCAAAAGCACAATTTTTTACGTTCTTCTTTCTCTTAGTTTCTTGTTTTATATATTGAATTAAATATAAAATATGATTTAAGAATAACAGACGGCGACGATGGTAAATTGAGACTTATGCTATTTTCTTATCTGTCCCTATCTACGCTCCTTTTTTTTTTTAGTACTTTATGATTTTATTTTTTTAATATGTTGTTATATATATTATTATTGAATTTCAGGTGAAAAACCCTACGAGTGTCTCTGGGAAGGCTGCGCATGGCGATTCGCCCGTTCCGACGAATTGACTCGTCACACTCGCAAGCACACCGGTCATCGGCCATTCTCGTGCCGTCTCTGCCAGAGGAGCTTCTCCCGCAGCGACCATTTAGGACTGCACATGAAGAGACACTAGCCGCAAAATATTTTACAATTCCACAAAACAGCAATAACTATTTGTTGACTAATTGTTTAAACGTTATGTAATATACTGCTATATGTATTACAAAAAAAATATGGAGCATTCGACTCCGTCATTGTTTAATCGAATAAGGTTTAGATTAATAGGAAAAACTTATGCCAGTACATTGGGTCGAGTATTTTATACTATTATATTATATAAAAAAAAGCATTATATTACTATGTTACTCTATTTATATAGACTATTTTTAATTAGGCGAATATGTAATGAGTCTTCCACTTGTGAGTGTGTGCGATTTAGTTCTTAGAAACAGTTTGACGAACACAAAATGAGTCAAAGGTTCACTTAGATAAGTCATAAAATCAGAATTTTTATCAACGTTTGAATAAATAATATGTATGTCTACGCATACATACACCTCTAGCCTTTTATTATATATATATTAAGTTGATAGAAATCTCTGATTCACGGACACATCTTTTGGCACATCCTATAGTTATGTCAGTTCACGAATGCGTGTTTATTATGATAAATCTTATAGTTACTATTTGGGATTCCACGTGGTGCATTATTTTTGTTCTTAGTCGTACATTATAGTTCTAGTTTATGGTTTGCTCGTTTTGTGCAATTTTGTATATATCGGACGCATTCTATTGTTTTTTTTAGTTACCGTTTAAAGTTGCACGATTTTTTGATAATGTATTGTTAAATTTAAAAGGATATTTATATCAAATTATGGTCACATTGGTGTCGTTGGTTCCTCTTTTTGCAATCGGATCGATTCGATCTGATCCGATAAATTAATGCTTAGTCCAAATTTAGTTGCAATATTAGTTTTAGTCTTATTATGTATTTTTAAACAACGGATAGTTTTCGTAAACATTCCTTCAGCCAGTTATATTTTTAATTATCTGTAAATGTAGGCCAGTATTTTTTTATCATTTTTTTTCTCATTAATAGTTTATTTTATTATGTATTTTTAATGTCTACGAAAGCCTTATTGTAAATTTGTAAACGTTCTTAGCTTGTAATCACATATCAGCTTGGACGATCAGTGTTTCCCAATTTCTTTTTATTAAATTATATATTATATTAAAAAATATACTATAAAGGTTGTGAATCGTCGATTTGCTCATTCACGGGAATCACACTGAAAGAATCTCAATTTTTAAATGATAATTATTTATAATAATGTTACTATCTTCAAGTATATATTATAAATAAATATGTGCCTTTCGTAAAAAATATGTATATATATATATAAATAAAATTTAGACGGAACTGCACGTCAATTTTTAGTAACAAAAATATATATATACAAACATAAATTTAGTGTATAAAATTCACCGGATTATTGTATTATACATGTTTTTATATTTATTCTAAAATCAGATCTCTTTGCAATACTAGTAATTAAAATTTATATGAATACGTTATATACAATGTCAAAAAAAAAGTATACTATTAAATAAATAATCTCAGTATTTTTTATACGACGTTTTATTTATTATACAAACTATATTTCAGTGAGATTTATTTAGTGTAAGATCATTCCGCTTGCGACTTTATCGGCTGTTTCCTGTCCGACCAAAATCTTAGCCAATTCCAGCGCAAAATCGAAAGCAGTTCCAGGACCCTGTTGACAAATTGAATAATTAATAAATGTGATTGGATATATTTATATATATATATATATAAATTATGAGTTACTTACTCGACTTGTGACGATATTGCCATCAACAACAACTTTTTGATCGTCGATGTAAGTGTATTGATTATCAGCGATCATAGCGTCTTTAGTAGTAGGATAGGAAGTAACACGCTTTGAAAGACCGATTCCATGAGCTTTTAA
Organism: Plectrocnemia conspersa; assembly: GCF_051122295.1. Taxonomy (NCBI): domain Eukaryota; kingdom Metazoa; phylum Arthropoda; class Insecta; order Trichoptera; family Polycentropodidae; genus Plectrocnemia; species Plectrocnemia conspersa. The sequence goes on from NW_028277175.1 coordinate 1,853,852, forward strand.
AACAGTCGGTGCTAAAAATAAGATAAAATAAAATATTAATTATAATTTTTAAAATTAAATAACAAATGACTCCTTAATGATATTTAAATGAATATCTGAATGTTTAATCAGTTTCTATACAGCATCAGAGAATCCGAATAAATTAATATTTATACCAGCACAGATTGCTGCTATGATACGTCCAGAGTTTTCTTGCTCTTTGAGTATTTTTCCAACTTCTGCACTCTTTGCTAAATTATCAGCGCCGCCTAAACCTCCAGGAAGGACGATCTAAAATATATGAATGAATTTTAATTAACATAATACTAAAAAAAATGACTTGATACAATAAAATACTTACTACATCATATGGACTGTTAGCTAAAGCGTCGTTCAACGACATATCAGGCATCAAAGTAACTTGGCGAGAGCATAATACAGGACCGTTTCCAGTTAAGCCAGCAAGAGTAACTTGTATCTTTAAAAATGATTCATATAATAATAAACTTATCAATTATGCATGTAAGATACGTAGTTGAATAGTTCAAAGGGTCAAATTGCTTATGAATCAAGTTTATTTCTGATTAGATTGACTGATAAATAATATGAAGGTGGTAGTATTACTCCAGCTCGGCGAAGAACGTCGACGCTGATGACAGTTTCCATTTCTTCGGCACCAGCCGCCAGTAAAACCAATGCGCGACGAGCTGCCATCCTGAAAAACTGAAGAAACTCTTGCAATACACGACTAAGAAAAACGTCCAAGGTTAATATGCCGGTGAGTTGCCATACGAAAAAATACAAACGTCAAAAAATAAATAATTGTTTAATAAAAGCCACCCATATAAGGTTGACTTTTATTTAATGCTGTAGTCCAGGCATGGCGAACCTTTTTGGGTTCGCGTGCCAAAAATCCTCCAAAAAACAAAAATATTATTCCTCGATTGTGTGGCGTGCCCAAGGAGTAAAAAAATTACCAAGATAGAAAAAATAAATAATTATATTTTTTTAAAACGATTGTCGTTTATCTTAGAAAACATTTGATAATTAATAAAATGAAATAAATTAATAATTCACGGGTTATTTAATCAAGATTTTCATTTTTAAGTTTCAAATTAAAAAATATTTTTGAACTTGGAAATCGTTCGCGTGCACTCCAAATTCTCAAACGTGCCACCTCGGGCACGCGTGCCCTAGGTGGCCATGCCTGCTGTAGTCATTGGAATTTTTTTCCGACTCCGACTCTAAATTTAAAAATCTCGATAAGATAATCTTAAGATGTTAAATTTATTTTTAAATATTTAAAAAATAAATTTAGTGGTCTTCGATCGCTCAAATAATTCTAAAATAGCCGAGTTAAATCATCCGAGCAATGGAGGTTTGACAATTTTATTAATAATATCCTCGTCGTGGGATATTATTAATAAACGACGTATGACGTCAACTTGAGTTCTCGCACCGAGAGATTGGGTCACCGTTTTGGTGAAAGACAGAAGGTTAGTAACAGTGGAACGGGTAGAATAAAACCCACGCTGTTGGTCCAACAAAACTTGCCGAAAGTGATTAAAGACATATCTATGAATAATTATCTGAAAAATATAAATATATAAACATAAAATCCTTTGACGACTTTAGAAACTTTAAAAACGAACGTAAATAAATAAGAGATTTATTCGTTGCTATATCATTGGTAATAGACCATTTTTGTAAATATAATTTATATATGTTTAGATTTAATATGGCCAAAACTTGGCAGCACTATGATAACACAGATGTGACGAAAATAAACTTTCTCTTGACGACTTCGGTGGGTTTTCACGGCCGATGCAGGCCCCTCGCACTCTCCACTCATTTTTATATTTAACTGTAATAATATTCAATAAAAGTACTACTACAATAACATATTTTGCTTATTAAAATTGTAGTTATATAAGGTGTTCATTGTCCTCCCTGAAAAAAAATTCAAGAAGACCTTTTTTTAACTCCCGTAGCAATTACCCTTCCACAAAAAATTCGGAAATGGCTTTTAAAGAAAATTTTTGAAATAACCTTTTGGAGCCGGGGCATCAGTTCATCACACGCTGGAGGCCCGTCACAACCAGTGTACTAATACTATCGGATTGTTCAATATGGATTTCCTGTAGGGTTTTGCATAATAAAAGAAAAGCCCGAGAATTTTGTATCTTAAAAATGTAATTTGTCTGGCAGGTGCTACTTTTCCATACGTAGTAATATATACATTTACATACTAATCGTTATTTATTTACATGTGATGCCTAAATGTTACAGTAAATGTATAATCGTGCTGTCCAAGCCCAAACATAACCTACACGAATAAACGAAACCCAACTTGCCCTAATAAGTTCTAAAACTAATTATAGTATTTGAACTTTCATTAGGGCAAATCTAAAATAAAAATTAAAAGCGATTCATGGTGACAAACGTCCGCCACTAAATCTCTTACATATACATAGGTACAATAATAAATCATTTTCTTTTTACATATTTTATTACAAGAAAATAATCACATTACAACTTTGAATGTCGATTAAATCACCGGAAAATGAGATTAGTTAGTATCAATTGATTATTGAATCTTTTGCTGTTCCAGTTGGGCTCTATAATCAAAAATACAAATGTTTCGACAAATTAAATAAATCATCATACTATTCTAGAAGTATTGTTACCTCAACTGTTGATTGAAGTCATCTTGAATGTTATCATCCTCCCAGTTGTCCTCCCAAACGGATACATCTTCATCATCAGCGTCTTCATTACCCCAGTCTGAAAAATCGATGAACAATGATAAATATAATATATTTGAGGTTATGTTTGATAAATTTTAGTCGCATATTTAATACGAATAGAATACGCGTAGTGAATTTTTTCGCATTACTTACTTTCAGCGGGGAATTCTTCAAATTCGTCATCTTCTTCGAGCAATCCGAGGTCCACTTTAGGTTTATCAGCCATCATGACAAGCAGTATAGAATGACAGCTTCAAGTGATGAGTAAAGTTTGCTTATAAAGCTTTGGCCATAACACTGCGTTTTTAGTGCATTACGATGTATTTATTTTATATCATAAATTAGTAGTTAAAATAGTAATAACACGTGAAAAACGCAGTTTTATCAACTTTTATGTTATTAACATTTTTTAGTTTTAAATATAATTTTATGCTAGAAAAAACGACGAGTGGAAAAAAAACTTGGTGGCACTGTCGTAACGGACACACCTTTTCTTGGCAAATTCTGGTGGTCTCGCGCGCTGGTGCGGGCCCCGCGCCCCATTCACTGTATATAAATAATAAACATGTAACTATAAATACTCGATAAAATACTAGTGAAGAGTCTTATTGCCACCCGTCGCCAAACAGAAATTTGCTATAATAGTGTAGGGACCATTTATGTATGCATGTATTTAAGTGACGGGTGGCAATTAAGATACAGATTTAGCCACTGCAGTAGAATTTTTATTGAAAATTAATGTATGCAGTTACATGTTAGAATATATGAGTCTATATATCTTGAGATGACTGACTCTCACGGGAAGGATGTTTTAAAGGAGCTTCGAAAAACTAGCGAATCACTTGTTTGTTAAATTCCTATTTCGTATTTTTTTAACTTATTTTACAGTATGCTTATCTACTAGAATTTGAAAGACCTGTGAAGTCTAAAATTAAATACGGTTATCTCCGCAATAGCAGTTTCACAATGTCACTGCTGGTTCACCACAGGTATAACAATGTTATAAATAAACAAAACTTACGGTTATCAAGCAAATTATGGTATATTGCATGATTGTTCTTGCAATTTGAGTGGTAACAATATATTCGTATCTTCAAAATTATTTATAATAGTGAAAAACGAAATCTAGTTTTTACCTCAACCAATAGTTAGATGTCGCTAAATCGCATTTCAGTGAAAATCTAATATTTTTCAAAAATGAACTAAACAAGACGCCTTAATTATCTGAAATATATTGGTTGTTGTACAGTAGTAATAAAAATACAATTGACAATTGAAAAGTCGTTTATTGTTTCTATATATATAATATATATAGTAAATATTGAATCAGTAAATACATTTCTTTTGCAAATATTTTTGGACAGCGTCTTAAATATTAGTATACTGAATTGTTTTTATTTTTTTATATAATCTTATACGTATCAGTTAGAACTCGACTACTCTAGAGACACTTCTCGATCGATACGTTCGTTTTTTATTAGAAAATAAAGTGACTTTTACAAATTAAGACACTTACTAAGGCGTACCATTGTCGTTTCAAATTCAATGCTAGCCAAAAAATCGCCGTATCCGCACAACTACAATTATATTGTATACATTTTATAATATAAAAACGGTAAAAGAAACGAGAGCTAGCTGTCAGTCTTCCATTGTATAATTTAAACTTCAACGCTGTCGGAGGGTATAACTGCAAAGGCGACAATCTCAAATAATAATAAATACGGAGTGGGTAGGTTCAAGGCCTCAATGACACGTAGCGCAGATCGTTTTTAAATTTTTCGACTGCCTTTACATTTACACCCCTCGGATATGAATTTCGTTCTACGCAAGCGAGCTTTTTGAGGATCTCTGAGAAGTGTCCGTAGAGCTGAAAAAAAACCACTCATCTTCATCACCGTTCATATATCTCTAACGTCACTATTATTGCTTCTTATAAACACCCGCCGCCGGGCGGGATTCCCTAACGATGCCGTTCGTCTCGTCGTCATTAAACCTAAACATATTTACAAATGGTATACACTTAGTATTTTTGCCGTCGGAGTGACTCAGACGGTAATATATGGCAACGCTCGACAAAAACGCCCCAAAAATACATAAAAGGCGTCGCACAAATTTACACAAATACGGATAAGTGAGTGAGTTAATAAAAAATTATAACCTTATCGATTAAGTGTCTTAAAATGGTAGAGTTTTTATAAGTAAACTTAGCACCTATTAATAATACCATTTTCGTATGTAAAATAATAATAATAATAATGAAGTGTATAGTGCTAGATGGATAAAACGTCGCTCTAACTTTGAGTAGATCGGGATTGATAAATTAAAAGTCACAATCTATACTTGAAATACAATGCAATCGTATCTTTTCAACTGCTTTCGATATAGTGGATATTTATCAAGCTAAGCCTAATCCGCTCTAAGAGAAGATGTGTAAGTTTTATCTGTCTGTCACTATACAAATCGATATAAAGCACAGTAGCCGTCGGGATCGTCGGTGTTTTGCGTAATGGTAATGACACTTACGAAACTAACAACAATACGGGAGACGCAAACATTATATAATATAGAGACAATCGAGAGGATGTTTGAGATGCGAAGATTGAAAATATGCACATGAATCATGAGGCAATAAGATTTTTATAAAATATTGTGAAAGATTTTAAAGAAGTTGCACTTTAGAATTACAATGAGAATAACAGAATCTAATCTTTTAAAAAAAATATGTAATTAATAATATTAAAAATATTTCTGTTCATAAACTGTAATAAAATAAATCACCAGATCGTCTCATCGTTCATGTGCATATTTTTAATATAAAATATTAGGCCTAACCACAAGCGTTAGTGACACAAAGATCAAAATATATTAATCATCTACCAATTAATGAAATGTTTCCTAGCATCACAGTTGACATAGTCTCGTCTAAAAATTAGTGACCAGCAAATTTTTATTAAAAAATCGCAAAACCAACAAAAGACTAGAGTGCGAATGAAATAACCGTAAATTTTCCGTCGTCGCGCATACACACAATACAATAATAATAATAATATATGGAAGATAACCGTAAAAGCACCGTTTGCCAGATTACAAAAACTAAGCTTACGTCAACGTAGAATTCCCTAGGATACAAAAATTATCACTCGTCGCGTACAACCAAGCGAACGTACTCACATTTTAAAAACTACATGGCGCGCCGACGCTCTGGCGACCGTCGCCGAAAATTATTTTCAAAAACAGTCGCTCAGCGTCGTCAAATGACTAATATGGAAGAGAATCACTGAAAGATTTACAAAAATTTCCTTATACACATTTCATTAGTTAAATTCTACTTCACATTACCTATGAACTAAGAAAAAACAGTTTCGAAAAACGCTATACATACTTTTTTTTTAATAATATAAAATTACTATGTATGATGTCTCACATGTTACGTATATCGGTTCACTTATCATTATTATCATAGTTACATAGTCGTTATTCAATAATTATACACAACATATAACATTGAAACAATATACACAAAAAAATGGCGTGCGACAAATTTAAATTAAACGTAAGTATATAAAAAATAATTATGAAAATAATATACAAATATGTGCACATATTTATAAACAAGAAAAATGAGATTACATATTTTATATTAACATAATTTACATAATGCAACACAATAATAATCAAATCCACTGATAATGAAGTGACACAACTAAAAAAAATTATCTTGTGTTCATTCTGTAAAAGTAACTTATTCATAGAATTCTTTTCATTTAAGTACTGACACAATCTAAAATATTGATATACCGTTCAAAAATTAGGTTCAAGGCCTCAATAACGTATAGCGCAGAATTTTTTTATTTCTTTAAATTAAAAACTCTTAAGATATCAATTTTGTTCTTCAAGCTTACAATATTATATATGAGTCATATTTTGAGTGTTCAAAATTAAACGTTTGTTCATACAATTAATGTGCAGTATTTTATCAATTGATTTATATGTACTTTTTAGTACAAATAGCATATATCTCAGTGTCACGTCCATTCATAGGTTTGAGGCCTCAATAGCGGATAGTGCAATACATTTTCATATCAATTTCGTTCTATACATTTTTTTATAAGAATTTCAATGAGTACATTTTATCAATTGATTTATATGCACGAATTAGTACTAAAAGTAAAAAATGCAGTGTCACATCTCAACTGTTCTATTAATGCAGTTGCATAAAACATCTTTAAAAAAAACGTATTTGAGTTGTGTCACTATCGAAAGTGAAATTTGAATCACTTATTTTAATTTGTGTGAATCGGACCAAGTTTTGCATTATGTAAATTATATAAAATAACAAATCTTCATAAAATATATACACAAGATTTAAAACGATATAAATCGATTCACAAAATATACATGTATAATATAAATATCAATATTTATAATATAATAGAAGAATTATTGTTTTGCTCGTTAACATGTTTTTCATTTATCATGCATTAAATCTACCGTATACATCATATTCGTATGTGATAAAAATATATATAATAATTCAGATTAACGCAGCGTATTCCACTATTAGTTAATATGTGTCGACGTAAATAGTATACAATTTGAAACAGTCTGAACGAGCAATCTTTGATGAAGAGATAAATGTGTGTAAAAGCGACATAACTGTATCAATAATCGTTGAATTTTTTTTAATAATAATTAGTTTATATATATAAAATATAAATATATATATATATAACTATTCTATTCATCGCTTTATTATTTACATCATGGGACTGCGACACAATATTTGAACAAATTTTAATTAGAACGATAAATATATAATAACATTACTATTGTATAGTAGTAGTAATAATTTTATTTTGAGGTATAGTTTACGTATACAGGTTTACTTCTTTTCGTATTATATGTATATTTCATGTAAATATTTATTTATTTCAGATTAAAAGTGCAATTTGAAAAAGATTCGTTATACGTTCGTATAATGCCTTATTAAGTAATAGTATACCGTTCGTTATAAAATGATGATAAAAATTAACAGCAAATGACTAGTGACACGTCAAAATTTAAGATGAAAGAAAAAACTGTATTATTAAAGTAAAAATTAATAATAAAAAATATTTACAGTTTGAGAAGCGTATAAACCCAGAGATCAGGCCACTTAAATCATAATAAAATATATAAATATACAATATGTAAAATATCACCCGTCTTACGCTATTCCGTCGTTTTTATCATTTATTTTTTTCATTATTTTTTTATAATATCATTTTAAACCGAGAGTAATCCGTAGTTTTGGCATCTTTATTTATGGCGTCGTTTTTTTGGTGACGCTTCAGTGGTCGCCGCCCGAGTGATACTGCGCGTTGTCGCCGTCGGCCGATCTGGCTGCGCTCGCGTCGGCCTGCTGGTCTATGACGAGCTCTTGCTCGGAGTCGGATTCTTCGGCTTCCTCCTCTTCGTCGTCTGATGATAAAATACCTGTATCAATTGCAAACGTTTGACATTCGTCGGGGTAATTCGTAACTAAGAAAATATGAGACGCACCAGTTGAGAGTTGAGGCTGCAAAGTGGATAACGAATCGGGCCAGAATCTCTTGCTCGCTTGACCGCCGCTCTGCTTCCGTTTTGTCTGTCCGACAACTGCAAAAATTAAGATCAATAAATATTTCTCTATTCTGTAATAACATTTTTTCTTTAACCACGTCAATGTCATAAGAATAACTGTGTACACATTTTTAAACATAGCCAAAACACCCTGATTTTTGGTTGTTTTTTTGAGTAACATCAGACATCCATACATATTACAAATAATTACAAAAAGCTGTAGTTAAAAATGTCGATCTTCTAAAGAAAGAATTGGTTATGAAGATCATTCCTGTGATGTACACCAAGTATACATGTCATCTTACTATTTATTTATTTAAAGTGAGACCATTGAGATTGATCTAATTATATTTACTAAGACCATCATTAACCTAACAAATCATCCTAATCCATTTGGATGCGTTAATCAAAAATAATGTTTTTTTTTTAAAAATGCAAATTTTACCTTGATACTGTGTTTAAATGTTCTGATTTTTTAACTTTTATTTATTTAAAATGATATTTTATGTTTATTCGCAAAAAAAAGTTTTTTCTTGAAAAGCATTTTTTTACTGATTTTTGCGTAGAGATAAAAAAATCAATTGGGCGACTTAAGTCGATTTCCGCGTTAAAAGGGTAATGCATAGGCCTCGATCCAGCTTTTTAGCCACCTGGAGCAAAAATTATTTTTGCCGCCCTTTATATATTAATATTTTGAAATGTAATTTTTGTAGGTATTTTTAAAAAGTAAAAACGTTATTTTATAGAAAATAATAACAAAAGATACAATATGATTTTAAGCATTTAATTTTAAAAAAGCAAAAAAAGGTAATATTTTTCTTACTTGAAAAAGTTCGTTATAAAAATTAATATTATATATTTAGATTTATAAAAATTGAAATCCCAATTGTTCAAGAAAAGAAAAGTATATATATATATAGTGATTGTCGTGTTTTCAATGAACAATGGACTGTTGATTATTTTTCTATACCTTGCAAGATATTATATCTTGAATACGTAAGGAAGTTGTTGCTGTAATCAAAGATTACAATTTAAATTAAAAATACATTAGTTAACATTGTGAAAAATTTGATGAACTTCGAATAAAATTAAATTTTAAAAATTAAAAAACGTAGAGGGTTTAACAAATCAAGATATTATTTAAAAAAAATTTACAAATTTGGATTTGTAATTTGCTAAGCTAGAGCCAGTTACCATGTTGCCCAAATTATTGCCAAGGAAGGTCGACCTTTTACTAATGACAAATTTGTTAATAAATGTCTTTTTGCAATATTGCTATAGAAAAAGTAGAAAATTTTGGCGAATTAAGTTTATCTGATAAGACGGATCGAAGACTTAAGGGCAATTATTTTTTAAGCTTAAAGAAAAGACATCTAAGTACACACATTTTTTACTGGCAATCGATGAAAGTTAAGACATATGTGATACTGCTCAATTGATTATTTTTATTCGTGAAATTAGTTTTGAAATATTTGAAGAGCTAGAGCAACGTTAAAGAGCATAAAAGACAATACTAGTGAAAATATATTTTTAAAAGTATCATAAATAATTAACGAACTTAAATTAGATTGAGAATCACTTACTTGTATTACTACAGACGCAAAAAATATAATCAACTCCAATACTAAATTATTAGGGTGTATTAACAGGATATTTTAAAATAAAAACAAACGGAAACCGTTGCAATTACAATGTATTATACACCAAATGTTTTGTAACTCCCCCCCCCTCCCCAGCATAGTTGCAGTCTTCCTTTGAATCTATTAGCCAAGCACACACGTACGGATTTGCCCGTCGGACATCTGACGGATTTGTCCGAGCTTGGCTACAGACGCAAAATGTACAAGCTCGGATCTGTCTGACTGAGCTCGGTAGATATTGTAGAAGAAAAGTTAAATTTATATAGTGTTTAAAGTAAATTCTAAATTTAAATGACATTTATTAATAATAATAATAATATATACATACATATACCTTGATCTCTTCGTAAATTTTCAATAATGATAATAACTTTAATTTTAGTATAATTAAAATTATATTTTTTATTATGTATTAATATATGTAATATTTACGTATCTATAGTCTATTTATTTTCAAGAGTCAGTGCGCAAGAACATTGTTTAACGCGTAATCAAAATGTGCTCTTAAATTTCTGCCTTGTGCTTGGTCGTTCTCAATGAAACGATTGATCTTACGGCGAACGACCAATCACAGGGCAGAAATTTAAAAGCATGTTATGATTACGCGTTAAACAATGTTCTTGCGCACTGACTCTTGAAAATAAATAGACTATAGGGTCTCTAAGTGCATCTTAAATTTATATTATTTTTTTTATTGTATAGTGATGTGATAGAAATAGGTCATAAAGTAATAAAACTTTTAAAAAATTTAGTTGTTGGCGGCAACTTTGGCGCAAATTAATAAAGGCCCGGGTCATAAAATTATTCAATTGGCAAATTTTAACAAAAAACAATGTAAACGGTCGTTTACGCGAGCGCGATCTCTGCTCAGATCTACTTGTCCGTGTCCGATCTGTTCGTTTTGTGCACGGACAACGGACAGACAACAGACGGATCTGTCCGAGAGTTTTAACCCCACACACTGGCGGATTTGTCCGTCGGACATCCATTTCGGACAAATCCGGCGGGCAGATCCGCCCGTGTGTGGCCAGGTATTGGAATTTGAATTATACTTGGAAATGTTTTTGTGTAGTAAAATTATTGAATTAAATTCTGTAACGTCCACTGTAGTAACAACATTAAATTACGGCAACGTCACAAATGAGCGCGGACAAATGGGCGTGCGTCAAAAGAGCGCTGCATTATAAAATAAATGAAAAAAAAAGGTCTGACGGGCTATATACCTGCCCTATAACTGTACGCATTCATTGCAAGTCGAGTCGATAATTTTTTGTCAATTTAATGAAACATTACAGAACAAATCTTATGATAAATTCAAAATTAGCGTTTCATTTTAGTTCAAAATATATGTATATCGTACGTATGGGGATAGGGAGCCATACTTGAGTATGTACGTAATAATTAATAAATAATAATGTTTTCATTGACTAATTATTTTAATCGTCATTACGCTCTGGCACATAAAATACTAATTTTACTGCCTATATATCGTGAATTTTTATTCATTGTAAATTTCTCACAATTTATATATATTTTGTATACCTAATTCCAAAAATATTCATTACTTGATTTAGTATTTTTGTGCTCTTATGTCGTACTCTCTTTTGTCAAACGCTCATATGGCTGTTTGCGTATTTGACGCACGCTATTTTGTTACAACGCTACTTTGGTAAACGCTCTTATGACGCAGCGCTCATATGACGACGCTCATTTGACGCACGCTCTTTTGACCGGCTGCCGTAAATTACATTAAAAAATTTGGATTATCTCATCGCCTGTTTCAAGACTTTCTTGAATCAATTGATGCCGAATATGATGATTTATTTTATTACAGTGAAGTACTGTAACGCTGTAATGATTTTTTTAGCCTCAAGATGAAATTTAAATATTTATGATAAAAAAAACCCAATACTAGAACTTTCTAAATCTAAATGGTTTTGCATTTTTACATAATATAACTGAACATTAAAATTTCTTTAATTTAAAATTACTAGGAAAAGGAAAACTTGCATATAAATTTTATTTTGACATAGTCATTTTAATCCAAATTAAATTTTTTTTTTAAATAAATTACATGAAAATAACTTGTCATTTTGAACGTCGAAAAACTTGACGGTCTTTTTCGAATATTTTTTCTACTGAGCGTTCCGTTAATAATACGGCTATTTTACAAAAATAATTTAAAAAACGGTTTATGGACATTGACAATCACAATAAGAAACATTGCACGATTTGAGCCAATGGAGGTGGATTTTATTTTCAGTAAATTTGTTCAAAATAAAAGAGCATATAGCTGTCGAAGTTCAATCATATAAAAGGTGTTTTGTACATAGACTTATTAACAAGAACTCATCTGACACTCCACATTACTAACTTGGCACACACTATATGCAAATATATTATTAATTTTATAATAAATCACTATAAAAATATTCCTTTCACATTTCAGCATGAGTATTTATGTTTTAAGCATCCAAAAGTGAATCAGCAAATACTTTGATAATTTTACAAAAAACTATAAAATATATGTGCGATTTAAAATAATTATAAACAATTTTTAGTCTAATGAATATGTTTTTATTTTAGATAACGGATAGTGTGTCATAACTAATTATTAACATGTTAATAAATTATTATTATTGCATTTATCCATTGGTTGCCAAAATCTGATTTAATGGCTTTTGCTACTGGATCTGACGTAAACATTGAAGAGAACATTTATAATGTGCTATAGGGTATTTGCTTCAGGGGCAAATAACATATTTTTATCATGTAATACATCAATACCAAAATACTTAATATATGACTCAATGGAATGTAACATTACTCAATTTAAATCAGCACTTACCAGTATCTTTTCCGTCAAGCATCGGCTGTAGTATCCTACGCCTCGCGTTGATGAACCAATTGTTAACCTGCAGTAGGGTGAGCCTCGTCTGTGCGGCCAAACACCGCTTCTCTTCTTCAGTGGGATAAGGATGCTGCAAAAGCGTCATCAACTCTGTTAAAATCAACAATCATATTTTACACCACTCTGTCCAATCGATCCACTTACGACTAGATGCTGAAATAACCACGCTCTCATTGCTTGCGTGGCGTGCCTCGGCAAAACACCTCTTTTACTCCTCGCTCCGCTTCCGCCGCCCGAGCAATCGTCGTCGCCGTCGGCTGACTCATCACCGCCGCCTCCGACGCCCTCCAAGTCCTCGCCGAGACCCGGAGATGCCGACCCACACGATCCATTACCTAAATAATAATTTAGAAAATTAACACTTGATAAAAATACGGCTAAGTTTAATAATCAACTTACCGGTATAACTATTTTCACTATGACTGGACAGCCCCGCTCCTATTTGACTAATCGGAGTAGAACCTAAAACCACTAATCCTGTATTACAAGCACCTACAAGTATAAATTATCATATTTGGATCACTTTAATTTAGAACGTGTATCGATCATGACTTTACACTCATTTAAAGGCAAATTTTTATTGAAGTCATGATCGACGGGTGTTACGACAGACACTTACTTTGATGGTACTGATGCGGAACGACCGGTTTGTGATCGTAGTTTTGCTGCTGACAGAGCTGTTCGTTGATGTAAGATGCCGCTGCGTTCTGAGTTCCAGAAGGAGGGATGGATAGTGAAGGCGGCGGTGGCAATTGTGCAGTCTGATCAACTTGAAGGTTGCTTTGTTGCGCATATAATGCGCTCGTTTGTTGCGACGGCATCGATTGATATTGAGGTGAATTTGACGTGCTCGAGTGGTCTTCCGATATGGAACCTCCCATTGGTTGATTGTTGTTACTTTCGCTTCCACCGGGGAAAGCGTCTCCTGTAAATAATTTCATGAATGTTATTTCATTTGAAGATTAATTGAATGATAAATTAGATTGATTAAAGACATACCACTCGCATAGTCCGTCCTAAGGAGGTTTTCGCTTTGCATCTTTGATTTTAGACATGCAATATAGCGACTGCAAAAGTCTCGACATAGCTCTTGAACCTTTTCGAGTTCTAATAGATGTATACGAAGCACCTGAATTGACTTTATCATCTGTAAGAAAAATAGGTTTGATAAATATACAGTTCCATCAAAATATAGACTTTGTAGAAGCCATTAAAACAATAACAAAATATTTACTATAAGGATCAAAAGTGATCATTAATCATCAGTAAAGATTTTTTAACATAATCTTTCTCTAAAAGCATGAGAATATGAATAACCTAAGACACTTTGAAATGGAACAAAAATTCCAGCATATTCATAGAAAAACTGCAACTATGCTAGGGGGAGAGTCACTTTAAACGCATCTGATTTTACGATAGTAAACCAATGGTAGAATAACAGAGGTTTAAGTATCATTTTCAATTAAGTAAATGCGTCGGGTATACTACAAATCTGTGTTCTAGGACTTATATCGTTCACATAAATTTACAAATACAACTCTTGCGGATAATATAATACTTCTAGGATAGCATATAATCTAAACCTAACCTTGATTTATAGACTAATTCAAAGAAAACAAATTGTACTGGTAAAGTTGCTGAAGAAATAAATATAGTAAGCAACGATACTATTGTATTTTAAGGTTTACAGAAAATAAAATTACCAGTCCATCGATCTCTGGATCGTCGACCAAAAAGGGTTTGCGATCCCTTTGTTGGTGCTGTACAAAGGCTCGCAGATCGGCCGCAAAGGCCTCACAACCCGGAGCCTCGCTGCCTCCTGTAGCTGCCTCACATCTCTCCAATAGTAACGCCAATAATGGAAACAATGGATGTCTGAAAACCGAAAACGGATCATGAATATAATAATAATATAATATAATCCATCTAAAACGTACTTATAAACCGCTCTCTTGTCGGCTTCGAACTGCGCTTGGTCCAAAGCAGCAGCCGCAGCCGGCAGCTGCTCTGGGGGCGCGCCGGGCGGCATCTCGCCCCCAGGGCATCCGCCCTGCATACCCTCACTACACCTGCGAACAAAAAATAAACATAAGTAAGGCGTGTTTCAATCATACGGGTTCAACAACACGTGCTAATCGGTAAAGTCAACGCGCTAAACACCTCGCGACGTTCGCGCAAAGACGCTGCATTGCAAATGAGCGAGGACTCGATTGGGCACAATATAAATATTTGGAGTCGAGCGTTAATTCGAGACACTTGCGCACGATCGGATTTAAGGGCCTTATTAGTCAAATAAACGGAAAGACACTTTTCAAGATCGAGTGGTCATTATTGCACGAGAGGATTGTGTGAATGTGCTCGTTATTGGAAAATTAAATTATGAATCGTTAGCGAGAAGATGAGTATGTTTTGTGCGAGGAGGTGCTACACTCTACATTTCGCAGAATACTGAATAACAAGTGTAATCTTCAAGCAATTAAAGAAAATAATTAGCAATAAAAAAAACATAAGTACCAAAAAAAGACAAAAATATAGGTCATATATTTTCATATGAAACTATATGGTTATTTTTATTAACCTTACTATTTTCTACTAATTTTGTTGAAATTCTAGAATTACCACATTTTTTTTATATGTAAATAGTATGATATTTAAATATAAATTAATATATACTAAGATTGCTACAATTTTTTGATAGCCATTCTATCAAAAGTTAAAAGTGCCACAAAAAATCATTTTGCGCTTTAGTTTTCAAGATTTAAAAAATAATGTTATTGAATTTTCGTTTTATATTAATTTTGGAGCTCCACAGTGATGTACACATATGTACGCTTGGCATTGATCAGGTTAATTATTTTTATTGTGATGGATAAAGACTGCATTCAACACAACAGCAGTTCAAAGATGAAAATCTCATTTTTTTATATTGCTGTTATATTATTTTTAGAGCTCCATAGATGTCCTTCTATAATAAAAGCATAATTTGATAATGACGTATACATAACTACACTTGGCACTGATCAGGTTAATTAATTTTACTGCAATAGATAAACATTCTACACAACAGTAACACAAATTAAAAAAAATATATAGTCTCATATAGGTATTATTAAATAATATTAATTTAAAAAGAATTCGTCTGGCAAAAATCAAAAGATTTAGGAAGATTTTTGTTTTTAAAATATGTAAAACTTGTTTTTTTAATTAAATTTCTATCACAAAACATTTTTGATCCTTATATTTTTATCTAGGATTTTTAAGTTCTGCAGATCAGACTAGCTAACATACTAATCCGTTTTAAGATATTTAAGGGTAAATTTAAAAAAAATATTGATCCAAAATTAAATAAAAAAACTCGTGCTATTTGGGTGCCCGTTACTTTATGTGTAAGCGAGCTAAAGGAAAGATTCACAGGAAAACTCACCACAAGCGCCTAATTCGTACGTACGTATTGCAAAAAAATGTATGAGTATTTTCTAGTCCCCAACTACACGCACCCAATTAGCACGTTCCCAATTGACCGTGTTATTGGGGGGTCTACTGTATGTATGTATTATAAATATTGGAATATCGAATATATACGCTTGTTTTTTAACTATTCGTTTATATCTGTAATAGAATATTTTGAAATTATTTATTTCTGAAAATAAAAATTGACAAACTCGAAAAACATATGTAAATAAAAACAATGCAGGTGAGCTTTTTAACAGCCCAATTGTACCTTTTTTGGATTGCAAAATTCGTGTTCTCATTTTTATGCTATTTATAACAGACATGGGCATAACAATTAATAGCCAAAAATCAAAATAATAAAAAAAAAGCATTTTGTAATTGCGGAAATTACCCATATTTCCGAATTAATATTGTGCAGCTGTGAACTTTTTCAGTGTTTAGTATAGATTTTTTTTATCTCTTTTAATACAGTACGAATAATGTTTAATTTTAAGTCTGTCTAAAGTAGTTTTTTTAATAATAATAATATTTTTTGAGCATACCAAGTTGCAGTCTTTTCGGTAGTAGATAAATTCTCATAACAAATTATTTTTAAAATTAAAGTAAAAAGTCTTGATACTTTTTGAACTGTATTTTTCGTTTCTTAAATCTTCAGATTTTTTTTCACAAAAAATGGTTGCAGAGAGTTATTCATAAGGTGTCACAAACAATTCATTTCATGGAACAATTATTTTATATATTGCTCATTTAAATTATTGTCTTTATCAAAAATCTTACAGCAAAAGATTGAGAAGGCAAAAACGTTCAGTAATAGAAATTTAAATAACTTTTTTGGGATTATGATAACTGCGGTTTTTTTCACTGGTATTCTTTTTAACTTTTTTTAAATTGAGCTTATAAATATCTAAGTTGAGGTAAGTTTATTTTCAAAATGACTCATTCAAAAAAAATCTAAAAACTCAAGTTTAAAAATACACTAGTTTAATAATATATATCAATTAAAAAAATATAACAATTTCGTGACGACAAAATTGCAAAATATACTTTTTTTTTAAATAACAATATAAATATAGTATATCAGAAAATTTCAGGCTATCGTATTTCAAAATAGCGGTTATTAAAAAAATCGGTAACCGAGTTATTGCGCACACGAAAATTCTGAACATAGTGATTATCTGATTATCTGTCAAATATATTTTACTTTTCTATATTTTTTTATATTTTCAAGTAAAACGTAGTGTAATTATAAGAAATGTAAGTGTATCGAACTAATGTAAATTACTAATCTAATTAAAAAATATTTTTAAATTAAGATCATATTAACATCTGTTATATATAGATATTATTTTTTTTATATATATTGACATATTCTTAAATATATGTATGTACATATATGTGTATATTGATAATCCAAAATCAAAATTGTTTCTGTGCGCAATTTTCGTTAGCGCAATAATTACTGAACCAAAAAATCATAGCTTTTTTAAAAAATAGAAAATAATATAATATATATTATAATTTTTTTATACATGTATTTGAGTTAGATTTGGGTTTGAACAGCAAATGAACGTTTCACAACTGTCAAATTGAGTTTCAATCAGTAATGGGACGATTAATCGGAATCGGGGAATTTTAAACCTAATTTCTAATTTCCAAAACGATCCTTTGATTTTTCGTATGAAAGGCGAAACTGGAGTTTTGGAGAAATTCATATTTTAGTCCTAAAATTACTTAATTATAATGTACAAAAGTAACATTATAAATATTAAATGGTACATATTTTTCCGTAAGGGAAACTTAATGCTCACCCACTTATTGCTACCATGACCAGTTACGACGATGTAGGGGTGTAATTGGATTAATGTGTTTTTTTACTGGACTTTTATGACTGACGCGACAGTTTTTTAGAACAAATTGAACAAGTGTGAGATCTGGCAACTTCACTTGACAGTTGCATCGCTCATGTTGGTTTGAGCCTTTAATTTAATTTTCGCAATCCAATGAGGCGAAACTTCAAAATTAAAAGAAAGTCAAATCAGAATATAATAAAACACTTTAATAAACAAATTTCAAGTACAGTAGACCCCCCAATAACACGGTAAATTGGAAACGTGCTATTTGGGTGCGTGTAGTAAGACTACTCATACATTTTTTGCAATACGTACTCCTTTTGGTTCGCTTACAGCCAAATAGATTGTCCCTAATTTACCGTGTTATTGGGGGGTCTACTGTATATTGAAATTACTCCACGGACCACCACAATTCTTAAACTGACGGATCGTCAAAGTGAAACGCGTTTCACATAACAAAGATTTATCGCAGACGTCGTGTTTACATGTAGAGGGAATCACTTGCTCTCAAAAGTGATTCAGAGATCTTTAGTGGAAGTTTCTCTACCCAAAGTGTTCCCACCAGGATAGTATGAATAAACTGATGGCGAACGGGATCGAGGAAATGACACAGTATGGCACTTTCCGACATTAAAGGGAGACGGTTAACAGAAGCCCATCTCTATAGAGAATCTAAATCACTCTATAGAGAGGAGTACGCAACAGATCGAATGCATTTAAGCAATTTTAAATTATTTGCATACAGAATAAAACTTGAATTTGTCACTAATAAATAATGTGAAGAGTAGAAAACCCAGGTTGGACTCTTGAGGAACCCTTGAAGGGGTGAAATACTCTTTCGATTATCGGCCGTCATGGGTTACAAGCTGTCTACGATCGCTCAAATAACCGAGTTAAATCATCCGAGCAACCGTGGTCCGATAATTTTTTAAATAAAAATCCACGTCAAAGGCCTTTTCAAAATCCTACTTGAATTACCATCGAGAGATTTTGTCACCGTTTTAGTGAAAGACAGAAGGTTAGTAAGTGATAATTATTTGATACATAGTTCTTGAAGCATGTGTAAAATATATGTAAATATAATTATTAGATTCCAGTAGACCTAATTCGATAAAACCCATATGCCACGACATTTGAGACATCACCGTCAGTAAATGAGTACATCAAAATTCAATTTCACGAATGGGGAAGATGAACGATTTCCATATAAATCCGATTGCAAAATAATGGGGGGCGCAAACGCAAGCAAATTTTTCAATAATAAAAACTAATTTATTTTACTGCATCAAACACAATTGTAACACTCTCGTCCCCTCCGGAGAGACACTAATGACACTTTGATCTGGGGGACACATTCTCCCTCGCCACACACTCGAAGAAAAAAAACTGCGAATCTTCTCATTATTGCAAAACATTTTTTTTAACACGTATCGCCCGGAATATGATAAACGCATTCAATATGTACGAGGGCGGAATAAATAATAGAAGAGAAGATAACAGAGCACAAACACACACGGTCGCATTTGAATAAAGTAGTAGAAACAAGATCGGCAAGCTGCGTGCAACGCACATATAGGGTTCGTGCGTTACGCAGAGTAAATAAATAATAAGAAGCTAACGTTCGGGGATGGAATGTTTTGTTTTTTAACAGGCGCAAAACAGCAAAAATAACGAGAGCGATTCCCAAGAGCGCCTAGAAGAGGTCTTCAGGGGGTGCAATTAAAAGTGGAATTAAAACGCGAATTTGTATGCGTTTTGATGATGATAAAAGTTGAAAGAGAAAAAATGTTATATTGCAAATCTACCAAATGTTATATTAAATTGTTGATTTGATCTATCCGGAGAAACAAAACTGCCTCCTAACATACACGCATATATAGATATAAAACGAACGTGTCCGGAAGTCCACCCCGGGGGTGAATCGAACACAGTGTACATATTGCATAAGAAACCCTTGCGAGTAAATTAGAACGGGGACAAGCAGTGTTTAATATTAAAGCGCGTACGGGCCGTGCCGATGTTTGTTTACATGACGAAAAAATGTTCATATGTTGTACATGTAAACATGCGGGATATATGCGAACAACGCGGGAGCATACATCGTGTTGTTATTATTATCATCAACGTTAAATTCAAATTTATGTTCCTTTAAATAATTTGTTTTATATCAAAAATGCAAATTATTATCAAAAAATAATGTATCCCATTGTTTAATTTGTTTTATCATGCACCCTCCGTTATATTCTTTGTTCTGTGGTTACCATACAGTTGTTTTTGTATAGCGTTGATCTTAAAGGCGTCAATTTATTGAATAATTATAATTATAATGATACCATATGGTATCCAAAAAGAGGACAAATCAATCTTAAGATGTCCTCCTTTTTTAAAAATATCAGTATAAAAGTAACAAGACCAGCCGCCATATATACTGTATAATTTTTTTGAAAATCCATATTTGATAGTATATATGTATGTGGTTCATACATTTTTTAATATCGCATATGGCATCCCAATAAATATGTTATATCTTAAAAAATCGTGAAAATAAAAATAAAAAACCAATTAACCCTTTTAGTGCCAAGCGAAATTAGGCGGTGTATACTAAGAATGTAAAGCACTTTTTTGGAAAATATATACAATTTTATAAACATGTTTAAAAAAAATATTTCTAAATAACTTTATATGTGAATCACTATTTATTATAGCAGCAAAATTAAATCAAACTTATAAGTAAATACACAAAAAATATTTCATAATAAAAAAAAAATACAAAATTAAAAATGGACACCGGGGTCCTTACGGCATTTAAACGGTTAAGGTTGTTTAAAGCGTTTATTTTTAAGCTTATTTTTAATATTCAGTAGGCCCATCCTTAGCTGTAATTACAACTACAACCTTTTTTGGCATACTGTCAACTAATGACTTGCAGATGGACGTTACTGTTTTATTACGTATTCTATATCTTTGTATATTATGGGTTTTTAATTTATTGTATTATGTATAATAAAATATATATATCATTGTTAATATATTAAATATAATGATTTAGAATATATTGCTTTTTTCACGTTATTCGGAAATAATATGCTTACCCCCCGAAGCAATTTTTTTATACATACATGATACACTCTTTGAGGTGAGATAGATCATTGTTAGATAATTTTTTTATATCTAATATTATGTACGGCCTATCTAGGTTTAAATATTCATCTGTAAGATTAGTCAAATCAAGATAAATCTTATCTGTATTGTGCGATCAGAATTAAAATTAATAATTCCGATCTCTAAGACACGATAGAAATTTAAAAACACTTTTTGAAACCAGTTCTTTCAGGTATTTGTAACCGACTATACCACTGGTTTTGACCATTTTTGCCCAAGTAGCAAAAGCCGATATATATTGGATTTCGGCAATCAAAGGGTTAAAAATGTCAATATTACAATTGTGTTTTATTGATTTATTTTTAATATTGTAATTAAAATAATTAAATACTTAAGACTATTTTCATTATCGTTAGTTAAGCAAGAGTTGAATAAGTTTTATTTTAAAAGACGCATTTAAAATTAAAAATAGTTTAAAAAATACTGTTTTCAATTGCAACGAATAAAATGGTTCGTTGTTTTAAAATGAACGGTCAGTAACTGTTAAATAAAACGGATAATTATTAGTTAATAATTATTAACGGTCAGTAAATCTTATAATGCGGTTATTATAGCGTTAATTTTAGCTTTTGTTTGTTTTAAAATTAATATAACTTCTTAATCATAATCAGAAGTTAAAATGT
This sequence comes from Plectrocnemia conspersa, assembly GCF_051122295.1. NCBI lineage: Eukaryota > Metazoa > Arthropoda > Insecta > Trichoptera > Polycentropodidae > Plectrocnemia > Plectrocnemia conspersa. The sequence continues at coordinate 1,875,818 of NW_028277175.1, forward strand.
TTGCCATATTTATTAGAGCATTCTTTTACGTTAATTGAAATAACAATATGACCCCAAAAATCTTATTTTGCAATCGATTGCTAAGTATTCATAATTTAAAATTAACAATTTTAGCAATACTTATATTATTAATATTTTATTAATAAAAAGTTTTTTTTATATTTATAGCAAAATTTAAGTATTTTTTTTAATTAAAAATTGTATTATAAAGTTTGGTAGCTTTCTTTGTTAAATTACCATCTATTAAAAGCAAAAAAACAATGAAATAGTTTTTCTAAAAATAAATCACTAATAGCAATAAAACAAAACGAGTATTATTATTATTATAATATCAATAACTTTTTGACTAATGATCAGCAAAACTTAATTTAAATTAGGTTTTGCTTATCATTATTTTTTATATGCGCGTTGGTTATAAAACTAACGCACCTATAAAAACGCGCTTTAAGCTCCAAACCTTACTTTAATGATAGTATAATTTACAACTCATTATTAACATAAACAATTTTTATTTATTACAACTTTATAAGTGAACTTTAGACGTTTTAATAAATCATAAATATTCAACAATATATTTGCTTTAAACTATGATTCTAAAACACATTAGTAATTAGATTTATATACATATTATAATGGTTTATTTTATTTTGTATTTAAAAAAAAAATATTATTTGTGTAAATCTGAAAAATTACTTTTATCTTGTGATTTTTTAAATACTCTAAATCAAAAACTATTTTGTGTTCTATTAATTATTATGTTTTGACACATCATGTACACATGCACCTTGAGTTTCTTTTATTGAATTAAATAAAATACATTAAATGCAACGCTTTTTTTTATATAATACCAATTGAAAGAAAACGTTTAAATTAACATTTTATTTATGATTATGTCTTTTTCATGGCCAAAGACTATTAAATTAAATTAGTTTGAATGAATGACTTTTTCCTGCTAAGCAAATATATTATTTGACATTATTTGCGATTATAAATTAGGCGATTAGACAAAATACACTCAACTCAATTGGGTAGAATAATTAATCTAAGCCTGAGCTTTGAGAATTGTTACTTGATGTGCTTACATGGGTTCGTATTGGTTAAGTTGCTAAACTAATTTTACTAAGTCTGAAATAATCTTTATTTGATATAAAAGTCGTTATCAATGTTAAAATCAGAATTCTTTAATAAATATTATCAAAGTTTTGAGTTAAGATTAAAATATAGGATTTCTACCGATAAAGAAAAATTATATTATTCAACTTTCGTCGAAACGAGAACTTCTTAAAATAAAAGCAATATTAACTTAACCAATACATACTAAATTATTCACTGCGATTTTCTTCTTTTAATTTTAATTATTCCCCAAATTTATTATAAAATATAATAATATTTATATTAAAACTCTAGGAATTCTCTGATTATTTCAAGTGAAAAAGACTGCTTAACGAAACAGTAGAGCATACAATTAAAAATGTAATCTTTAATAGATTTAACCATAAGAAATTTAAGAGCAAAAGATTTGTCAGAACTTTTTTTTCAGCATGTATCAAAACCAAATCATCATTTGCCCGGAATATCCACCATTCAAAATGTATGATGTTTATGTTCCTTCAGGCAGGTAATGATTTATCCAATGTAACAAAAGAGAAGTCATATCATTTTGACCACGTTTTGTACATTATGGGTTTGCTCTTGTGTTTTTGCGGCGTTTTTGTAATTTGAGATGCTCAATCCTCCTGTGTAAAAAAAGGGCCGCTAAAGGTCGACAGTATCCAGAATTAAACATAATATATCATCATATTTTATTTTATTTTTAATTGTACTTTTATGTCTGTGACCAACTCGCATTCAGCAAAAACAAAAAACATAAAACTTTGTATGCGAAATTATTTATATTTACACGAAATATGAGAAAAAACATGTTTTTGCTTATTTTAACCCTTTTAAATTATAAAGAAAAATTTATACATGCATTGTTGAGTCAGATTAATGATGAGAACCATCAATGTTGGTATGGTATTGGTATGTAGTTCTTCATACAAAATGTTTGGACATTGGTTGTTTTTCAAAAATAAATAAAATGTCATATGTCCATATATTTTCAATTTTTTGAAGCCATAGCAGTGGGAACGCTCATTACTGAACGTTCCCACTGCTACGGCGACTGCACGATTTTATTGCTTTTGACGTGAATTTTTGACTTCTGAGAAGAAATAATTGTTTTTTGCGCTCTTGGTCAAAATTCGGTTTAAACACGCTTCATTATTATAAAAATGTAGGCAGAAAAATATGAAATACTGTGAATATTAATGAAATCGAAATATTAAAAAAAAATATCACTGACTTATCAACTTTTGCTTCCCCCCCCCCCTTTGGAAAAAGTCTAACGTCCCTGGATTTAACACTTTGAACACGCGTGATTATTAACAGCTGTCTGATTTACAGTGCAGTGCTGCCAACATAAGAAACTCTAATTGGATTTTTTTGTATAGAGGCAAATTTACTTTTAAAAAAATTATATTTAACTAGTACAATTAGGTGTAACACAAGCAATAAAAAAATACGTAAGGGAGAAGTTGTAACATATAAAGGAACGATCAATAATAATATAGTATTTGTATGGAAGGACAATAAATAGTCAGTCATAGTTCGAAAAATATACAATTGAAGAATATAAACATTAAATATATAAATATGTAATTAATTGTGATGTACATACACAAATATATTTAATGTTTCATATAGCAAATTAAGCAATTAAAAATATGTTGAGAACTATTGGTATTGTGTGAATTACAATAGTGAACAATTTATTAAATATTATTTACAAGTATAGAATGAAACGTATGTTCTTTTGTCATTGCATTCCTGTGTATTTTTTCTAGGTAGTGGTCCCAACATCTGGAACGGGTACAGGGTATAACCTAAATAAATTGTATATAAATAATAAGTAAGAAGCTTAATTTTGGTGTTTAAATACATTGGACCGCAGTGGATTTTTTGTCCGTTAAAGGTTAACGTAACTTAGCTTAATAAAATTAACTTTGGCATATACCTTATTGAGATTAAGTTTTAGTAATACTTTTTGGTGCATTTCAATGATTGATATCAAACATTTAAGATTAGCAGTATATTATATTGAAAACACAATACATTTTTATTGCATATCAAAAAATCTACACAAGCGATAAAATCAAACTCGACATTTCAACGCACACGACAGCGCTTAACTTTGACCCCAAAAGGTTAAGCCCGCTTTCCACGCTGTCGTCTTCTTATTGCACCGAAAAAAATGGAACAACCATAAAAGGGGTACGATGCGTTCTTACATTGAAGAGATAAAAAAAAAACATCTCATCGGACAGAGGGTGCATGTAGCACGTCTCGGCCGACTTCATCCGTCAGCCTCCGGTGGGAGCTAACTTAGGAAAAGCCAAGCGACGGTGTAGGATGGGGGTTGAAAGAGAATGTAGTGGAATCTAGATCTCGGGGGTGGGGAAGCGGGTGGCTGAAAGGCTAAACCGCCGATCCACCCCGTTTGTTATTCTTGCAGTGCGCGCGCAAATAAATATTACATAATGGTCGGCGGGCGTCTCTCAGGTTAGGAATTACAAAAGTTGGTCGCGCCACGCTAATACTTCATATTTGTAAATAAATGTATGTGCGGAACGTCTGCGGAGTTCGGGCGTTACCCGCCGGGCGTGACGGGCAAAGAAATAGCGACATTAAAATATTCACGGGGGTGGGCGCCCGCCCCCCGACTGCGGCCCTGTTTCAGCGGGGGATTCGCCCCCCGACGGCAGCTTGAAACCCGACCGCGGCGGCGGCCGCTACGAAAGAAGATTCGAAAATAAACTATTTTTGGCGCCCCGGGCGGATGCCCGCCCTCCGCCCCTGCAGGCTCGGAGTGGCCGCAGCTCGGATTGAATGAAACAATATTGACATTCGAGTAAACTTGAAAAATAGCTATCGTAGAATGACGAGTTGTAGCATTGATCGTAACTAGGTCTGAACCACGTGCGCTCTAATGCACTATTCTACAATATTAAAAAAAACACGTTGTACGGCATGTGAAAAAAATAAGGACAATGCTTAAGAAGTTTATATGCCGTATAGTTCACGCACTTGTAACGCGTTAAACGAGCCGCTTAAATTTAGCCACCATAACCGGGCGCCTGCTCTGGCTGTGCTTAGTGTTCGCAGTCACTAGAAGACAAAGTCGTTAAAAAATTGCAGATTGTTATATGAAATAGCTGACGACTAGAGATTGCAATACCGGTAATACCGCTATTGGGGCAAAATTTGACCTTTTAGTATAAAATATATTTTTTAAATCGATATTTTTATACGGTATGCGCGACGTGTCAATAATATGAATACATTTGCTTAATCTCAGGCAAGTCTAACGGTACCTATACACTATTTGCGTTAACACAGTCAGTCCGGGAGCTATGTGTTATGTAAATGACATGCTTTTTCTGGCTACTTTCAAGAAATAGTATTCATAGTAATTCATTAAACGACAATTTTCTGGCTAAATTAATTCAGAATTCACGTCAAAAGCAATAAAACTGTGCCGTCGCTATCGCACATGGCAACACGTGGTTCTGCAGCGTTCATATTAGGACGTTTAAACAATATTACGACTTAAAATTAGTGAGAATCGAATGAAGCATATCTAAACCGAATTTGAATAAACTCAGAAGTAAAAAAATCCACGTCAAAAGCAATAAAATCGTATCGGTAATCTAGCGTTCATAATAATATCAAATGATGAACATATAAACAGTATTTTAACCAATAGGAGAGCGCAAAAAACAATTATCTTTTCTCAGAAGTCAAAAATCCACGTCAAAAGCGATAAATTTAACAAGAAAGAAAACCGTCATTATACAAGAGGCGCATTTATTAAACGTATATTTAAATTTGTATAAGAATTATGTTTAATGACGATTCTGAGAATTAAATCTAGTACTCTGCTTCAAGCGAGACATTTGAAAAGTGGAAACTATGGATTACCATGCAAGATGATTATATGCAAGGCATGTGCATCATCGTTGTGCCAGTTTACCCGAGAATATTGCTGCTGTAAGTGAAAGTGTGGCCGAAGACCCGGAAAAGTCATTAAAAATTACAACGAAAGGATCGGCTGCTGCAAAAGGTCAAAAAGCGGTCATTTAATTGATATTATTTTTCAAGTGCTCCTTAAATTTGTGAGTTTGATCATTCTTTAAGAAAAAATATCATGAGTGTATATGATTGTGAAATTTAATCGTCTCAATTCAAGACTAAAAAAAGCACGTCAAGTTTGATCAAAATGCAGCGATCATCCAGCTAATCGTTGCACTCGCTTCTTAGAACAACAAAATTAAAAAGTAACTTTTGTTTGATGGACATCTCCTACGTCGAATTGTGAAATAATGTGGCTTACTATGCCTATTGACTTCCGGTGATATATTGTTTCCCGTGACCGTTTTGCAACAAAGAAATATTCTTTCAATGCAGCGAAAAATCCTTGCGTGTTATTTATGTGATAGTTTATTCGTAACAAGGGCTTTTGTGTGGTCCTATCCTTTACATTATTGTCTACTTTATCCTCATTGATGAACGATCATTTTTGGTCACAGTCATTAAGCGAGTTTAAAGAGTAAGATCACCCACAAAATGTTAAGATTATTCTTATGTTTTCTTCGATTTTAACTCTTACCACTAGATCGTAAGCTCAACAAGAAGCAAAACGATCAGAATTGTGGGGGGGAAAAATCTTGGATTTTGCAACACGATTAGCCAAAAACGACACCGTCGTGATGCCGCAGTCACCGTATGCCTCCCTGCGACTTTTTCCCATTCTCGCAGGTAAAGAAGACAATGGACAATGCGACCATGAGTGAACTGATGATTATACTAAATATTGCATTAAATAAAAAGTATATATATTAGAAACTACATATTTTGAAAGGAACAGTATCAATATTGAAGAGTAGTAAAATACTTTTTGATAACAATAATTTTCGTTGTGTGTATATTTCAGGATTATATACAAAAACCATTGCAATTAGAACAGAGCATCTGAAATATCAAGTAATATTAGAACTTGTATTTAATTAATAATTTTAGATATTAGATAATCAGCATTAATTATAAGCTTAATATTTAAAAATATATAATATAGCAATATATAATTACCAATATATAAAATAAATGGCCTATAAAACGAATTGTTTGTGCGTTACAATAATAAAAAATGAGCATTAAATAAATATATTTATGTTCAATAAAAAATATTTAATTGAGCAACATTTTATTTGTAGTGTGCACTAAAAGTAATATTATGTGTATTTAAATAAATAAGCCGTGTTGCCAACAACCTGGTCAGTACTTATATCAAAACGATAATTTTTGAACTAGATATTATTTTGTAGCGATTTGTAAACATACACATATAACAATTGTATCCTAAAATTAAAATTTTATTGAATAAATATGTACTATCATTGTAAATCAGGTAAATTTAAATAATGTCAAAAAGCTTAATTAACAAGTGCGCATTCCTTAGCGAATTTCAGTGGAAAAAACATACACAAACCGTAGCTTTGAAAAACTTTTCAAAAGTAAACCAATAAACATTTATTAGTCGCCAAAAGTAAACATTGTAAGGATCCTACATTGTACTAACGAGTCAAGTGGTATATGTCGATGAATAATACCTAAAAGAGCTGGGTTCGAATTCCTAATGAAAGCAAGTGTGTTTTTTTTTAAATTTTAACGTACGTAAATCAAAATTAGTGATTATTATATAAATATAATTTCAATAAATTACTAAAATAATACTAAAAAAATATATTATTTTCCCCTAAATTGCTTATGATTGATCCAAAATATAACTGTCACTTTAAAAAATATCTTAAATACTATCGTGCAACTAGAAAAATCGTCGTATTTTAATCGCGAATTTATAAACACAAGTATTTGTAAAGAACGTAAGATTTGTTTTTTACGTTATTATTAATCTGATTGAGTAAATTCCAATCAATAATAAGCTTACACCTCAATTTGGTTAATTTTTTTTAATACGCAAAATCAAACATACTTGATTCCACGCATGTAGACCTACATCAGGAACCTCTCTCACTGCCAATGCAGTGTGTTAGTTTGAATATAAAATTCAGTTTTTGTGTACTCTACTTTGATTTTTTTTTATATATACGATACCAGTTATCTAAAGTTTAAATATACTACAATTTTCTGAGCCAGCCGACCCTGAAAATGAGTACCATCAAAAAAGTAGTCACGATCATTGGTTTAAATATGTATAATCCTTTCAATTGCGACCGGATTTTAACTTGTTTTATTATAGTTTACTCATGTAATTATATTCAAATGTATCACAGATGCAATGTAAGAATCATGAAGGAAAATTGTAGTAAATGCAATGTTGAGATATAAATAGAAAGTTTTAAAGACACTGCTTTATTAAGTGTGAGTTCGAAGTCTATCTCTTCATTTAGTTTCGCATCGAAATGACTCGATTAATTCAATGGAATGTCTATCTGTTATAAAATATACTCTTCTTCTATAACCTTCTCAATAGCATAAATAAAAGCCTTTATTGTGAAACCTTCCAATGAAATCGATACGTAATATAATATATAACATAAAGAAAAGCTTAATTAAATAGCATTGCTTAATATATAATACGTATATAATATATTAGCAAACATTTCAATCCAATTTTTAGAATTTCCATAAGCGATGTGTTTGCGCATTCGATGTTCGACACAGCAAATGGCGCATTTAAAAGTAGCCCGACTATCCCCGGTTTCGGTATTTTCGAATAAAATGCCCGTTTCGGATGTGTTTTCGCAATTCGAACGTCTGGAAAACTCCAATAGAAATTGCAGATTGAAAAGTTCGAACTGATACCATTTTAACCCTTTGAGGTCGGTTGAACGGAGCGTAATTTCGGCTTATCAATTTGATTACGCAGATAGATACGAATCTGATAGATATTAAGAAAATCTTGTGAATTTATATAACTGAATCGATAAACCTTGTAAAAAATATATAGTTGCTAGAAAATGCTTTTTCATTTTTAACCTTCATGTATCAATATGACTTTAAAATTAAAATATAAAATATACTAAATGTTTGAATTTTATGGATCAATCGCAAAGAATCATGGGATCATATTTTGTCTTTAGAAGTTTTGATTGCTATTTATCTCTAAATTTGGTACTCACTGTCACTGGCATTGAATTCAACCCTGCCGGTAGTTATTATAAATTCACACTTTGCGCTCACAATTTCACGCTTTGCGCTCGAAACCTTGCTTTGAACTATTATATATAGCGTTTTTAGATATAAGATAAGATCAGGCATCGTGTTTCGTACAATTTACAATATTATTATTGGATACCACTGATTTGTTTTGCAAGAAATAGAGCCGGAGTTTAAGGATGTTATTTACTAGCTATTCTACAATATTTTTATTTACGTGTTGAAATCGATATTTTCACGACGGAGTATAAATATTGTCCCGCAACTTTCGGATAAAGAATAAATTATGATACATGCATTTATTATAGATATTACAACATATCTAAATAATGCAGTTTAAAGATAATTTACTGCTATTATGAAATTAATACTTTTAAAATCAAATAACGTTTGTTAAAGAAGCATATACTTAAGGATGGAATAGCGTAGTCCGTAACGTCTCAGACCAGTAACTCTGAGGTTGCGGGTTCGAGCCCCGGAAGCGACACTCGAATTTTTATTTCTAAAAAATGCGCTATTATAAAAAAACCGGTCCCAGCTGAAGTGACATTTATTTGTTATAAATTGTATTACACATAATAATTTATAATCATTAAAATAGATGTCGCCGATTCTCAGACTTTCAGTCTGGTGGTTAATGGTTGTAGGTATTCATTATATCTGATTGACTTACTCAATTGGTACAGATTTACACCGTTGTAACGCATTGGCCTTAAGCCTGACAGGTTACAATTGAAGATTTAATAAAATAAATATAATTAAGAAAATTTATATTATTTTATGTGTTGTAAATATGTATCTGTAATTGGTTGGCAAACATAAATGACAATGTAAATTTTCGAGAACGATTTAAGAATTTTCTTAAAAAAAACTCTTTTATATTGATATTGACAATGTACCACATCACTTCAATTGGAAATTTTGGAGTTACAAAATAATGAAATGTTGAAAAGGATATTTGCGTCAGAAAATATTCAACTATTTTATGGAGGCTTACCCCAAAAATTTTAGGGATTAATGTTTCGCGAAAAAGATAATAATAGTAGCATTTAGAAACACGTATATTGCGAAGGAGCATTTTCTGCAATGGGTTTTAGAAAGAATACATTTTCTTCCGTATTGGCTGATGAACATCTGCAGGCTTGCATTCGGATTTCCACCTCCCGTTTTAAAGCAGATATAGAAAAGTTAGTGAAGGAAAAACAGCCACAAAAGTCATATTAGGGAAAGAAACGTAATTTTCAATGTTTTTCGTTTGATTTCACATACAGTAGACACGGTAAATTAAGGACGTGCGAGCCAGAGAGGATATCTCACCATACGAGCCTGATCCGTACAGTCCGTTCAAGATATGAACGCTCATCTTCATAGTATTGGTGAGAGAATATAATAGGATGACCATGTGAAATTACAAGTGCAATTAATTTTTACTTTTTTAATTTAATTTGTTGAGGAAAGTGTAAAATATCACTTTCTTACTTTTTTTGTTTATTTATTCATATTTAACTCAAAAACATGAGAGCGGTTTTGGTATCACTCTCCAGGTTAAATATCTGTTCAATATAATATTTTTTTAAATACCAATAGAATATTACAGGAATTGTTTTATTGATTACAAAATACCACAACATGACAATAATTTATAATAAAAATTTAGCACATTGTAATTTTTAATTCAATTTCCAACGTGTGGTCATCCTACCCTTAAAACAGCCCTGATTTAGTATTTGTAACTATGTATGTATGTATGCATGCATGCATGCGTACACGCACCCTTATTTCCAACACAACGATGATGAGCGCTAACATCTTGGATGTTCTATATACATACGTATTGCAAAAAAATGTCCCCCAACTACACGCACCCAAATAGCACGTTCTCAATTCACCGTGTTATTGGGGGGGTCTATTGTATTTAATTCGATCTCCTACATGCTTAAATATTTTTGTATTTTTAAATAAATATTGTATCATGAATTATTTTTTACACTCCCTATATCACGAGTTTCAAACCGATAGGTCTTTTAAAAATAGTTTTCTGTGGGGTCACGCGGATTAAAAGTAATCCAAAAATTTAAATTAGTGGTTATTAAGGGATTTTTTTACTTCGCGGCTTACTTTCTTGTGCAAAAGTAATTTTTAATAAAAGATTTTTTTGGATTTTGATTGGAAAATTTTAAAAATATCGCTGCGCGACTATTTTTAGTTTTTCAGAATTAAAAGTACACATTTTATATGGTAAAAATTATCTTGTGATTTACTTGTTGATCGCGATTGACTGGTTAAGAACCCCATACATATCCTCTTAATTACTTGTGGTCCGGTAAACTAAAAACTGAATGTGGTCTACGACTCTAAAAAGGCTGTAAAAAACCACTGTTCAACAACTAAAGTATCGTGTGTACAAGAGAGAGTACACATTTACATAAATTAAAATAAAATATCCGGCAAATAAGTCAGCAAAGAAAAGTATATGAGAAAAACGAAGGAGCTGATTTTTTTATTTGGAATAAATAATTTTGCAAACATTGTTCAAATCTGGACCTCAAATTTGTGAAAACGCTGGCACTTTGCGCGTAGAATAGCAGCCATTTATATTTTTAATATTCTCTTTCAATTGGACTATCGTAGCTTGGTTTGTTGTTGTAATCATTACGCTTTAAGTATCCCTAGAAAAAAAAGGAGTCAAGTCAGAACTCATGGGGGAGGCCATAGACTCAGTTCGCATCGCCTCGATGCGAAATGAGTTTTCACAAATTTGAGGTCCAGATTTGAACAATGTTTTCAACGCGATGGTGCACACCTGGATAATCTTATTTTGAAGATATGATTTTCCTGAATGTTTACTTTAATGTGGATTTTTAAAAAAGTCGATAAAATGTATAGTATTTTTTGAATGATTTATTTCAAACAACCCATTTTTATGCCCACCCAGTACAATGAATCTTAATGAATTTTAAATATTAAAAAAAAGAGCACTGACTAGTTAAATTTTGTCCCCTATAAAATATGATTTCAGGGTTTGATACTGTGTGACTTTGAAGTCATTTTTGCTTCAATCTTGCCTTTTAATCCGATGCGATCAAATACTCTTGTTACTACAAAACCATCACGTTTAACCCTTCCAAAGTCTCTCTTACACCCACAGGCATTACTGCAAACTTTTCGATCTCACCGCCAATGAAATCCAGTGGCTGCTCTGACAAAGTCGTGAAGAAGCATTATGCGCTCTCCTCGCATACCAGATTCGACTTGCTGCACACCTCTGCCTCGTCATTCTCTCTACCTGTGACCGAACAGATATCGATCTGAGAGGTCCTCTCCTACGTGCAGAAGATGACACCAGACCGACTTTTCCAGTTATTCAAAACACACATACACACACTAACAGAAGATGAAATCCCATCGGTTTATCTACAATCTTGCACTTTTCCTCCCGGTCAACGTGTGTTCGCACCTTTGGAAATCGCTGACGCGCGTTATGGCGCTATGGTACAGGGTGTCCCGCCACTACTTCTCCGTCTCAGAGCTGACGTGTGGGATTTTTCGAAATTGAAAACGTCTAATTCGCGAGCGACCGGTTCCATCTTCTAATCTTGCGTTTTACTATGTAGTATGTACATATATCCCTACGTGCGTATTGTCAGATAGGAGTTGTGGCGATGGAAATATATTTGCATAAATTTGCACTCGCGACATCCTGCCGTTTCTTTTTTTTTGTTCACGCATGCGCGCACTGTACGCTGATTATGCTGCATTTCCTTGTTGGCTCATTAAATTGCGGGCATCCTTGAAACATTTTTTTGGTAAAAGTCAGCTGAGCAGAATTTTTAAGGTTCATTATATGGTATGCATTTTTGGTCCATAATACAAAATAATTCATTCCAGAGTAATATTTTTATAGTTCATTTCCTCAAAATATAAATATTTGTTTACATATAAACATATATAGTATATATGTAGTGAAGCATATAATACACAATAGGTTTCAAAGCGATCGCCACAACACAATCATTATACAAAAAAAATCAGATCGGAATATTCCAGAAGAGCCTGGGTCAAAGACAGTTATGGGCCGTCACAATTGTGAGGCGGCGGTTTTGTCTGATTTATAAAAGTGTAATATATTTGATGATAGCAATTAATTAATTAATGCTTTTTGACAAAAAAAAATGAAATTACACCTCGTATTGTATTCAGTATAAATTGATGATTATTTTAAATAAGTCAACACTAGTATTTCTAGTAAATTGATTTAATGCAATATTAAATATCTTTCAGGCGCATCTTTTCGTTCTCTCCATTCTTAGGTACGCGGAGCGCGACCAACCACAACCTTTTTCCTTTTCTGATATTCTATATGCATTTCATTAACTCTATTAGTAATGCTGAATTAATGACTTTCAGGCGCCTTTTTATTCTCTCCATTCTTAGGTATGCGGAGCGCGACCAACCGCAACTTTTTCCTTTTCTGATATTCCATATTCATCTCCTTAACTTTATAAGTAATGCCAATCATTATTGGATATATAATAAATGATATTCCGATATATTCTTTATAAAAAATTATATTGTGTCAAGAATGGTGTTTTTTGTTAATAATTGATATTACAAAAAAAGCCATGTTCACGTACAGTTGTATCATTATGTTAACGTATACGCCTTTTATTCGTATCTGCGATCGAAGCATCTAGACGTAAAGTGTCGTTGCAAAGCCAATTGTATTATAAAATCTGGACGTGAAGAGGGAAGCGGTTGCTTTCCCGATCTTTTCTGTTATTCATCAGCAACTTCTCTTGGTTCGAGTATCGTGTATAATTTATTGATATATTGTCGTATGCAAGTTGATTTGGAAGCTGTGTATCCAATTTTGAGGTGCAGTGCACAACCACTTTTTGCTGTTATTGGACTTTTGCGTTAGTTTAAACAAATTGTAACCTGTCATCTAAACAGGTTTGAAACGGTCATTAAATATTTTGAACAACTCTCGAATTCAATAGTATTATTTTCTATAGAAATCATTTACATTAAATTAGCTTATATAACTATAATGTTTTTATTTATTATTTCTTCAGTTATATATGTAAATATATAACTATTTGGGGTACTTCAAAACAGTAAAAGATCGACCGCCGTACATGTACGGCTATACCGCTTAAAGTGTTTAACGTGCTATTAATACATAAGGTGAAAATAAACATAAAAATTGTAAATATATTTATATTTCTCAGCACTGCACTGATCACCGGTTAGAAAATTATAAAATAAATACCGTGAGGTACTATCTCAATCTATATTTTTTTTAGAAGTTCAACTAAATTTGCATTCTGTGAATCTGAAAAGATTACTGAATGTGCCAGATTTTTATTAAATTGACTGAATTAGACTTAGTACGACAATTTTAATGTTAAATAGTAGTAATAAAATAATAAAATCTTTGGGCATCTTTAAACAACAAAATCTATACTTTTTTATCGATTCACTGATTCACTCGATTCTCATCTACCATTGTGAATTGATTTGGTTTGGGAAAAAACGCAACGTCACTATTTCTCGCTCAAAATCACCTCTGAATGATAAGGTAAAAAATGACAAGTGTCACTTGGGTCACGATGATTTGAGACTTGATATTTAAAGAAAATCTTACGAAGCAAATTTGGATATCATAGCAAAAGAAGGGCAAAAAGTGACATTTTCCACAAATAGCACAAAATCTGGGTCGCCTCAGCCATGCCTATGAAAACCTCGAAAGTTTCACTGTACATTTTCTTCTTATCTAGATAATCCCAATCAAGGTAAATTGTCAAAAAATATATGTATATGAAACTTTTTTTGGACATTACACAAAAAAAACTTCCATTGTCAATCGGCGCTATCTCGGCGGAGCTCAAGGAGGACGAACACACCTTTTGTTATTTTTTATCTATCGCTAATTCGCAGATAGCTTGAGCCAATGAATAAAGAAGTAGAGGCTTGAGCCTTCAAAAGGGACAAGGCTGCAAAGCGAGCGGCCTTTCAAAGTTCAATCGGATAACGCGCCGAGAAAGACGCGCGATCAAAAAACTCTTCTAAAATAATTCTCTTTTCATCGACAATAATAAAAAGATAAAATATAAGAAACATTCGGGCAATCTAGAGGCGCCGGCCTTAACAAACGGCCACTTCTAATCCGTAAACGGCGCACTCCGACAACAGCAGTGGCCAGTCCAAAACAAACAGATCCATTATGGACAGTGTAGCAGCAGAGGCAGACGAATGGAGAGACGAGCGCGAAAATAAAGCGCGAATTCCGGTAATGCGAAACGCGCATCGCGTTTCCTCCTCTCCCTCTCGCTATGTCTATAATACAAAAGCCGGGTAAATCGTATTATGTAAATGTAGCTTCATGCCAGAGGCAGGCGGGGGCGCGGGGGTAAATAAAGGGACAATTTCCACATAAGTTACTCGAGCCAGGGCCGGAAGAGGACAAAAAAGCTGGATGAGACGAGCAGATCAGCATTATTAGGTGCTTTGTATAAACTGCCTAAATATAGTGGATGAAGATTAATTGCTTATTTTGACTCAAAATAATATACCTAGAAGTTGTCGAATGCGAAAACTGCAGGACAGATTGCAGCTATAAAAATATTTCTTTTAAAATTCTTCCTCAATGGCTAAATTAAAATGACAAGCATTTTAAAGACAGTTCGGTAATTATTTTTTATTTATTTTGTATTACAAATCTGACAGGTTTCCCCAGTGCGTCATGATGACCATTATACAAACAATCACAAACATTTTTTAAATTATTAAAATAAAATAAAATCTGGTGCACACATAAAATAGATGAGGACTATCTCAGCTCCTCATAACTATCGCCGAAAGCATCCTTGTGTTGAGAAGCTGCTTGGCAAGCTCGTTGAGAAGGTGTGCAATAAGAGCATTTTCAAGAACGTTCTGATCGCAACGGACAAGAATAAGGAACACGATCGCGACTCTCTATGGCAGTTTAAAGCTGTCAAGCATTGACGGGTTATCGACACCGCCCCTTAGCAACTTTAAAGTGCTTTATTAAATAGACGCTACACTGAGAATACAATAAATTGTATCCCAACGCTCCTAATAAAAAGGTGCTAGGATACAAATACAGATACGACCCGTACTCCCTTTTGTATATACATATATCAGAAATTTTCTATGAATTTTCTCGCAACTTCACTTCACTCAGATTCCAGACAATAAATCCATATTTGAGGATGCTACAAACTAGCGTATCGTAATAAGCTAAGGATGTTGTATAGTAAATCAAGTAATTTTTATTAAAAAAGTCACGGAGCTACGACGGTTAAGTTCAAAAGACCGAATAAAATGCTGACACAACTGATTCAATAATGTTTGATAGATTGAGATGTTTCCCACAAAGATAATTAATAATTACGGTTCTCAATTATTCGTATTTTTCAACTATTCGAATATATACGTAATTTTTTCTCGGTTTTTACTGTTATATTATTTAACCAATTAGTGCAAAAAATCAATTAAGTACTTGTAAAATATTATATAATTAAAAAATAATTATTTGAATTAATCATAATCGTCAATTTTTTTTAATTAAATTAAATATATTGTGCGTATTACTGATCAATGTGGGCGTCAAAAAAATCCTTTTATTATTATTACATTTTTATATCATCAGAATTAAAATTACTGAATTAATTCAGTAAAATTTATGGAACATTTTAAACACATTTAATAATTTATTTAACCTAAATAGAGAAAGAAATTAATTAATTTCCTGTGAAATATCATTGGTTAATAATAATTATTTAAATTAAACATTAATTACTTACATAATTGTTTGAACTTTTTGTTTTGAAATAATTTAGAAAACTGATTAAATACACAATTTTATCGAATTTGTTATATACACAATAGCTGATAATGATTAGAACGAAATTTATATACATTAAGATCGGATCTGTATCGGCGTTTTTAGTGCGGATTTGCATATAAATTAAACATAAAACGAATTATTAAATTGACTGAAATGAAATATTTGCGTCTTGAAACAACAAATACAAAAACGTAACACGAAGTGTACAAAAAATTATGACGCACATCTGTTTTTGAGATCAGCGTTAAACGATAATAAAGAGTTGGCCTATTAAACAATTCGTGTCGTTTAACGTACGAATTCTGCGTATATCGGTCATAGTAGACACCACCGATAAATATTTTTTGTTCAGAAGAAGCGTCTCATTGTCTCGCACTTCAAAACAAAATAAAGGCACAAAAAGGACCATAAATTTTGGGGCGGACTAGTCACTCGGGTATATTGAAAGAAAAAACTACCTGTGTTGGTCAAGTATTCAAATTGTTTCATACTAAGATTCTTACAAATTTCATATTTTACGATCAATTCATATATTTGAAAATCTGATTAATAATTCGATTGAGAAGTTTAATAATATTTTAACACCTCTCGAAGTGACAAATTTTAATCGATTTCACTTCATAATGTATATTTTCTTCTTCACTAAAAATATTTTCGTCTGTCGAAAAAAATTAGGAACTATTGGGTTAGGCAAAAAAAAACATTTTATGTAAATTTTAACTATTAAATTGGCTATTGATGTTATTCACAATGTGCTCTGTACCGAAAGCCTGATGGATTGAAATTGGGCTGCAATAATCATACTTGACTTAATTAATTTACTATCAGTAAACGGCTTTATTTTAGTAATTAGTAAATAAACTACTCGTAAGCAGGCTTTAGTAATAGCTTGATTTTTTTAAATTTTCGCAAAAAAGGGGTAGTGATAAAATATTCCAAGTTTGGAAATCACTGCGTGAGGGCAAATAAAATCTTTCCAATTTATTATCTTTGCTATTAAATAGGCTATTGATGTTACTCACAATGTGCTCAACACTTCTAGAAACGGTTCTCACCTGATCATACACGATTTTATTAATTCACAATCGATTTATGTTTATTTAATTAGTTTATAAACAAGCTACTCGAAAACTAAAAATATTCCGTTTTTAAGTTGTGAATATTGTGTCAAGTGTTTAATTTGGAATAATAATTATTTTAATATAGATATAAGATCATCGCATAATAAAAATAATGCTTTGTTATTTAATTCAATAACAAAATAATTTACGACACGACATTTACTAGTCTCTTATTTTCTGGCATTGGCAGTGACACGATAATATCCATGGGCAATACAATGAGAACGAAATATCGCAAAAAGCGTTACACAGAGCACTAAGACGCTGTCGAATTATAACTGCATAAATTCACAGTGGAATGCAAAGCAATAGGTGCACCATATATGGTCATATCTCGTAACTCCTCAACTCGACAGTTGGCCGTTCCGTTATTGTGAAATTTCAGAGTTTGAAAATGTAAAAAGTAATTTTAGCCTGCGTGTCGTAGATTATCAATCACTAAAATATTCTTTATAATAAAGGATAATACAATAGTCCTGGTTCACATTTTCTTGTAAATTCTAGGAACTATAATATATAGCTCCAAGAAACACAAATATGTTTAATTTGTATGTATTGCGTAGACGCCTGGGAACGCATATATGCGTAATTCGATATTTAATTTTTAATTTTAACCCTAAGCTGTGATGATCGATTGGAATTAAAATTATGCAATAGACACAAATTCTAATCTCTCAAACACGATAGAAAAACACTATAATTAATATGGGTTTTGATTTAACCTAGGTCTTTTAGATATCAGTCTAATAATTATTTGATCTTTACCGATATTGAATGATACAAAAGCATTGACGGTTTTTAACGCCAGTACTACAACTAACACATATTTGCGTCATCGGCTCATAACGATTTTTTAAAAACTATTTATATGAAAGTCATTGGTCTGTACAGTGTTACTATTGTGATTCTGTACGAAGAACTGAAAAAATGTATTGTTCTTATCAATTTTATAATCAATATGTGACCTAAGTCAATAGTAACTTTATCTATTGTTTTGTGGTAATATATTATTAGTTTTTAAGGAGCGCCAATCAAAAGATATCCATATTTGTATTCTAGTGTCATTTTACTAGAAACGTTGTAATACACTTTATTGCATTATCGAGATAGGATATACTACATTTGCTTAGGGGTGGTGTCGACAATCGATCTCAGCGATTTTTAGCTGCGGGGTGTAGTGTTCTCTTTAGAATTGCGATTGCGTTCCTTATTCTTAACCGTCGCGTCCCGGATGTCAGCGCTCGCTTTACACGAGCCATGCAGCTTCTTAACGAGTTACTAGACACGAGGGTGTTTTTTGCGATAGCAATTTATATGGTTTAATGCTAATATCTTTTAGGTGTGCACTACTATATATATATACTTTAAACATTATTATTTTGTTTAATCATTCCAAGGATTTTGCTACAAAATAAGTTTAAGATCCAGTGCTTTAGATTAAGATGCATTCATTTTCAGACTCTTCAGAGCAGAGAAAATGTAACCACGCCAAAGGAAAAATTAACCTTTTCTCGCGGATCGATACCACCCGCCGCTGGCCCTGTGTTAATTGTTTGATAAAAGTTGTCCGAGATTAAAGCGCACACATCTCTGGATGGTAATTCGCAGGAAAGTTTCAGCGCCATAGCAAAAAAAGAACGAGAGACCGCTGCGTCGCCATGGCGACCCGAGAGCAGTTTCCATGGTGACGGGTGTTTTTAAACGAAACGCGATAAAGAAACAAGTATATATGTATATACCTGACAACCACGGATTACAAAACTTCGTTTTTTAATATAAATTAAATCTTTGAAATCACTAGAGACGGGATAAATTTTATCCAACTTAAGATTAAAATACTATTTTTATGTTCAATAATCCTTTCGTCTTGGTGGTGGGTCAAATATGCATTTAATAGTTTTTATGCGAGAGACAAGAATATTTTTCTTGCGTTATTTAAAATTAATAAAATTTACTTAATAACATTTTTTTGTATAATGGCCATCGTGACGCATCGGGAAAAACTGTTATGATGGTCGAGATTTGCAATAAAAATAATAAAAATCATAATAAAGAGAGACATTATCTGCGTTGCGTATTCATACCACTACCAGTATTATAGTGAATCATAAATATTTAAGAGGCCTGAGGTTCAAATCCAATTATGAATATAATATTTTTCAATTTTAATCGTGTTTGGGAGGTCGGAATTAGTGATTATAATTCAAATCGAACATCACAGATTGTGTTTTCATAGATTTTCCTAATCTCACAGATAAATATCGTGATGAATAATTAAAATAAAATTGGGCTAAGTCGTGCATGGTAATATATATTGATTGTAAGCCATAATAATATTTTAAAATTAATAAAATATATGACATTGATTTATTTATGGCTACAAATTAAATGGTCAGAATTTAAATCAACTTTGGGTCAGAATTTTATAATGAGCCTAGTCATTATTATATTATTTAGAGTCAGAATAAAAATAGCATACGGTCAGAATAAAAATATGTGACGGTCAAGTGAATTAAAAAAAAAATTATGACATTTATAAATACTAGCGAGTGTGCGAATACCGGACCCTCAACTTTTTGGGTTTTAAATAATATTTTTGCTACGTTCTGATTTTTTTAAATATATTTTAGAATTGAATGGTTCAAATTAGACATTATTATTTAGGATTTTCAATGTTTTTTCTGTGCAGCATTATATATTTTAATAATTAATAAGTGCAAAAAGTTTTCACTTTATTTAAAATTAATAATAAATTAAACATATTTATAATCTATAATAAATTAAGAATATTTAAAATCCATACTAATATAAAAAATATTTTTAAGGTTGAAAACAATATTTTGAATAAATCTTAAAATTTTATTCTGAAACTTTATAATTTAAAAAATATTTAAATTAGTGTTATACAATTTTGTGTAGTTTCCTTTCAAAAGCGTCAGTAAGAGGGAATTTTGCAACACTATATGTTCAGTAATTAGTTGGTGAATAGTATTTATTTTGAAACTTTTCCCCCTTTTGTTGATAATGTTTCAAGCGAAATTTAAATTTTTTTCTATAAACTGTAACTTTAAATTGCCAACGTTCGCCAAAATTTAGGTACATCTTTTTTCTGTATAGAGCTAATACAAATCCACATAATTTATATTATATTTTAAATCCCGTATAAAGAAAACATATTTTTAAAAATATTTTTTTTAGAATTTGATGATTTTTATACATATTTTGATAAATGTTTTACAATTTAAATCGATAAAACCAAGTTCATAGTTCGTTCTCAAGTGCGCCAAAAACAGGGGATTTCCCTTACAAATTTGCTTACATGTGACAGTTCATCTGTCATCTGGCAAGTGCTCGCTGCGCCCATTTCTGTGCAATTAAATAAACAGTGAAATTTATCATAATCACGGCGTTTTTCTTACAAAGTGTCAATTGAATATGATTCAAAGTAATGTAGCATTGGAATTATAGACAATATAATCAAAATTATAAATTATGAGTGTGCCAGTAAGTGTTTATTATGTGAATAATATCACGGTTATTCTAACAAAATTACCACTGACTTTCCAAGATCTAATATTAAAAGACAAACAGCGGTGATTGGGCAATTAAAGGTATACATACCAAAGTTAAATAAAGATATTACAATGCTAGTAATAATGAAAAATCTCGTATTAGTTTAAACAAAAAGTTACATTTTACCCACTACATAGTATCGTTTACAGTTAATTTTCAGAAGTAATGATAGATCTAATAACATTTACGTATGGCAAACAATTAATATATGACATATTACGACAATTTTGAAGAAGATGAAGAGATGCAAATCTACGTGTTTAATCCTCTACAGTAACTTCCGTCAATTTTGTTCTTCGGTTGTCATTTAAATTTAATTTATGGATTATATTAGTAATAATAATGTGTTTAATGTTCACTCTTGATTAGAGTTTTATTGTTTTTAATTATTTTACAGAAGCAATGTTGGAAGAATTTGATGACCTATATGGCTACAACGTAGAATTGGTGTATATAAACAAAAAGTGAATCTTCTCATGTTGAAGTCACTGTCAGCAAGTATTATATTTTTATAAAGAACATACTACATAAGTTTGATGTAACTGAATATCTCGAATTTGTCTATTTCGAAAGAGGAATGATGGCACAGAACAAAATTTGAATAAAAATCATGACGAATACATATTTTGCCACATCGGAATTAAAAATAACCCACTCTTAGATATTTTGCCTATCGATTATTTTAGGTATGCAATCAAATATTTATAATCATTGTAAAATGTCGTTTATTAGATCACATCCAAGAAACTACACATTTATAAGCTGTCCGTTGGCTGATATACATATGTATATAGCGTTCCAACTGCGACAGCGCCGATTTGATCGACATTAACTTTCAATCCTCATACATACTAAGGATATATTACACGTTCTCGTTTAAAACGTAATTCGTTAATCTAACGTATATGTGCATTAAATCGGAAGCAATGATAATGTTTATGTAATGTAAAAGAAAAACTCACTTTCCGGCCTTGGAGCCCGGCGACGGGAATTCAAAATTTGAAAATTTCACTACGAAGATTGTTTTATGGTTGTTTATCTAATTTAATCAATGTTTTCTTCTTATCCTAAACACATTATGTACATATTTAATTTTCATAGTTATAATACACCTAGTTATTTTGCAATCCGATTATTTATAAAAGGAAAAACTCACTTTTCGGCCTTGGAGCCCGTCGCCGGGAATTCAAAATTTGAAGATTTCATTACGAAGATTTTTTTATGATTGTTTATCTAGTTTAATCAATGTATTCTTCTAATCCTCAACACATTATGTATGTATTTAATTTTTATAGTTATAACACACCTAGTTAATTTGCAATCCGATTATTTATATTCAGTCAAATGACGAATTAATGAAAAATATTGTCGCGTAGCAAAATTTTATTATTAAATAATAACTATTTAAAACTGTTGTCATGGTACTGTCAGCCATCTTGTTTTACATTTGAATGCTTATTTTTCATTGGTCGAAACAACAGAACGCATTAAGCAAATTCAATTTTTATTTTTTTTATTATTTATTATTATTATAATTAAATATATTTCCTTTGTTTACGTGTATTATTATACACCGTTCAAACAAAGCGATATGATTTACAGAGTAGAGAATTAAACGGAGAATGTAAATTGGCAATAAAATATTTGATTCCGAAATATCTTATAAAATATATCGCTGGCACCAAAATTGTTAGAATAGGTTAGGTGCGAGCGTTGGTGAGAACGTAAACACTCCATGAATAACTCAACGAATCTATTTAATTGTATGTAGGACGCGAAGGTTTTCAGAGCGACAAACGAAGGGGGAATAACGACAGAGCGGCGCTCACTGAACATGCTTGGCTTGTTGTGTTGACATCTGACGATGTTGCGAGACCAACCAAACAAGTTGGCCTTAAAACACTTTGATAATGATAATGAACTGCCGACATGCGCATACACAGATCGACCAGTTGTTACAGCAATAACAACACTATTGCAAATATTTTTTTAGAGATTTGTTTTTCGAATTGGCAATACTTTTTCCAGTGTTAGCCAATTTGACAGCTGACAGCTGATTTGTGCTCAGTTTGGTTTGCCATTTCACCATGAATAGACTTACCCCAGAACAAAGCTTGCAAATTGTGCAAATTTATTTCGAAAATCGTTGTTCAGTTCGCGAAACTTAATGTACGCTACGTCCATTTTACGGTCTACATCCATTCGAGCAAGTAATTCGAATAACCATGGATTGTTTTTGCACCACGCATACTCTAATTGATAATACGCATCCGCAGAGACGTCGTGCAGTGCACACCGAAGAAGTTGCTTCTGCTGTGGAGCGTAATATTGAGAAGGACCCGAATGAATCGATGCGTGCAAGAATTGAAGCCGTTTGACCATCGTGTGCGTCGTACATTCAGTGAATGGGCCGAAGACGAGATTGATCTTGATCTTCATATTCACAACAAAAGTTTGTTTAGCGATGATGCTCATTTTTGGCTGAATGGCTACGTCAACAATCAAAATTGCCGCATTTGGAGTGAAGAAAACCCACAAGCCATTATTGAGACGCCGTTACATCCACAAAAGGTCATTGTTTCATGAACTGGTGCATATTTCTTCAAAAATGATGCCGACCTGAATGTTACAGTCAATGAAGAGAGCTATAAATCCACGACTACACTTTTTCGTTCCTCAATTGAATGGCATTAATATGGAAGAGCTTTGGATTCAACAAGACGGCGAAATATGCCACACAGCGCGCGCCACAATCAATTTATTGAAGGAAACATTCGATGAGCGCATAATTTCGCGTAATGGACCTGTGAATTGGCCTTCAAGATCGTGTGATTTAACACCTTCAGATTATTTTCTGTGGGTATATATGCTAGTCTACGCCGATACGATGGACAATTCGGAAGCCAACATTCGCCGCGTTATTGCCGATAACGCTCGAAAATTGGAAACGTATGAATTTTTGGTTTACTCCCACTTCTTGCACTTGACCTACATCTGGAACCTCTCTCACTGCCCATGCTGTGTGTCGTGAGTCACTTTTTAGAGTGCATGCATGTCGCTAAAGATTTTATTAATTAAAGAAAAGTTAAAAACTACAAGTGAATACTATTTGATAGTTTTATTACAAACTTAGTTCTATGCCTTAATTTACGCGACATTTCCTGGAACGTAACTACCGAGTAAATCGAGGGATGAATGTAGTATTCATTGTATAAAAACAAGTCTCATACTATATATAGAAAGTGATCTATTTTTATCATTCAATCGAGTTAGTAAAATAATTCCAGTTATTTTTGGTAAGATGGTGTATTTTCGCGGCTGGGAAATTCGGAATGGGAAAGCGAACGTGGAATTAAAGCGGAATAATAATGGCGATATCCGTACCTGTGGAACGGCCCCCATAAACCAACAGGAAACTTTTCCTTAATACAACAAAGGAAGCGCGTCAGAGCGTCAGAGCCTAACCTGACTCAACGTTGGGATAGGTTGTGTCGTTTTTTATTACGTTTTTATGCGACGTAATCATAATTTATCATAGGAGCAAGCGTTTTATGGCACCGTTAAAATTAGATTTTTCCGCTAGATCGAGAAATGTTACAAACACGGAAAGTTTGCGAAGAATTCTTACATTTAAATGTCAAAATTACCATTGGAAGATGCTATCGTAACATTCTCATTCTAAATCTATACATAAGTGGATAATAAAATAAGTTTTAAATTGACTTATTTCATAGCGACTTATTTGTAGTGCTAGGAAATATGTTACATATAAATATAATGGATACATGATAATTGGATGAAAGATGTTATTTAAACATTTACCATTCACAAAATCAGTTTCATAATTTTTTGCTGTGTTGTCTTTCTACGGTTCTTAATACTTTGAACTTTTGTGTAATTTTTAAAGTGATAAATACTCATTTTTTTGTACAAAAGTAATTTTAAAAAGATCACAAAAGAACAAATCCAGTGAAAAAATAAATAAAGGCAATAAATTTTTATCAAAATAATTAAATCACTAGCTCTGAACGTTCGATGCTTATGGAGGAATAAAACAATTGATAGGAGCTCTGTGATTAAACATGTTAAGTTTCTTATTTTACTGTTTTTTTATTGACACAAAAAATCTTTCAAGTGAAACTTGCGACGCACACCTGTTTTTGAGATAAGCGTTAAACAATAATAAAGGGTGAGTCAACCTTTTGTTTCGTTCAACGAACGAATTCTGCGAATTTCGGTCATAGTAGACACAACCGATAAACATTCTATTCACAAATGTTTTTCATTTTTTTTAATAAATTTAAATAATGGCAGATAAAGAACATGGATTTTGGAGCGGCACTAGTCACTCGGGTATATTAAGAGAAAAAACGAGTGTTGCTCAATTAAACAGATTGTTTCATTCTAAAAAAATACAAATTTACTTCGAGATAATATAAACTAATATTTTATCAATTGTTTGAATATTCAAATAGTTGAAAATTAGTCGTATAATTATAATAATCGAATATTCAATTGAGAACCCTAGTTACAACGAAATATTTGCAATAAATATGTTGAACGCCGTTCGTAACAAATTTTGCTTAGTTGCACTGTAGGACCCTGATAAAATATAGTATGCCTTCCCATCACCCACGTATGAACAGAAAATTGCGCTCCATACAATAGTGCATAAATGTGGTAAATGTTTTTATTTTTCGTATTGAGCATTCAAGTCTGTATTAATATGAAAATGTACTCTAAATGTATGTTAGCAAAAAAAAAAAATTTCTACCCAAGATATATTTTTAGGCATTGAAATCATTTTCGCTACATATCTAGCTTCGACTATAAGTTAGATTATATTTTTGTGAACTCTTTCTGAAGAGCCGCCTTCTGATTTATGTATGTTAATACACCATAAATGGCTCTTTCAAAATAAAAACAAGTTTATTTTCTGGATATTTTAATCACAGACACCACTAAGACTTTTTTTTATTGAAAATGTATTTTATCTACAGCACAATATAGATGTCTTTAATTTTCGTATCTTATTAATGTCTATTCCGTGACATAAATTTAATGGCATCAAGTATCAAAAGAAAAAAAATATAACCAGATACTTTCTTAAAACGTTCATAATATTTTATTATGGCTTTATAAGACGATTTTACATAATTGCCCAGTAGAAAGCGATAATCAAACAAAGGTGCTTAACCAAACAAAAACATAAAAGAAATATTTAAAAGCGACTAAAATTATAACGGCTAAGCATACTTTTAAAAAGCATTAGCGTTAATTACTTAACAGCACTAAGTTCCTTTATATACAAGGTGTTCCAATTCGAGTTTCCTATGTTGTCAGCTCTGTAAATCAGACAGCTGTCAATAATCGCGTGTTAGTTTGCAACAACACATTTACGAAATGGATCGTTTAACCACCTCCCAACGCGTTAAAATAATTCAATTGTTCTACAGAAATAACAATCTGTACGAACTGTGGATCGAAATTAACGGGAAGATTATGGTTAATTTCGTTGTTCTACTGAGCGAACGATTCGCAACGTAGTGAAACAATTTGAAGAGACTGGAAGCGTTGGAGATAGGATAAGACTTGTGCATCATCATTATTGCTGCTGTAAGTGTGGCTGAAGACTCGGCATTGTCGGCGTTCGCAGCTTTTAGGCTTTTCTTATGGCTCCCTTTCGCGTATGAACAGCGAAGAATTTACGCAAATTAAGCGTTAGAGCAGCAGGAAGTTGATGCTGATTTTTTAAAGAAACCCTTCTCTGATTAGACACATTTCTTCCTCTCTGGGTATATAAATAAGCAAAACTTCCGCATATGGGGCTAATAAAATCCTCATGTAATTCACGAGAGACCATGCTCAAAAAGTGACTGTTTGGTGCACATTGTGGTCAGACGGCGTCATTGGGCCTTACTTTTTTGAAAAGGATCAACTCTATAGGCGCATGATAACTTATTATTTTTTATATGAAATGGAATATATTTAACGTAGAAGATAAGTGGTTCCAACAAATAGCGCAATTTGCCGGCAAGATTATGCGATTTAACGCTGTTGGATTTTTTGTGAGGTTACGCTAAAAGTCATGTCTACGCCGACAAACCCGAAACGTTGTAGCGCCTAAGAACCAACATCCGCAAGTTATAGCCGAGATACAGATAAGAAAGGATCGGTGTTGCTGCAAAAGAGCCAAAGCAGGCTTTTTTAATTAATATTATTTTTCATAATTAGTGAAAAAAAATCTGTATATATCCTCAATTTTTTTTTGTGATATTGAGACAGATGTCTTGAAACAATATGCATTGTCGCAATAGTGTTATACGTATTATTTTGTGATCATCAAGAAGCGACCACAATGGTTTCACTTATAAAGATTCACCCGGGAGACATAATATTGCTTTATTAGAGGTGTCCACAAGCTTTACCTAATAAAATAATTATCAAACAGATCTAAATGGATGAATAAGTAATACTATTTCCACGAGAAAGCTGTTTTGCGTATGATGCAATCGATTATTGAACCAACATATGAGATGATTTTATTGTTAAAAAATGAGCGTTGAATTAATAAAAAAAAATGGTGATACATATAAGAAGATAATAGAAAAATACTATTCGTACGGGTAGAATATTTACTCAATAAGAAGAGAAACTACATCAGATAATCCATAATAAAACCATCCTGACCTCGTGTTCCAAATCTCCCTTGTGTTCTAAAGCAGTAACGCTGAGTTATTATAATGAATCCCAAATTTTCCCAGCTCTCTTCGAGATTCTCACGCACGTTTTGAACCACCGAAAAAATAAAACAACAAACACCACGGCGTTTTCCCTTAGGGGTGGGCAGCCCCCGCCGGGAAAACAACCCCGACAACATCGTATGCAAATTGAGTGTCGTCATCAAGTTTACCCCAAACAACATCACTCGTCTTGTGTGTGATTCAGATGCCGGCCGCATATCTCGTACGGTCCAGGGGTCCGGGTCCAGGGTTCAGGTGATCCTGCCCGTAATGCGGCTGTTTAAATGCAACAAGCTGCAGGGTGGATCGAACGGGGATAAACCGTGGCGCGGAGAGGGAGGGCAAACACATGAATTTTGCAACGGCATCAACGTTTTGTTTGCGCGTGGGCCGCTTATCTGTGGGCCGCAACCGGCGAAAAATAACGCCAATCCCAAGTTCTTAATTAAGGACCCTCGCCGCTCGTTGGGCAAACACCGTAATCGATTCCGGACAATATACGACGATCGGGTCTCTCAAAAGTGTGTGCACAGCGGCGATAATTAGATTTTTAACGACTATGGGGGATGGCTGTGCGCGAACCGCCGATTGGCCGCCGCTGGTGACACATTTCTGACCTGAAGGCGAAACGCGAAGCGTCCGACAATCGATCTCGTTCTTCTTGAGTGAATACGTTCACCTTCAGCGCCGGTCAACTTTTTCATATAAGTTTTAGAGGAGCATATAAGCAAATCCAACGATCAATGGGACGATTCTGAGACGCACCGGAATCCAAAAGGCATTTCATACAAGATCTAATAAACGAGACGACCATTTATATGCCCCTCTTAATATTTTTCTTTGACTTTATCCTATTTGTCAAAATAGGACAGACTTGATTATAAAGAAAAGAGCTCAAATATAAAAGAATATCTCTATGGTATGTCTGGTTGCAAATAATTCAAAAATATTTACCAAGAAAATATTCTAAAATGTACGAAACGCAATGCACGACATTAATTATTATCTAAAAATATTTCAGATTTCTTAAAACGGTTAAAGTTCACATATAAGTTAGCAATATATAAATAACACATAACTAGCTGCGGTACCTCGCGGCAGTGTGGAACCGACAGTTAGTGACCATATTTATGTTATAATGATGACCATGTTATTTATACCGACAGATAGTGACTATAATTATATTATAATAACAACCATGTTATTTTTACCGACCATCTGTAAAAAAATAATTATTTAATAAAAATATTTTAAAATGTACGAAACACGATGTCTGGCATACATTATTGTATGTTTTTTCTCTTGATAATAAATCAAGGAAGACAACAAAAAATAAAGGTTTTGATTGCAAAGCGCGAATTGATAAAATTCCTCCTGGTATATATCTATAATAGATTAGTTGTTCAAAATAATAAATTATATAAGCGTAAAACACTGCTGTTCAAACCCAAACCCAACCTAATGAATGTTTTAAGACTAATTATAGTTTTAGAACATTTACTAGGTCAAAATACAAACTAAGTATTAAAACACCAGACTGAAAATCTGGGAATTGATGCAATCAATATAATTAGTTACACACTGATTTTTAATAATTGCACAATTTTATAAATAAAAATTAAGTCTGCTGCAGGGACTCGAACCCATGGTCTCTGGGTTATCAGTCCAGCGCCTTACGGCCTCATTTATAGAAGTAATATACATATGTAATAAAAGTAGATACATTTAAAAAAAATATTTTCAACATTTATGCGGGATATGAAAATCTTCATTTCGAGACGCTTATATATTAAAAACGGGAGACAAGGACGAATTTTTTTGTACTGCGATGTTGGGATTTGGTTAAGCAACATCCATCTGTTGTGTATCAAGGAATCTACTTGACTTCCTGAATATAGAATTTTAATTTGAATAAAAAAAATCTTTTTAAAAAATATAATTGCATTACAAAAATAAATTTGTTACTTTGTACTATAAATTAAATACTTTCCATGTATATCATAAATACAATTTAAAATTTAAAAAGGTTAGGAGCGAACAAGTGTTGTTCAGAACAGTGAACACCCCGTGAATAACTCTGCACCGAATCTATTTAAAAGGAGGATTTATGTAGCAAAACGTTGTTGGCCGCTATCGTAGCCGTTTGGGCCAAACTAGCAATGTGATGCATCGGCAAATACATAACCATTGGTTAACTTATTTATATAAACCAAAAATGATCCTTGCATATGAAACAAAAGAACAACGATTTGTTCGAAGATCTGCTTCTTTGTTCAAGAAGAGCAAATACATTTAAACATTGATAAAAGACGACCAGATTGACCAACTTTTGCCCCCCTCCCCCTCTGAAAAAGAGCTGAAATAACGTCGCTGTATTAGACAGGTTTGTTTATAAAAAAAAAACATAAAATTATATATATGTACTTGATGGCAAAGGGGGGGGGGGTCTATTTACAACATGCATGCAAAATTGAATGCTGCATTAGGCCGTGCAAAAAAAGTTTTCATTGCTACTAATTATTTTTAAAAGAGCATTATTTTTTTAGTGCAACTTATTGTTGTCAAAAGCCCCCCCTTCTGCGCTCTAATAGTAGACATTTTTCATTGTATAGCATAATATCTTATTATGTTAAAAATATTTCAACGGAAATTTTTGAAAATTCTCCAGAGCACAGGTTAAATACCTCTTTATGTGGTTATAAGTATAATAAATAGCTATATTTATAAGTAGATATTGCTGACAAACGCTTGGGTACACACCCTGAGTTATTACAAATATCAGCGTAACAGTTTTATAAGCATACCGACATTTCTTAAAATTTATATATTTATATGGCATAAGTTTCGGAAATTTAAAAAAGGATTACATTCTTGGATAAAGGAACATCCATAGCATCCATGAACCTACACACACACACACACAAGTACAAGAAAATCACATTATTTAATTATTAATCTATAGCTTGTCTCGCGCGCCCTGTGAACTCGCAACTTTGAACCGCAAGAGTTCATAAACACCGACGGCAGTTGCTTCATGAAAAACTTTTTCAACTTTCAGTAAATACTGCCGAGAGAGAAAACAAGCCGGACACAAAAATCGCCGACTCGCCACATTGTTTAAAGCACACATAGTATACGTGCATTACCTCCCCCCGCTTACACATTACTACCCCGACTAAGATTTGGAACTAATGCCGTTTGCTTGTTCATTCCCCTTGATCCAATTAAAGCATAACAAGTTTTCCAAGAATCTTTGGAATATCTTGATACCTCGAGAATTTATTCGCCTTCCATTAGCCCGAAATCATACGCGGGGGGTGGCATATCTACCACCCTCGCATTGTGCCCTATACATCCTTCGCGATATACACAAAAGCTTCCGTTATCTCGGCTCACCATCAGAAAGTCCCCTCGACGCATTGTACCTACAACGCAGAATTTCCCTCGGCCCAAATTGAACACTCCTGCTACACACAAGAACATGTTATACATCCAAGAAATGAGCCGTGAAGGTGTTGATCCGACGCGAAACGAAACGACCGGCAGAAAATTGTGGGACGATATCGAACGAAGGCAAAGAGAGGATCGACCAACTCGGAAAACCAGTACCGGTGTGTCTGATAACGAAATAGAAAGTAGTCCTGTATGTGTAAGCAAATTATCCGATGTATACATAATACACAAACACGCTATTTTAAATTACTTAACTTACCTATGGGGTCATTATATTTTTAATTTTACAAAGGGACATGAATATTATTTATATATAATATAACATTTGTTGAATGTTTTGAATATGTAAAAATGCCACATACGCTGTGTCCCAGGTGTTAATTGGTCTGTTTATGTACCATCTTGAGTCTAACATTTACCAACTCTTGTTAAGAGTCATTATATATAATTATAATGTCAAAATGCATTTTTATGGAATTGCACCTAGAACTAGTATTAAATTGATATCTAGACCTTCACATGTAAGCGAAGTGGGTTTATGCACATACTTAAGATTCCTCCATAATGTGAAGTGGAATGATTAAATCGTTTGTGTCAATCGATTGTAATTCAAAAACTAGAATGGCTACATCAATTGTATCCTCTTCTTGAACTTTCAATCATTCCAACGCGTACGGTATTGCCTTATTTGGCTTCAATCCAGAATTAAACATGTTATACAGTTAACAAACTACTTTTGTACAAGAAGATTGTGTGCGGTACAAATTGATCACAAACTGAAATTTAGTACTTCTGAAAATACTATAATTTTACTTAGTTTAACAATATTTTGACTAACATAAATAAGTCTGGTTTGGTATATTTTGTAAAAATAATAATTTTGTAATTAATCAAAGACTATCAAATCCAGAAATATTTTCTGTTCAAACACAAACATAACCTAACAATTTATTTTAATTCAATAAGCGTTCCTCAACTGTCAAATTGACTTTCAAATGCATTTTAGAGCAGCATATAATATCACTATCGCAATCAGCTAAATTATGTTTTTGCTTTCACTAACATAGTTAATGAAATAATATTTTTAGATCAGTATTTTTTTTTAATCTATATACATCTTTTATATGGTTTAGAATGAGAATATTTTTCTGTAGTAGTGTGTGTAAAACAATAGTAAGTTCTAAAAATTCAAATAGCAGAAACTTGCCCTATACGAGATAAGATTTTCGTTTATCGGCGGTGTCTACTATGACTGAAATTCGCAGAATTCAAATTATTGGAAAAGCCCACCTTTTATTATCGTTTGACGCTTATCTCAAAAACAGGTGTGCGTCACAAATTTTTGTGAATTTCGTGTTACGTTTTAGTATGTGTTATTTCAAGACGCATACATTTTACTTTACGGTTAATTTATTTCTAGTTATTTAATTTATATGCAAATCCGCACAAAGCAAACACCGATAAGAATCTGATCTTTATGTATATCAAATTCGTTCCAAAGATTATTAGCTATTGTATATGCAAATATTTCATCAATTTTGCTGAATTAATTCAATCGCAGGTGATTTATAAAAGCTAAAATGACGTCCCTGATCAAAAAGCGTGTAAAATTAAATTTAGCATTACATTAAATTACAAATGATTTTTTGCACTAATTAGTTAAAAAAAATAATATCGGTAAAAACCTTTAAAAAAAATGAATATATTCGAGCATTTCTAAGCAATTGAATTTAAACATGGAAGGGAATTTATTTAAGATGATTATTGCAGTGGAAGGCCTTCATCTGCTACCGCTGAAGAAAACATGGCAAATCAGTGAAACAATGTTCCATAAATAATCAAGGCTGTGGACATTTCATATATTTATTACTACCGATACTTGGATTACCACAATTTTAAAAACAAGATCAAGTCATGCCAGAATATAACAATCTTCATTCAGATTAACGTTGTCCTGACTTTTTCGATCCGACATTTTATCTCTAGTGAGTGGTCCTAGATGGATAATTAAATGAGGACTGCGACACTGTGATACGTTTGTGTAAACGATGAACGTGAAAAGCAATATGTTGATATTACTACAGCCGAAGTGGTTAAATTATTGATCTTCTGCCAGTAAAGAAGATGCACGAAAAAGGGGTGTAGCTAGAAAATCTAAATCGAATACAAAATGTAGTCAAGATATTGTAAAATAAAAATAATATTTCCAACGTGTGCTTTTATATGTATATATGTCTAAACCTCTCTCTTACAATATACAATATCATTCTTGAGTCACATTGCTTTCCCTGAAAATATCGGGTGTTCATAATAGACACTTGAGCGAGAGGTAACTCCGTAACCAGACCGGATTTCGCAGCGCGCACGTGTAAATAATTAATTAAATACAAATAAATACGAATCAAGTTGAAAAAGAAGCGATTACGCCATATAAACAAACACGGTGGAAGAAGATCAAACAGCATTATTCATGAGCCGCCGCAGGGGTATATGCGAACTGATTAAGAAATGCCGAAACCGGCCTTCTAGAGCGCGTTATAATTGCAGATTTTTTCGCGAAAAAATACTGAAGCAAGGAATACCAGTTAACGAGGCTAATTACGACGCCGATGACGAACGAGGCGAAATAAGCAGCTAATTGTCATTCCGCGTATATACGGGAGTCGTTGAGAATCGAGCATTTGCACGATTTCTTGTAGGAACGTGTCGAGCGGTATTCGTAATTCGAAATTTTGTTCAGGACACGTAGACACTGTCAAAATTGACATTCGCTGTCTCATTGTCTCGAAAGTTCTTGATTGCTTGTTGATTTGGTGATGAACTGTTTCACTATACAATAAGCAGACTAGCTCTTAACACATCTAACTATCTTCATCACTTAACATAGCGAAACATTTAAAAAAAATCGTTAAGCTCAAAATTACGAGTTCAACGCGCGAGATTATGTAAGCAAAAAAATATATTTTAGACCTTGTTTTATAACGAGCAAAAAAATATTCGGAAAATCGAACTGCGTTGTCAAATAATCCTCAAGTATTTTTTGGCATAAATAAAACCATATTGCGTATCTAAACAGACTTGCATAAAAACCGAGGGATCACACTTTTCATTGAATGACAACGTTGCAATTTTTCACTATATATACAAATTGATAATTTTTCACAATATATACAAAAATAATAATACAAACTGTTTTAAACATTAGCAAAAAGTCTGGTTTCGCCCTGAATCATCATTATTGGCCAAATAATCTAGGACTGAAAGTGACGCTGGACTTTTGAGTATATAAGCCTAGAATTTCCGTACTGAATCACTTCGGATACCTCAGTCAAAACTTAACGCATAACTACTACTCAACTTAAATGAACTCGCACCAAATTCAGCTAAGCAAAAAATACCCAGCCCACCATTAAAAGCTTGTAAAAGAAGCCGCTTTTCACTGATCAGCTCCAGCTAAGCAGTCGCCTAAATTTCAAGAGTTTGAGCTAATCTTTAATACGATTTATAGACTACTACCTATTAACTCATCTTTTATTTTATTTCAATACTTGGGTATAAACAATATTTTTAGTGTCTTGTCTTCAAGTATTACAGTAGCACGGAATCGTCAGCGCGTCGCTGTTCAATGCAACAAACAATTGACCTAGAAATGGCAGCCAGAATGACATGCAAATGTCACGTCGCTACTGTTCACCGTTTGAGAAGAGCTCTTGTGACAAAACACGTATATATTTTTTATATTACAGATGTGACGCGACATTTATTATTGCACAGATGGTAAGAGCAATTTTAAAAATATTTTATATAAAAATGAGTCCGGCACAAACTAAAATGGCATTTTTTAGAGAACTGCCAAA
Source organism: Plectrocnemia conspersa (assembly GCF_051122295.1). Taxonomy (NCBI): domain Eukaryota; kingdom Metazoa; phylum Arthropoda; class Insecta; order Trichoptera; family Polycentropodidae; genus Plectrocnemia; species Plectrocnemia conspersa. The sequence continues at coordinate 1,910,715 of NW_028277175.1, forward strand.
GATAAAGTTACACCATTACTGAACTTAGAACAACAATTAGACTTAATATTATGTAAAAATATTGTTATTTTTTTATTGATATCCATTCAGTAGTTTAACTAACATATAAAATAGTTCATAACCATTTAAAAAATGATCATTTCAAAAATAATCATTTCAAAAATAAATAATGTTTACCGGAATTATTCTCCAGCGGATGTTGAAAAATATTTTTAGCGAAACGTCGTGAAATAAAAAACCGGATAAAAGCAGACAAATTTGTAAATATATAAATATGATAATAGATATGTACTTATTACCATTAACATACCATTGGTGATTTTTTTACTCATAATTTAAAAAAAATATTTTAGGAAGCAGTGATTTTTTTTAAATATTTTAATACAATTTACGCTGTATTCAATTTAAGAATATTTAATATATAAAATAAATATCTTTTCTCTCACAAAAATGCTAATATTGAATTTGCCATGCAGAATTTTTTGTAGATTTTGCTAATGTTTTATAATTTTAAATAACAAAGATTTTAAATATATTTTTTATTAATTGCAAATACCTTTTATATGTAATGGGAAATTTTAAAATATTTTTCTAAAAGCTACTACATAATTTTTTTATGGTATTTACACGGTAGAAGTATTTTTATTAATTTATCTTAAAATAATGCTTTGATATTTTACTTATACACACATAAAATCAATAGTTATATTTTATCACTACAATTATTTATCCATATATATTGATTTTATTTAAAATAAATTATAAATATGACTATCTTCGATAGTAAATCTACAAAAATGCTTTCTACATTCGCGAATTGTCGAGTTCCAACAACGTCCCTCTATAAAAATAAAACAACAAATAAAAAACTAGTGAAATCGTACTTAGGAACACCCAAAAGTTTGCTCACAAAAGCGTAGACTTTCAAGTCATTATTATAAATTACCATAAAACAGAAATCCAATCTAATATTCACCAAACGTAACTTTTATCATTTTCGCATGTTCACCCGTAATTTATAGGCTTTCATTAAAATAATAATAAAGGAAGCGGAGCCAAACAGTAATGCTATTGGTCCTAAATTGGCTTTCTCTCCCAATCATCCAAGGATCTGACACCACTTACTCCCAAAGCATGACTCTCACAAGGAACCAGATCTGGAGCATCAGTTTTATCGCATAACTAAAGGCTCTATAGCTTCACACTTAACCCTTAAAATGAAAACATAATAAAATATCCAGTTTAATTTAATTGTTATTATATCACGCTATAATACAGGTAATTTATCTATTCGCACTACGTTGCTAAATAATTATACTATTCATAGATTCAATAGATTATTTTACGTTTTTCTTGCACGGGTGTATCGTGTTTATGACCGATTATCCTTCAATCAGGTTTTCCTCGTTTATCTGATTGTCAACCGAGGTGAATCGTTTACTCAAGAACTGCAAATTATCTCACCACATACTTCATGATATAATTAAGAAAAAAATGTACATTTTTTTAGTAGAAATACTACATGCATTACTTAATTAAGGTAAAAACAATTTAATGATTTCATAATGGGAAAGAAAACTTGCGCCACTGCTATTAAACTTTTTTTATGAGACATTGTGAAAGTGTTCGTAAATTCATTGGCTATCAATATACATTATTCTGAAGTTTGTGGCTTTTATTGACATTTGAAAGATAAGCAATTAAGAGTTAACAGTGTGGTAGATATTTTGTATCAATGGTCGTCAACCTTTCGGTCTTCATAATATTGAATCCCGTGGACCACAACCACGATTTTTTTTTAAAGTAACATTCTAAATATTTTTTTCCGTGGGGGAGACTTAGTGCTCGCCCACTTATTACTGCCACGACCAGTTACGATGATCTGGGGGTGTTTTTTTACTGGATTTTCATGACCGATGCGATAGTTTTTTAGAACAAGTTGCAACCTATTATCTGAATACGTTACTTGATAGATGCATCGCTTATACTGAATATTTGTCTGAGGCATTAATTACCGCACAATCTGAGGAGTAAATTCTAAATTAAAAGAAAGTCGAATCAGAATATAATAATATATTTTAATAAACTAATTTCAAGTATATTTAAATTACTCCGCGGAACACCGGTTAACAACCGCTGCTTTATATCATAAGATATTTAGCTATTTAGTGCAAAACTAACAAGGTGTTTAAATCAATCAAACAGGATCAGTATTTATGATGTTTAAGATTTTCGCCGAAATTCGATGCGAAATGATAAAAAATATTATCTCTAATTCGTTCGACTATTTTAAAGTTAAAAGTCAAGCCATTTTGAACAAGATTAACATTTTACTTCCATTATAACTTCACCCGTTTTTATCTAGATTTTTCAATACTATATAATATTGTATCATATTTCCGGATATATTTAAAATTAAAATAAAAACAGAACAGTGATAAGAAGCGCCGATAACACTAATTAAAGTCATATAATAAATAGGGCCAATAACACAAATTAAAATCAAAATTTAAAATATATATTTTTATCCTCCGTTCGTCGAATATTATACAAAGGCGAAAATTTCACGAAATTCATAAACATGCAAAAGTTATGTACATATATCACAGACATATATAAGTACCGGTAATTCGTTATTAAACAATTATCTAGAAAATCTAGATTATCACATTGGTATATTTATTTTCATTAGTTATCTTAGATTTTCCTAGTCTTAGGGATGAATAATTCTACTAAAAGCTGTATTAATACTTAATAATTGATAAAATAAATGTCACTGATCTACACTCTGATTTCAGTCTAGTGTCTCATTAGCTGTTGATTGTGTTTACTCCGTTGTAACGCATTGGGCTAACGTCTCTAGTTCCACTGGACGATTTACAATAAATAAAATTAACTTCTGCAAGACAAAAAATGTTTTTTATAGCATATTAAAATTTTAAATCAGTGTATTTTATAAGAGAACACAAGATTTTTGGTGCGCGATATTGAAAACGCCTTCGATACATAAATGATTTAAATGCAAAGCCCTCGAATATCTTATTCTAGCTCATAGTTGAATTTTCGACGCTATTTTATTTTGCTCAATTAACGTATTATAAATGTTTTTAAGTGCTATATATAATATTATCGAGATATTTATTATATTTAAAAATATCCATGGATTCTGGATTAAAGACAGGAACTTTTAACACATCTATGATTGAAGAAGAAATGTGAAAATGCAACGTGTTTTATGTAATACAATAATAGCAAATAGTTCTTTAGTTTTTGTCAGTTTCATATGCACTTCAAAACGATACACAATATTTTTTAAAATTGCTAAAACTGAATATGAAAATGCAACAGATGCACATATCGCGTGAAGCTCAGATAATTGAAGAAACGCTGATTGAATATAGCGTTGAAGACATTGTATCATAAACGAGCAGGCTGCTAAAAAATATTTCTTATATATTTTAAATATATGAAAAAAATATATGCTGTTTTATGATCATACACATACAACAATTTATTTATTTTTGCCTTAAAATATAAAATGTACGAAAAACGATTATTAGGATCGCATGCCACGCGAAGAGTGATCTGAGATAAACGATTTTATGTATTTGAATATATAAACAGCTATTTTAAACAACAGTAAGCATAATCCATATTATTGCATTGCGATCCCTTGGGTCGCATTGAGAAATACCATTTCGTAGTAATATGATTACAGCATCTGCTTGTGGGAATTTTTCAGGATTCCCCCTAACCGTTGACTTTTCAACGGATTATATAAAACCAGCGCATGTTTACTATTTCGATCCCCCAGTTTATAACACAGACGGCGTCGATCACAATGCGTACAACTTCCAATAATAAATATTTAAAATACCCGCGTCCCGAATCGGTATGGAGGACGCGTATACTCGAGAGAGGATATTTGATTTTGTCTGGCTGCGGAAAGTACGGATTTACACGAACGTGGCCTGCGCCAGCAGAGAGAAAGGTCCGCCAGTGGCGTACCGCTATATTTTCAATAAAAAAAAAAGATATTTAATTTTTACACGTGCTATTTCGAAAGTAAATTTCGCACGAGTACAGCATAAATCTGACGATTTCAAAAATGCGTTTCGAGCAAAAGGTACGCGGAGGGAAAGGTGCATGAAAAATAGATCAGGGCGCTGAAAATTTGCCGGAATCGCCGGACCGTCGGTGAAACAATGGCTTTCGGCGCGCCGTTGCTGCGTGCGCGCGGGGGCTCGGCCCCCCGGGGAGGGCTCCGGCCGTGGGGGGACACGGCCATTACGGGCAAGTGGCGCGCGGCAGCCGCCCGGAAAAACGACAATAATTGCTGCGGCCCCCGAGTTATGTCCTCCTCTACCCCAACTTCTCGAAAAGAGCAAGTCCCGACTCCGCCCGAACCCGAAAACCGCCCAAAACCACCCTTGGGTGAGGACACGGTGACTAAACGTCCTGAATTTGATGAGACAGTCCTGAATGTGCACGTGCTTCATTGACGTTATCAAAAACTTATACCATAATTTAGACACTGACCGAACATTTGATTTTGGTCAGTAAAATAAGATTCACCTCAATGAAAAACAACCTAAGCTACCATAAAAAAATATTTTATGCAATTATTTTAGTTCATTCCTCAAAAAGTCTAATGAATTTTTATCTTGATTTCACAATTTTTTGCGCTACAACTGTAAAGGGCTGCGCATAATTGCTTACTTTTTCGAGCATAATGTTTTTTATGCAATATCAAGTTATTTAATAAATGTAAAACATTGTTCAAGGTGGTTTTTCGTGTATAATTAATTCGTAGAAACCTTAAGCTCAAATGCTAATGATAGTTTTTGTGAAAAAAGTATAGCACTCAAACCAGAGAACTCATAAAAGATTCAGCTTTCATAAATTCGATTAACATGCCTGCCCTTAACTTGTTTTAGTAATGTTTTGGAACAGCTCTTGGCTGCATCATAAGAATTAAGATGCATTAGTTCTTTTTTAGTGACTTAAGTAAAGAATAAGTATAATTATTACAAAAAAGATACCAAAATCATTGAAGAGATAGCAATAAAGAAATCCTTCAGCAAGACTGTCCAATCTCCCTCCAGAAAAAGGCATGTAAGTCAACTGGTCTAGTGTTATAATAAAAAAAAATACTTAACTATGTATGAACAGAAAAATTGGCATTATAGGTGAATGTGTCATACTCAGAAGAAATTACTAAAAATTCGCTAGTCAGAATATAATAAAAAACTACTCATTATTTGTCATAAATAAAATTAACATGTGACAAATAATAAACAGTGCGTAATCTAGAAACAAATGTTTCCTAAAATAAAACCGGTCAATCAATACACAAAACCATTGTTCAACGCGTGCTCATCTGCCCTGTAATTGGTCGGTCGCCATGAGGGGGCGGTACCGGTATGTGTAAGTACACAGGGCGGTTCTCGTTATATATATTTAATGAATTATAATCCCTCCCTTGTTCTACGCGTATCTTTTAATCGTATTCATACTGCTTTATTTATTTTAATTCAGTTCTGTTCTTAGCGATCACATAAATTCTGTATGTTTTTGTGGAACAACTTGGCTTCAAAAAGTACTTCCGGAACGGAATATGTATTTTTCCTACACCACTTACATGTGAATGTAAATTCATGTGTATAACTTAGCTTCATAAAAAGTATAAAAAATACGGAAAATTTATGTCGTAAAACATGTCAGACAATCTAAAACAAAAATAAAGGAATATGATTTGACAAAATTACGATACTAGTTCTAAATAAGATGATTCTGTCAGGACCATCCATAATTGTTGCGACAAAATAAGTCGCAAAAGACTTGATAAAAGTATCATAAATAGTTTTTGTCATCAGCGTCTATTCAGCTGTATCCTTTAATTGCATAACTGTAAGCGCATTTAAACAAAGGCAAAGGTCGATGCCAAATGCGAAGGAATGCGGTGGCACCATATTCCATAGTATCCAATATACCATTCCGTTGTTATACGTACAGTCTAAGATATGCATTAAACAATAACAAAATGCCTGGTTTTGTCCCCAATTATCGACATTGTTCTGAGGGTCAAATCACTTACTTCCATCAATTTAGAAATATCACTTCGTTTGACTTGGAATAAATGAGAGTTCGCGGAACTCACACCAAGCGGATCTACGCCGAATTGACCGAGACAACACTTAAAATAAAGAGAAAATCAGTACTTGTTTTAAACTGTTATTTAACATAAAATTGTAATATTTTTATATTACAACAATGAATTGAAGAAGAGCTTTTAACAATGTATAAAAATATACTTGCATATTTAAATATGTAATAGGAAATATTCGCTAGTTATGACCGGTCGCATCAATCAACATTGTCTAAAATCTGAACATCAATCAACATTCACAAATAAAGACAAATATTCAGTAGACAATACATTATATTCTTGAACTACAATAATACTTCTGAGAATCTATGAGATTTTCTTAAGCTCGCAGATAAGTATACTGTGATACATATATAGCACTGAAGAATCTTTCCTCAGAATTAAATCCAAACCTTCCTTAGTAGTAGGAAGCGTTTTAACTAAATCTTAAAGATCGTATTCTTATTTTTACCCATGTTGCAATACTCTCTTTGTAATATAAGTATACAGAATTAAAAAAAGCATACCTCAAATTATATTTGTTCTTAAAAAAAGTTAAATTTAGTGTCCCAAAATATACATGGGAAACACGGTCACCGCGTATTCGAGCCAGGAGCAAGGATAGCGGCGAGACAGCAGCAGCGAGAGAAGGCCCCCGAGGAAACTCTTCAAAACAATACCGACAGAAGGCACTTTCATAAGATTTTTTCGCAGCCGGCCCCGGGAAAGCCCAATTAGGCTGGGGGGGGAGTCCGTTGTCGGAGAGAACGGCCGGGTGGGGGTTGGTTATATAGTATGGAACCACCCTTCGACACGTTTTAATGTATAATTACGCCGGCGCTGGTCACGAGGAGGAAGGCGTTTATCAACGCGCAATTATGCGGGACTCCGCTTGAAAAAATATTGTTATTGGGGATTGAAGAGTTTCTCCTCTCTGTTTGATGAGCGGTGACAGTAATCAAAGCTTTTTCAGTACTCATTTTGCTCTTTATTAGTTTTTGAGCTTCCAATATAAAGCGGAGTAGACAAGAAAATTGACATTTTAATAAACTCTTGCGACTTTACGAAAAATAAATATGGAAAAAAGTGGGTCACAAACTTATAAAGGTTATCCACATACATATAGTGTTTTTGATTAATTTGTAGCATATTTACTTAAAGATGTGATAAATAAATAAAGATATGCTAAAAACAAATAATAAAACACTAAAGAATAATAAAATAAATGATATAATTTTTTCGCTACACTGCTTTGCGATTTAAAATAAAAGCTCAATAAAACAAATTGTGACACTAGTAAACCATGCAAGTTAATGTGTTTCTTATAATTTACATAACAAACTATCTGTATCTCACTTTATTTGTTCATAGAATCATAGATTTGTATATTCATTAATTTGTAACCTGACAGGCGTAAGCCCAATGCGTTATAATGGGATAAATCTGTACAACTGAGTAAGTCAATCAGATATAATGAATACATACAAATAAGTATTAACCACCAGACTGAAAGTCTGGGAATCAGTGGCATCTATATTAAAAATTATGTATAATATAATTTATAATCAATATATGTCACTGCAGTTAGGGCCGTTTTTGTTTTCAATAATAGCGCATTTTTTATAAATAAAAACTCGAGTGCCGCTCCCGGAGCTCGAACCAGCAACTTCAGAGTTACTAGTCTGAGACGTTATGGACTACGCTATTCGGTCCTTAATATGTAAAAATAATGATGGAACAGCTATATAATTCATTCCGTTAAAATTCAGCTGTTTTTTTGGTAAATCTGTGCAGTTGGCATGTTACATTCATGATAAGTATTATAACAATCGATTGAGTGCATTTTAGAAATACATCAGCGATAATTTTAGCAGTGCTTTTGGTTGTATTGTGTTTTCATTTGGCAACAAGCGATCAAGTTGTGTAAGTATAAGAAGCGAATTTTTAATTTAGTACACAGTAGTTTTATTTATATTATAGTATTTATTCACTAAAATTAGTTTAGACAGATTTGAATAAAGAACAGTGTAGAATTGGACTTGGAATAGTCTGTAATATTTTCTAAAATATTCAAATAAATCACTTCATAATGAGAACAATTTAAATGAGCCATTTATAAAATAATTGTTCCATAAAACGAACTGTTTGTGCATTACTGTTGGACAGACTAGGTCAGAACAGTGAACACCCCATGAATATCTTTCTACAATGAATCATATATCAAAGAAAAATCCGAAGATTCACCTTATATGAATGCACAAAGTATTTATTTTAATGCACATATTTCTTAAAATAATTCCTTGTTAAATTGAACTCTTTATAACACACGTATAGATCAGTAAAAATATTCTGGTGTTTCCATAAGGGTCTGTGTGACGTAGCAATGTTATGGAAACTTGTGTTTGCAGTGCGTGTTCAAATGGCCGTTTTTTATTATAGCCATAAACTGAAACCCATGAGGAAGAAGTGACGTTCATGATGAAACAATGACTATAATTTAATTGTCACTGATGAATACAGACTAAACTGTACGATAGTCTACGACCAACGTAAATGTTTATGATTCATCTCAAAATATTTTTATTAAAAAAATGTTTCAAAATCATTTTATATAAAATTTGTATGATCTGTAATTTGAAAATGGATGAAATATTAAGATCTTTTTGCACTTATATAATATGTACAAGTATACTACAAAATAAAAACTAGATCATATTACAATTATATCAAAATAAGAATCATTTTATATATTTAAATATATGATTAAAAGATTTTTATATATAATTAAAAGATTGGAAGAGATGGATATTGAAGAAATATTGAAGATGAAAGTTAGATTTATAAATAAGTTAAAAGTATTTTAATAAGTATTTAAAAATAAATAAAAATGTACACCCATCCCACGATTTACGCGGTCAAGAGAAATGTATTTAATATTTTTTTAGATATAGCAAAAGATTGTCGTTACATTCAGACATAATGAATTTTCTCAAATTATTAATTTGTCAATATACTTGGGAGGAGAAGGGTTTGAAGATTAAAATATTAATGATATCAAAGAATTGTTTACTGATGAGGTAATAACCGAAGATGAATTAGTTAGGCATATTTTAATATCTGAATCACATCATGAAAGTGAAATCGAACCCTTCAGTGAATCTGTCAAAAACTGGAAAAAAAAAAATGAAGCTCTCTAGCTAGCCAGAAAATTGGAAAACATTGTCTTAAAAATTGAGAAAAATTTTTTTGTTTTTGTGGATAAAAAGTTATGTTTCACCAGGTCAAATAATAATATAGATATAAAAATATATAAATTCACAAACAGAGCTTTTAAATACTCATGGAAGCTATTATTCACATTGCTTGTATGTTACTACATTTTTACGTCCAGAATCAATACATTGTTACGTTTAAAATCAATATTCATACAATAAATTTCCCTGTACGACAGCCCAGTTATTCTCACGGCAAAAGCGCGACCCCATAGAGGACAAAATATGCCACCATTTACACGCCAATTACCTGCTAATTGCGCGCTTTATTCAAACGAGCTATCGTGATTAGGTATCAATTTTTAATTGGCGCTTCGTGATCGGCCGTTCGTTAATCTCACGCGCATGGCCAGGGGTCGCCAAATCCGCGGGCGCGCGCCCAAGAGCTTCACCTGTCCTTTCTTTGTCTTGGCGAATTTTGAACTGTCTAGACAGGATGCCGACGTGGTCGTCTTTCGACACGCCACTGACACTGTCACGTATCATCCGCAATATATATATAAAACATAAAATAAATTAATAAAAAATTGACATTCAACACCCCTGGCGGTAAAACATTATAATCAAAACGCATTCAACCCGACGTGAAGCTAATAAATTTAAATTATCGCCGATATTGATCAATCGCAATTGGACAGTCAGAATATGCATTAATGGAAATGTGAGAAGTCGTCATATTTATGCCTCAATTTAAATAATAATATAGCAACGCCTTTCGAGCATGAAAATATAATGATTTAATTGTTTTTTTTAGCGTTTAGTATAAGTAATATACACATTAGTTTAGTACACCATGACCAATTAAAAAAAACTATTATTAGATACGCAATATTAACATATCGTTATATTGTGAATATTTTTTATTAACGAATAAAAAATCTTGGATGTAAAGTAAATTAACAAATAAATTAAATGTTGTCGTCAATAAGCAAAAAAATATGATTTTTTGATTAATGATTAAAATAACATTTTTGTATACAAAGATTTAATGCATATATTTATCCTAATATTGGTATGGTATAAAATACCGCGTAGCGGAAAAATTTATTACTTTTTTATTAATGTGAATTAAACGCCATAAAATAGATTAATGCGGTATATTGAATTAATTTATCTGGTATACACGTCAACGCGACATTAGAAATTCGTATTTCAATATTATTTAGAAACATTTTTGCAATCTGTCGATTCCCACGCGGAGCGGTTTTTTCTTATTTGATTATTAATGTAGTTCTTAAATGAGCAAAGCAAAGATAATACCAATTAAAGTAGTTGCGGTAATCGTATTTTTTTGCCATTACTTTCGACCTCTATTAAGATTATTATAGCATATTTCAAACATCTGGCACGGATCTACCCTTTTTATGCAGTAATTGTAAAACTTATTAATGTTATAGAAATTTTTAGAAAAATTCTCGAGAAAAAAATCTAAAAGTATTTCAGAAATATTCTCTGGATTTTCTTAATCATGAGGAAATATTCGGTCGCAGGTTTGTTTTAATTTTGTCATGGATTTTTATGAAGAACGCGACTCAATTATGGATAATCAAAGTAAAACGCGAGTCGAGCATTTTAAAAGACTTTGCACAATGTAAAGAGAATTGCCAGTTCCTCTCGTAATTCCGAGGTCTTTGATGGTAATAAGTCAGTTTATTTTTACTTAGGTAATACAAAAAAATCCACATGCAATATAGATTTGGGAAATGACACGACAAGGCACTATCCGATGCTGAAAAGTAAACAATTATCAGCAGCCCATCTTTATAAAGAATCCAGATCGATCTGTAAAAACAAGTTCAGCTGCTTTTAAACACTTCAAATCATCGTCATATATCTAATAGTCATGTCTGTTGTTTATTAATAATATTAACAACAATGATCTCATGGTGAAACCCTAAGGAACTCTAGAAGGCGTAAAATATTATTTCGAACCAAAATGCCATAACAAACCCTATCAAAGGCTTTTTCAAAATCCATAACGACAGTATCCATTATCAATGGAGTTGAAATCAAACAATTTGTTTTCCTTTTATTCCAACTAATAAAATTCTTTAATATGAAACTATTAGGTCGCAATTTATTAATTCACTTGAACCATTTAAGATAACATCTCCAACTAAAATAAGCGATCGTATAAAAAAGGGAGTATTTAAAGCTAAAGAGAACAACTCACAAGAGTGGAAAAGGCGCTCGCTTTTTATATTAATTAGAATTCTTCGGAATCAGTTTAGAGAAGTTTATGTCAGAGAGACACGCGAATTGGGCTATAGTTTGAAAATATTATTGGAAATGTATTCGAAATTTGTGCGGTATTTATGAGATGGGGTAACCCTACGTTCTAAAAGCGTACAAATAAAAAGGTCGTTCTGAATTCAACGTTCAACGTAAACAATCCGCGGTTTGGAACACTGGCAAGTTTTAGAGATTGACCTAAAATATATTATAACTCGATTGTATAATACTCGAACGATTCATGCATACATTTAAATTATCACAAAATCTAAAGCTAGTAGTAGTAGTTATAAATGGAGTCTTTCATAAAAAAACTTGAATGTCACTGATTCCTTTCGTGTAAATTAGCATCGGAGGTATGCGATTTCGATGTCGAGTTGTTTATTTATTTTCGCATTAAAATAACTCACTTAATTCTATGACTATATTTAAACGTCCTGCGATACCACAGCTATATATAACTCACTAATCATTTTGATTTTGAGATATTTTTTACTGTTTTAGAGGGGCAAAAATTATATTCATGATTTAAATTGTATTATAAAATAATATTAACAAGATTTATATGACTATCAATTACTATTTAGATCCTTCACAAGACCTAACATTCTTTAATGAATACCGTTAATTTTAAATTATTTAAGACATCATCAGATCAACTATGAAAACAAGGTTGATATAAAAGTCAATTGTAATATGCTACAATAAAAAAGGAGCACCTTTTGTATAATTTACATATTACGCTTTCTAGTATCAATAAAATAGAGAAAAGGATCGTTTCTGTTGCGTGACACAGAACTTTTAATTAGTGATTTGTTTGATTTTCATTCACCTCGTGCAGTACCCATTTGTCAATCTTTTTTAGCACGTATTTGTGGAGTCTTGTTCTCGAAACTCACAGTAATTTAACCTTAACCAAAAAATATCATTCGTAATAAGACAATGAAACGTAAAAGATGGGAGCACACAAAAGCCCTCGTTACGAATAGAAAAAAAGAGGGTTCACATAAATAACACACAAGGATTCTCCGGTGCATTGATAGAATAGTTCTTTGTTGAGAAACGGTCATGGGTAACAATATATCACCGGAAGACAAAAAACACCGTATGGCCATAATATTCCCGTTGCACAATTCAACCTCGGAGATGTCCATCACGCAAATGTCACTTTCCAAGGATACCGGATACCGGAAAATAATATTGATAATAGTGGAAAGAAATAGAAAAAGCATTAGCATATTATGCATACATTAAAAATAAATATCGCAATAAGCTTGACACAACTTCAGATTTGTAGTTATATCTATCTTCAGTTAAAACTAATTTTTAAAAAATCGGATTTATGAATTATCTCAGGATCGCATAACAATTTGATCTAAAATTATTGCACTTTCATTAAAAGTTAATATTAGTAAAAATTATTTTAATGCTATTTTTATTAATATTTTGATCTACCATATTATAAAAAAATTAAAATCAAAAATAAAAGCCTGTAAATGGCATTATGTTAATTTGATTTGGTTGATTACTTAGCTAACCTGAAATAAATTCAACAGTATTTTCTGTGTAATGATAATTGTATAATTGAAACAAGTATATTTAAAAATATAAGATATAATTTTGTTGGCTATATTTCATAATTTTTTCTAGAAAATATGAAAAACCAAACATTACACTTTCACAATAAACATTGTTATCTCTATTGCCCGTTTCCTAAATCGGCCTAATGAATTAGTAAAAGGGTATTTATAAGTTAGTGAAACGGTTAGTTTCTTACATAAGTAATCCAAAATGTATTGCCATTAAAGTTAACATCTGGAAAATTTGGATATTTTTTATAAAATTTTATAATAGTTTACATATTTATAATTGCAATATATGCGAGTGAACGGTGGACGAGACATAACCGGAAGTTGTCTTCACGCCGAGGTCCACCAAAAAATCGTATCTCGCATATTACCCTATGGCAGTGGTTCTTAACCGGTGCACCACGGTGCACCAGTGCACCGCGAACTTATTGCAAGTGCACCGCGAGAAAATTGGTAAAAACTAAAAATACGCAAAATGGTAAAATCTTAATGTTTCAATCAATTTATATTTTATTATAGTCGTGATACCCCACAATGGATGAATTTATTACCAAACGAAATTGTGAATCAGACCAAAATATTAATGACACTGGGAGTACAAGTGGAAGAAGTAGTGACGATGTTACTAGACATCATACGTCTCATACAAAAGAAAATATATCCAGTAAAATCAAAATAATGAATGGACAGTATTCTGAAAAATATTTACGTTTCAGTTTTACTAGCATCAATGAGGAAGGATATCACATTCCACTATGTGTTGTATGTGGAGAAAAACTGTCCAGTAGCGCGATGTATACTGACAAGTTAAATCGCCAATTCACTACGAAGTACGCCGATCTTGCATCAAAAAGTAAAGATTACTTCAAAAGATTGTTAAGCATGCAAAATAAACAAGCGAAATATTTTGGAAAAACTGTTAAAATTTCTGATAAGGCACAACTGGCGTCATACAAGATTGCTGAATTGATTGCTGTACAATTAAAACCACATACTATAGCAGAGTCTCTAATTTTACCTGCATATTGTGAAATAGGAAAAATTATATTTGGTGATGAAGCAAAAAGGAAATTATGAAAATTCCTCTGTCAAACGATACAATAAAAAAAATAATTAAATATGTCGGATGATAATGAGAAAACAGTTAACGATAAACTTTCCAAGCGATATTTTGTTTTATATGTCGACGAATCTACTGATATTAGCGGTAAGGCACAAATACTAGGATTCGTTCGTTTCATAAATGAAAACAAAATAGTGAATCAATATCTATGCTGCAAAGAACTTACCGAGCATACGACAGGACAAGATGTTTTTGATCTTATTTATTCATATTTAGAACAATTTAAAATATCATGGGAGTTATATGTAGGAATTTGTATGGATGGTGCTCCTTCAATGGTAGGCTCATTTAAAGGATTTGTAACCCTTGCAAAGACAAGAAAACCTAATATTATATCTACGCACTGTTTTTTATATAGAGAATCTTTAGTTTCGAAAACATTACCAGCAACACTAAAACCTGTACTAAATCAAGTTGTAAATATAGTGAATTTCTTAAAATCAAGACCTTTAAAAACACGCATGTTTAAAAAACTTTGCATTTCTATGGAAGCTATGTACGAGTGTTTGCTTTTTCACACTGAAGTCAGGTGGTTATCTAAGGGTAAAGTTTTATGCCGATTCATAGAACTTAAGAATGAATTGTTAATCTTTTTTCGAAATAAAGGTATGGATGATTTTGTAAAATGTCTTCAGAATAATGATTGGTATGCTAAAGTGGCATATTTAGCAGATATTTTTAATTACTTAAATAACGTTAACACAAGCATTCAAGGAAAAAACGAAAAATTCATGACATCCATTGACAAATTGACATGATTTCGGAAAAAAATAACTCTTTCGAAAAATCGAATAATAGAAAAAATATGTTTCCTTCACTTAACGAAAACATTCCCAAGGGAGTTATTTCCGCAATAATAGACCATTTAACTTTATTGGAAGAAAAAATTGCACATTAATGTCCATTCTTAAATATAAAAAAGTATGACCGGATACGAAATCATCAAATTAGTCCAATTGTCGACTGATCGTACTCTAAAAATTAAATTTTCCGAAATAACTATGAAGAATTTTTGGATTACTGTCCAAGAAGAATATTCAGTTCTTTACATCAAGGCACTGAAAATTTTGTTACAGTTTTCAACATCATATTTGTGTGAGCTTGGTTTCTCAACAACAACTAATATGAAAACTAAAAAACGAGAAAGACAGAAAAAAATTTAAACGAAGAATTCAGGTAACTACATAAAATATTCGACCTAATATTTCTGATATCTGCAAAAGCGAACAAGCTCAGGTAGCACATTAATTAATTTTTGATCGATCATATAAATTCCATTATGTTAAGCAGGAACGTCATTTTGGGTAAACAAAGGGGGGAAAATGCACCACTTAGATTTGCCATCCAAAGAGCACCTTTAAATATTAATACAAATATTTTTAATAAAACTCGTAATTAAAATATGGTTCTAGGGCAAAATTAACTACCTAAATTTATTTTCAATACTAAACTTTTTTATATAATTTAATTTTAAGAAACACGTAAAAAATTTGTATGTAATTTTGTAGGTAACTATTATTTTTTTTAAATATGTAATAAAAATTATGTCCACATATTTTTTTCGACCTCTTAATTCTGGTGCACCGCCACTTTTTCCCTTGATCAAAAGTGCACCGTGACTTTGAAAAGGTTAAGAACCACTGCCCTATGGTGATAGCTATCCTTACCGATATATTACTACAAACCACTAATATACTGGTATTGGTCAAAGTATATTCAAATCGAATTTTGGTCAATAGCAGGACGCAAAAACAATTATCACTTCTCAGAAGTGAAAAATTCACGTCAAAAGCAATAAAATCGTGTCGACGCCGTAGCAGCGGGAATTTTCACATTCGCGTCCTACAATTAAATAGATTCGTTGAATTATTCATAGGATGTTCAGGTTTTGGTGCGAGCGAGATGTTTTATAAGCTAAATTTTTAAAATAAATAATTTATTGCCCATTTATATTTATAAATATTATTATATATCTTTTTAATCCACATGATTGTTTTATTTTTATTCTAACCAAATGATATTTATTCTGATTGGAAAATATAATTATGATCAGGCTGTTCTAATATAAAGATTATTCGGAACCATAAGTTGATTTAAATTCTAACCATTGAATTTGTTGTCATTTTCAACATAATGAAACTTATTACAATCCTCAGTTGAATATATTTTAATGAATACTTTAATGTTATCGGTAAAAAAGTAAAAACTTGCAATTACGAATCACATAAACCTTGAGGAATTCCCAGTGTGGCAATGTATTCAATCATTTTATATGAAATCCCATATCTATTGCATGGCAAACTTTTAACAAAATCCTTTTCAAAACCAGTGTAAATAACATTTACCTGATCGTTCAAAAGCTGTTATTGCTGCTTATGTTGTACTGTTGTATATGGTTGCAAAAACTCTTCTGGTCGTAATTTTTATCAACGGGATCTGATGGGGTGTAAATAGAGTTTGCACAATATTCCATTTATAAAAATTGGACTCCATATATGAATATATTTTCACGCGGTTGAAACGATTGACGTTCATCACCAATATTATTATACATATATGCATTGTTTGCAGGTGCAGTATTATTCTCCAGACCCTAGCAACTTTTCGAGATTGTCCCCAAGATTTAGGATTGTCTAATAAGTGAATATAGGAAGGGCGGAGACGCGACCCTGACCGCGGCCGTGACCCGATAGTTTAGGGACGGTACGGTACATAATCTGATAAATCACCACGTGCTCGGCGCGTAGGTGCGCACCGTACCGCCTATTGCCAAAATCGCCCTTCGGCCCTGCACCTTTGGGGCGCTATTCGCTCGCGCCCGCTATGACCCACTTCCGAGGTGATTTATCTTCCCGCCGAACTGCCGGTGACAGTTGGTAAACAAAGGGACCTCGGGGGGCCCGCGAACCCCCGCCGGCCCGATCAGCTGGAAAACGTCAGCGATCGATCCGAGTGCACTTTTAGGTTATCCGACTGCGGGCGCCATGTTTTTTTTCCTTTTTCGTCGCGAGGCGGTCCTAACGCGCCGCGCTCCGACCATGCCCGCGAACGCGCACAAATAAACAAACGAGCGCTCGCGAACGCGTATCGATTCGACGCGGCTCGAGGATCTCGCGCGCGGACCAAAATAAACGGATTCGCGAGCGCGCGGGGGCGTCAAAGGACGACGGATTTCGCGATTTGCGAATGCGATTCGCGACACCGGACACATCTGACGGGTACTCACGGCGGGGCTGCGTCCCATGCGCCTGCGACGCTAACGTCCGCCGCTCGCCGCCTCGGCGGACGTCTGTCAATATCCGTCAAGCTGCAAATGGCGCCTCCCCGCGCCGGTCTGCGTGCCGCACGCGGATGCGCGCGCACCGAAGTGTCTTTGTGCGAGAGCAAACCGCCCGCAGGGATCGCCAACGTTTTAATAGCGGATGCACCGGCGAGGGGTCGTGAAAGCGCACCGATTCAAATTAATATCATTCTCGATGAATACGATGTACATTATTATAAATCTGACCATCATGACTTGACAGGTTTTCCTAATTCGTCATCAAACATTTTATACCAGACGGTAGCTATATAACGTGTAAAGGGAGCGTTTTCAAACGCTACCGTTAAGAATAAAGGACGCAATCGCCACCCTTTACGCGAAAAACGTATCAATAGTGGTGGATGTACAACACCTGGTCATAATATTGGAATAAAAATATTTTTCTTATTATTTGCTTCAAAATATTGTTATATTTTACACTGGTGAGTGTGCTGAAATTAGGTTTGGCCACTTTTCATGAAACAATTCCGGAACACATGGCCCAAAAATAATTGTAAAGCTCTAAACCGGGACAGATAAGGAAGTCGCTTCAGGTACTATAATCAAAAATGTCGGAAATGTTTGAAGTGGCCTTTTGCGTACTCTTTCTTTAAAATTCCAAGACAATTTGACACTCAACCAGGATCCTGGACGGCAATTTCAATTCCGGGACAATTTGACCCAGTTGGGAACCCTTGCTAATACCTTATTCCTACTTCGTGCAGAGCTCTCGCGTTAAGAATAGTCAATCAATCTGGTAAAACGTGGCATCTGTAATGACAGCGCCATCTTCGTTTTGCAATCGTGACTGAACAAAAATAAAACTGAAATGACGTCACTAATTCTAAACCAGAAATTATCAGGTTATCCCTCAAAGAAAATCTAAAAAAAAAAAACAGTTTTGAAGCTGTAAATATTTTTTAAAATATGTAATTTCAGCGAAATCATATAAGAACGCATTTATATTGGCATGTGTTAGTAAAATTATATGATTTAACTTTTTTATGCGTAGTAATATATACATATTTACATGCAATATATACATTTTACACTGAAGTTATATTTTAACTACTGTAGTCCAAATACATTTTCACCAGTAGATATACATATATTTCTACTGGTGAAAATTTAATTTAACTAATGGCCATAAATTAAATTATCTGCTGCTCTAAAACTACTAAAAAACTGAATTTGACAGTGGCGAAATGTCCATTTGCTGTTCAAACCCAAACCTAACTTGATAAAAAATTTAACACTAATTGTACTTTTCAAACTTTCATTTGGCCCAAAATAAAAAAGTCAACTCATCTCTTAGGGAACAATAAGCGAAAGATGTGCAAACAGACATCGCATCTCGTATTTTGCTCCATAGTTTGTCAGCACTTCGATATCCCACTATGTTTTAAAAATGTGAGCTATCTTTACTGATATTACTACGGTCTTCTGTTACTCTGTGATCACCATATAGTTGTTTTCGCTGTTGTTTTTTCAGTGTTGATTTTCTATTTTTTAAGTTTTGAATGTATACATTTATTAAATTATTATAATTTAATTAACAACTACTATGTAATGTTTGCTTTTTTAAAACTACATTGCTGGCTGTTACAAATCAAACCATTCTCGAAAAATTGCAATTTTGAGTTCCGAAATGTCTTTGAGAGTCACGATCGCATACTCTTCTGATGCTGTTAGACCCAGGACATCCGCATTCTTCGTCGACTCGAAAATGGCTGACGCCATCTAGCTTCATAATTCGCTGGAATTGCACATCTATTCAATTAATGTTAACTACGAAGCGCTGGTCCGGTTTGAACCATTTAATATTTTATGATTTTTTTCCTAATATGTATTTTTTTTTTGTGTATGAATAATACTGTGTATTGGTTTTATCACTGTCGTGATGCAATGGGGCAACTAGTTAGATTAATATGGTCTTTATTTAATTTAAATAAATAAAATGAATTGCTAACCAAAATTAATCAAATTAGTCTATCATTTATTATTTATGATATTAAAATTCGTTTAATAAAAAGAGAAAATATTATAATATAACACTGCTATCTACGAATAAAAACTCTGTATTAGATTTATATTTATTTCGGTCTTCGCGATCGCGTCGTAAATGTAGTTTCCTAATTAAGCTATTCGTACTTAATAAAAATTCTCTGAACGCAGAATTTACTCAAACACTTATATTTTTTGGTATAAATGAAAGAGTAAAGATTTTATAACATATGTTTTATTATTTTTGCCAGAACAAAAACTATCACAAGCACCATATCTATCTTTTTAAATCAATTTTTTTACTTTTTTATACAGATTAAGATGTATATCTTGTAGTAGTTACTTACTTACTTACTTGGTTGTTCGAACATAAACATAAGGTCATTTTTATTTCGATTAAAGGACATCCTTTACTTTTGAAGATAAATGCAAATAAACAATGTAAATTTTGCACTTGAGAATAATTCGATACTAATTTTCAGTGTTTCGGACAAAACTGTATATATAATTAGAAAAATATTTTACGTGTTTATGAACTACAGTAAAAATAACTAAGCAATGTATTTAAAGCATGATAACAACAAACTTCTTATAGTTTCAACCACCTGCACAATTAACTTATGAGTATTTTTAGCAGATAAAATAAAAATATGTAATAATTCGTCTTGGAAGTAAGGAATAGAGAGATCTGGGCAAAACAATTGCGTTAATAATAAATTGGTACAAGATTCGATGGACCACCTATTAGCACATCCGTCCCGAGAGATTAATCGCGCGTCAATTGATCCATATGAACAGGATAAACTACCATTTTGTTTGAAAAAGATGAGTGATAGACAATGCGCACTACCATGCGTAAAAATGACTATTGTATTATTGTAAAAATGACTACCCTGACGATTAACGATTGCTGTAAGTTTCATTCCTAAGGCGTAAACATATTTCGTTGATGTGTCCCAATAAGTGATGCAATTGACCCACCAACATCTTTATCTGCGATTCGCCAGAGCTGTCTCGAATCAGCAATATAAAAGATGTGACATTTGGTCACAAGGAAGCAGATGGGCGGAGGCAGACAGACAGATGGGCACCTGAGATAAAAAAGCAGACGCAGGAAGACGCGTCCAAGACTCAACCCCAGAGTCACAGTATTAGACGCATCACAGGATCGTCCAGCATATAATAATCATAACACGACAGATCACAGCCGACAACAATTAAACTCTATACTACAGCGAAGGCTCTGATTTTCAAAACCAGCTATTATCGACTCCAACTCCCCATAGTGAAAAGCCGAAGATGCTTAAATATCGACTAGATACAAAACAAAAACAATCGAAAAACATAAAATACACTTTCTATACAAAAAAATCTATCCGATTCTTGCGGTCAGTACCGAAGTAAGTTTTTTCAGTACTCAATTAGATCTAGCAAAATAGTATCGAGTTACATTTTTTCGACTTAGGAATTTTGATACCGTTTTACAACTCGACCATTAAAAAAGGTTTGCAGCCCCTGGGCTTATCGAATGAACGTCGGTGGCGACTCAGCGCGAAGGCGAAAAATGAAAAAAGCGCAGGACGAAGCCGCGGCGGCGCGAACCCGAAGGCACGCCCAGCGAGGAGGGGGGCGTAGCGCTACGCCCCCTCGCGTAAGAGCGCCGAGATTCAAACTGAAGCCTTATCGTGTCACAAATCGGTTTGTTATTGGAGCGAGCGCCCGGACTCTGTTCAAATTTTGACTTTTAATTTCAGCTTTGGCCATAACTCAACGCTCAACGCCAACAAAAAAAAACAACTTTTATTACCATATCGTTTTTATGAATGAAAAAGTTTGTTATTGACATTTACTTTGTATTCTATGTAATGATAATATGCTGCATTTTTCAGAAACCCGTTTTTTACCATAAATAAACACTTTTTTGTTTTATCATGAAGAGGGGAATCGACTGATTTGTTATATTTGTACATTAATTATTATAGAAACATATAATAAAAGCATATTTTTCTTTCTAACAAATCTGCATAAATCAATTTAAACGATATTATAGTTTTTAATAGAAAATAATATTGTGAGTAAGCAAATTGTGTTTTGTGAAAAATAATAGTGGCACAAAATATATTATATATTCTAATAAAAATACTACTAAGAAAATCTCCGAAAATCCATTGCTCTATATTATAATGTAAAGCACATTAGATTGTAATATATTTCCTAGTAAGCTTAATGCGTCGTTTTAATATCAACTACAATATGAGGTGTTCATAATATTATTGATGAACTCGCGGGTATTCTTTTTCCTAAACGTCGTCACCTTTTTATGTGGTAGATGACTCACTGTGTTTCAGCAGTCACAATAAGCTTACTATGGAATATATAGTACAACGTACTAATTACCCATTTGCTTTCTACGAGAATAATATAGAACAATCGATTTTTGGAGAACTTTTTTTGATGATAGTGTTTTGTATCAAAACATGGAAATTGTATTTATTATATTTCATCTAGCGACACTGCAAAGATACAAAGTGTTTTCAACTGAAAACTAAACTTATGGGCCTAATCGACATAAATATGAAAAATCAGGCATTTGTTTTTTTACATTTCTTTATTTTTGAAATTATATTATGAGATTGTATCAGTCAGTCTGTGCCTTCATATACAATTTGGCGTATTTATTTCTATTTTTATTTGTATAACAAAATTTCTTCTTGATGAATTTCTCAGGCTTAAAAAATGATGATAAAAGAAGTCTGCGTCGAATAATATTTAGCGGTCTGTTTAAATATCGTAGAGCACTCTAGCTGAAAAAATAAATATCCAAATCGCTACGCTTTTTGTTTTACTCTTGGCGTGCGGGTCAAGTTTTAAAGCTAGCACTGCAAGCTTATATTTGCTACGTAAGTGTACTCACTGAGATTCGAGAACTATGGACTCAAAAAATAATTTTTAATGATTGTGATCTAGGGGGCCGATTGATTTGGCCACAAGCTAAAGGGCAGTTTAGCAACACTGTAACGTAATGGTGAAGAGAGCGACATTATTCTTTGGTTGACCACAAGGGGAGTTCAACGACCGGCGGCACCTTGTCCGTCGATTATTCATATCATTTGTAATAACAATATAACTATCATATACACATAACATTGACTAAACTACTTCTGCATCGGTCTAATCTGTGTCTAATCGCCACCTGTTCGATAAAGTATATAAACAATTTTATTATATATCACCCTTAAACAATCAAGACATTTTTAATGATTTTTCTTTTTATTTACTATATAATTTTTTTATTTAGTATATGGCTAACGTAGTTCTTTATGACAATCGCATGGCAACTTTTTATCTAATTACGAACTAATTTGATTTTACTTTTGATGGCTTCATTCTTCATAACTCATTTATTTGCTTATAATAGTTACTTAATTGAATATGCTTGATATTTTTACCTAGTTTGTTTAACTTTTTACTCAGTTATTGTAGTAGTGCAGACTTTTCTAAACAATTAAATGCTGTCATTAATAACTTTCTGGTCACTTTTATTGAATTTTTGAGACAGTAAAACTCATTTTATTATTGTTAAAATAAATTGAATAAGTAAGCGTTTGACTTGGCCGTTCTCAAAGCTTGTTATGGTGTAATATTACTACTCTACTTCACCTGGTATTTGAATATTATTATTAGCATTTTATACAATTTATTTAATGTATTCAGTTAAATAGCTATTTTATAGCTTATTGTGGGAATGACATCGTAAGCTGTTTATATATATATAAATTCTAGCCAGAATAACGAGTGCAAATTTCATACCGCCAGAGTTTACTGTATAAGAGTTGATGCATCATAAGAATTTTTAGCGTTTTGTTTATATACGTTGAATTTGCGTTTTCTGATCCTTGATGAACTAACTCTTTATAATATTTTTTTTATTATTTTTTAATCTAGCTTAGAATTAGTAGAGACAGAAAATTTCTAGCTTAGAATTAATAGAGACAGGGGGTAAAAGTTGGTTAGTCAGTGGTCGTTTTATTAAAATATATTTTAATTTCATTATGATTCATAGTATTTCATTGAATGACATGCATTTTTTTGGTCAAATTGTGTGTGTGTGTGGGGGGGGGGGGTAAATGCCATACCCAAATAATGTCTCTGGTAATAAAGAATTTAAAGAATAAATTAAATGACATGCGAAAAAGAAGAACTCCAACTTTTTATCGAAATGAGAAGTTAGGCAATTGCTATATACGTATTTATTTTAAATACAGTAGAAGATATCAAGCAATTTATTGAAGCTTACGAAATATTACCTGTATCGGTTGTATATTTAAAAATATAGTATTAACTCTCTTAAATTATAATAAATATTTGCAAAGCTTTTAAATTCGTAATGCATTGAATTTACTTTTTAAATTGTATTTTTATAATATTTACATATTTACATATTTTTATTACAAAGTGTTATTTTTTCTACTTTCAAAACATCATGGTAAAATTAATATTTTGCAGAACATTCCCCTTTTATAAATAGTGTACAAATAAATAATTAACTTATAGTTGAATTTATAAAATAAAATAATTTCATGTAAAATATCTAATATTTATTTAATAAATACATAAGCAATAATAAAAAATATATTCTACCTACATAATATAGATATATATTTATAAAAAAATATAAAAAGTATAACATTGGTATAAATTTGATATTAAAAATAAATAATACGTAATTATAATTATTTGAAGGGTTTCTAACGTGTAATTTTTAGTTGTCATTATTTAATGCTATGGTCATAATTGGAGGTGCTAAGACTGGGACATTTCAATTTGAACTCGAACGGCAGCCGGTCCGTTGAGAACAGTCTTGCGAGTTCGTGCGAAAATGAGTGATTCTCGTAGCTCCCGTGTCAGCGGCTTCAAAGGGGTCAACAGGGGCACCCAGGTAAGCCGTAACTGCGTAGTTTTTATAACTTTCATCAACCACATGTCTATTGTTCTTTTGACATCGAATGACCTTGAACTTTTTACTATTTCACAATTATAGGAACTGAGAAGAAAGCGCCTAGAGCAGAGCACCGAACTTAGAAAAGCCGCACGCGAGAATCAGCTCCAGAAAAGAAGAGCTCTAACCAACGCCGACGATGCTCCTTTGTCTCCTACGAGCGCTTCAGATCAAGAAACTAAGATCGAGCAAGTCGACTTGCCGTCCATCGAAGAAATCGTAGCCGGTTTGTCGTAGTCGAGACACTAAACACAAAAAAGATGTATTTGTTAATTTTGGCCATTTAATTTCAGCTCTGAACAGCAATGATCGCAAAACGCAATTGTTCGGAGCTAGATCGGCTCGCAAGACTCTCTCCAGAGAGGTGAATCCTCCGATAGACAAGCTCATACGCGCAGGATCCGTCCCAAGGCTCGTTCATATGCTACACTTCGACGATTGGTATGCCATTTATTAATTACTTTTTATACAAATAAACATGTTATTATTAATTCTCTTTTTCGTCCAGTACCGATCTACAATTCGAAGCGGCGTGGGCGCTAACGAACATCGCTTCCGGTTCTTCGGATCAAACTGCTGTCGTGATCGAAGTAATTATTTCTATTAGTTTATCGGTAACTATTTATTATTTCACTTACTCTTTAATCGTTGTTTAGAACGGTGCTATCGATCTGTTAATTCGCTTGGTGAGCTCGCCGAGTATTGCGTTACGAGAGCAGTCTCTGTGGGCTATCGGTAACATTTCCGGAGATGGAGCTCAAGAGAGAGATCTCGTTTTATCCAAAGGCATAATGAAGCCGTTGCTCAAGACTCTGGAGTCCGAATCGGTTCCTGGCAGAATTCCGATGAAAACAGCTACGTCCATCGTAAAGACTGCCATTTGGACTCTCAGCAATTTGTGCCGTAACAAAAATCCACTCGTCAATTTCGATCAAGTCAAGGAATGTCTTCCGACAGTCGCTAACATGCTTTATAACACGGACATTGATGTTTTGAGTAAGTTTATTATTATTATTTACTATCTATCACGATAGGACAGAAGGACCGGCATTTAGAATAATTATAATCAAGCTATGTAAAATAAGTGTCAATGATTGGTCTGGTATCTCACTACTTGCTTAGTAATTATTGATTCTGTTTACACCAGTGTTGCCCAACCTTCTTTATGCCATGCCCAACCGTAGTCTTTTCAAAACTCATAAGCCCCACCGGCCTGGCCTCTTTTTTACTTAAACAGTAGTGTGGAATAGTTGATAATTGCCAGCTTGTTCCATCTCTGAAACGTGGTGCCCCACCGTGGGAAACACTTGTTTACACCATTGTAACTCAACTGAGTTTCAACTAACATAATGCGACAATACCATATGTAATGCAATAGGCAGGGATACCATTCAATTTACAAAGCGACAATAAATATCTACGTAAGGGCGGTTAGTCCTTATGGGTTGCTAGTGAGGATACTAGGGCTGCCATCAAAGCAGGTCTAAGATTAACGATACAGAAGTCGCCTACGTCAGTTCACAGACATTTAAAAAGTTAGGAAAGGCAGCTAATCTCAATATGCCAATAATTAATGATTCTAGAACAGAAACATTTATTTTTCAATCAAGTTGTTATGGAATAGAAATGGATTATTTTTTATTTTTTTATTTCACTAGTACCTAGTAAATTACAAAAAAATCAGTGATTTTCAACGTTTTATTGCTTTGTTTTATTTTACCATTTTTTTGTCTTAGTATATTTTAATAATTTATTTTTACACTTTTTTTTTATTAAATTATTTTACATCTTTTCAATATATTATTCGGCTTTTGTGGAATTTTTCTAATATCAATTCAGAGATTTTTAATATTTTTGGTTATGTTTTTTTTTTTATATTGTACTTTTTAATTTATTTGTATTAATTTCTATAAAAATCATTTGCATTTGGAATTATTGCTGAGGCGAATATATAAGATTCACAAGAGTTTTATATAATGTAATCTCTAAGGCGCTAGGTCAATGCGTTACAATAGGGTACAATATAACCTGTAGTCATTAATTAGGGTTTGATGTGCTTTTAGTGTATGTTTTACGATTTTTTTGTATTAGAAATACATGTGACTTAGCTTTTAGCTTTTTGAATCGAAGAAAAAAATAATCACTGCTGATAAATAATTTATTTAGATTAAACAAAATGTTCGTGTCTTAAATAAAATTGATACACTCATCGGATAAATAAAAATAATATATGTAAAATAATCGTTATATTAAATAATGAACTTTTTCAGCTGATGCGTGCTGGGCGTTGTCGTATTTGACTGACGGACCCGATGATAGGATCGAAGCTGTACAATTATCCGGCGTTTTAAAAACATTGGTGCCACTGATGGGTCACACGCATCCCAATGTTCAAACTCCAGTTTTGAGAGCAGTCGGTAACATGGTCACAGGAAACAACGAACAGGTATCATCATACTGAATAACGAGGTTATCTATTATGAAATTTGTATTAACGGCAATGTCGTCGCAGACTCAGCGAGTGTTGGAAGCCGGTGTTCTGCCAATGTTGCGCAACCTGCTGCAATCGTCTCGATCCGCTATAGTCAAAGAGGCAGCTTGGGCTGCGTGTAATATTTTAGCCGGAACGTCCGAACAGAGAGACATGTTCATCTCGGCCGATATGTTGGGTCCTCTCATTCAAGTTTTGAAGCACGCCGAACCCAGGTAAGATCGATCGAGAAAGATTACCACTATAGGATTAATTAACATGTTATTTCGACTTGTAGATGTCAACGTGAAGCCGCTTACGCCATTACAAACATGGCTATGGAAGGATCTGTTCCACAGCTCGGTGCGATGTTAGCAGCCGGGGCGTTAAAACCATATGTCGCGTTAATCGGAAGCCCTGATGCTAAAATCATTCTCATCGTACTCGACGGATTGACCAATTTGTTGAGGGTATGTTCCAAAAATTACAATTCAATTATGCACTCGTTTTTCACTATTAAAAAAATTAAAACTAATTATCACAGCAAGCTGAAGTTCTCGGAGAATTGGACACGTTATGCATGGCCATTGAAGAAGACGGCGGTTTGGATAGATTGGAGCAGTTGCAGCAGCATGAGAATGAAGAAGTTTGTATATTAATTTGGTTTGATTAATTAACTTTTGTTCTGAAACTAATTATTTGTTTTATTTTAATTAAATTTTAGATCTACAAAAAGACTCTTGCCATACTAGATAATTTCTTCTCTGATGAAGATGCCACTGAGAGTAATATGGCACCCGCTGAAAAAAACGGAGAGTTCGAGTTTGATGCAGGAAATGGTCAAATAGGAGGATTTTAATATTTTTTAATGTAGATTTTTATGAATTTGTATTTGCATTAAAATTATCATTGTGTATGTATTACATTCCTAATCTTTTTGGAGGCTGATTATCCGGAATTTACTAGTGAAAATATATTTTTATACTTGTAATAAAATCAATTTTAAATGGAATTATTGTATTTTTATTAAATATGTTTTCAGAGTTAGTATGAATGTACCTTTTATATCAATTGTCATAACTTTGACCTTGGGCATTTTGTTTAAAATCAGAATGGCGTGGATTATCATGTTATTAACACATTTTTATTTACAAGATGTGTTGAACCAAACGAGCTACAACCTTCCAAGCACAATCAACAACTACTAAGTCATAAGACACTGCGGAATAAAATAAGTATCTAAGAACTATAGTTACAATAAATTATCTATTTGATGGAAATAAATATTATTATATACAAAATGTATTTTTAATAAATATATTTTAAAACTATTAAAAATAAATAAAATCTATTCCTGCTGTTAGAGCGTGAGTTTCAAGCAAAATTTCGCAGCCATAGACGACGGTGGTGGTGCCATGTCCACCGTCACTTTCATATTATTATAACATGTAGCGACGGGTGGTAATTAGATACAGATTGAGCTGCTGTAGTAGTATTTTTTTTATTACAGAATATTATAATAATATTTTGTCGAATATTATTATTACAAAACTTGAGTGCAACTCTGGCGAGCAAGCCCGCCAGAGTTGCACCAGAAGAGTGTGTCCGTTACGCCAGTGTTACCAGAGTTTTGGCCATAATAAATTGAAGTAAATACATATATAAATAGGCCCCCTATATATATATATATATATATACTCTTGATAAAATCTGTGTCTAATTGCCACCCGTCACCATCCACCTACCAAAATATTTTTAAATTAATTCGAAAAACTAAAAAATGTGAAGCAAAAAGCCCAACTGGTTTCACTCATACAATAGCAATTTTTGACAGAATATTTTTGTTTGTTAAGTCCTATAATTAGTTATATATTGTAATTAATATAAGTTTTTTTTCTATAGTTCAAAGACAGCTTCCAAACTATCTCCCTCTCTTTTGTTCATACCTATTCTGTTTTTTTTTTACCGAAATTCAGTTAAATATGTAAATCATAAAAATCATTCTAATCCATTAGTTAAAAACCTTAATAAGGTAACATGAATATTTGTAAAAAAAAGTGCTAGCTAACGTAATAAGAAACAAAGTTTTTTTTTTTTTTTTTACTTTTTTTTTTTTTTTTTGCCCTAAAAATAAATAAATAAAAGTGAGAACCAATTAATAGATACCCAGGTAAATGGCTTTGGCCAGGAACTGGAAAAAATAAATATTAGACACTGTATGTAAATCATAATGAAAATCTTAGTTTAGTTACAAAAATTACAGCAAGAAATCGATAAAAATAAATCACCATTTCTACTTCAGAACGACTAGTAAAGAAAAATAAAGATCATTCTTTGTCTGTTTAACTCTAATACAATGTGTGGTATCATGTTTCGTATATCCTAAAATAATAATATTAGATAGATTATGAACGTTATTGAACATCATTTCATCAATGTTCTTCTATTATTAATTATCATAATATGTACATATATGTATAAAAAAAGTAAATTTAAATTCTTATATTAATTTAAATAAAAATTCATATTTGACATATAATAAAAATGTTTTATTACTGAATTTACATATTAGTGTAGCATTTGTTCTTTAATAATATCATTTTACAAATCATTTAGACGCTTGACAATCAGATTTTTCTTGATATACAATTGCTCCTTTCTCCAACATACTGGGAACTTCCACAGCAAGCCACGGACCAAGCTAAAAATATTCATAAATAAATATAAAACATTAAAGTAATATATATTTACAATAAAACCAAACTTACACCCAAAGCCATAGCATGAGCGATGCCGAATTTAGGAACATTTCTAGCCCACAATGGCTTGAAATGATCGGTTAAACAAATTTTTCCACCTCTGTACATTTTGGCCGTCTTTCCATCTAAGCTGGGAATTGCAATCTCCGGAGCTGTTCCTGGATAAGTTACGGGTATCTAAAAACAAAAAAAATAAGAAACGAGAAACTTTTATAAAATAAAATGATATTAAAACTAACCTCAAATTCGACTTCGAAGTCATACTTTAGCAGATCTTTAATGTACCAACATTTACCGAACCATTTCGTCCCCGTCTTGTCCGATTCAAGTCTGAACCAATCGTTATCGGCCTCTTTGTTGTTTTGAACGTACTATAAATATATTATTATATTACTAGTACAAAGCTATTGTGAAAGTTGGCATATTTTAATAAATACAATATAAAAGTACCTTAATCAGGGCTTGATATTCTTCCTTTAGCCTAGTAGGCCATAGATCTTTGTCTCTAGGCCCCGCTCTGGTCTGCAGAAGCGGAATTCCGCTCAAACTGCGACGAGTTCCTTCATCTACCATCTCTAATACTGAACTGTCAACGTGACAGCTACTTGAAACGTGTACACATTGGTGCTGCCATTGTAAAAATAACAGCGAGTGCTAGGACCAAAAAAACGAAGGAAATTTTATTTATCTGAAAAATATCTTAGAATAACATTTTAGAATATAGGTATTTTTATTATTATCTTGATACCTAAGCAAAAAAAAACTGCGATAAATTTGTATCATTTAAGAATTATAAATTGAAAGGGGAGAGGAAAAAGATATGTTGAATACTTTTAATTTTTTCAGTTGTATCGTTATTCAACCAAAAAATATATAATATATAAACTATTATTAGTTTTTGAACTTTTATTAAGTTAGATTTGGATTTGAACAGCAAATGGACGCTTCGCAACTGTTACAGTAAAATTATATTTTTACTAATCTGAAAATATGTATTGAGCAATTAATTAAAAATTCCATTGTTTATAATCAGTAATTCTGTATTTATTCATTGCGCCAATGGTAAAAATAACACCCATAAAAAACCTAATTTTCAATTTCAAATGAACAATAAATTTACATAAATTATATATATTACCTGGCGATAAAATATGCTATCGATCAATTAGCGCGGTAAACTGCTAGGGATTAATTGCGGAATAAATTTTACGGATTCCGTATAGAAGAGTATGTATAATATAATCTGAAAGTTTATTCTATTTTTAGCGTAAAATAGGATTTGGCGTAAATAAATTCACATCTTAAATAATCTTTCAACATATTTGTGACTCATTCCAGGACCTTTTGTTTTCTGAAGTAATTTTTTATAACGAAAACAAGTTTTACGTGCCTGTCCGTGGATATACTATGTATGTACATATATACTAACTCTTTTCTTTGTTCATATATGTGCTTTGGAACTGTTAATGGATACCTCTTAATGAACATTTACTCGGATACGCATATTGTTTATTTGCTTACGCAGACGAAAAAAAATGTTTTTATGAAATTGGAGAAATACAATTCAATTAGTTTTATAACCATTTTAGCATTTATTTTTTGGTCGCGAAAATATAATTTTAAAACATGTTAAGTAATACAAAAATATGAAATTAGTATTGAATAAATAAAACTACAATTGTAGACCGTATTTATGTTTCTAAAAAAAATACAAAAAAAACATGAATAATATAATATGTTTTTTACTCTTCAAGCAATCGTATGATATCTATCAGACGATGATGTTCAAATTTCGCAAACTATAATCGCCCGTTATGATCCATTGTTATATGATATATTGTATTATATTATATAATAATAAATTCACTATGAAACACATAGCAAATATACATTAAAGTTGTTATGTAACATATTGGATTAAGAAATGAAAGAATGAAAATATGTATTGAAATTTTTATTATAAAGTATATTTATCTACCTATGTTTTTTGTTTACTAAGTGTTTGTACTTAGTTGATATCATTTATTTTATCAAGGAGTTGCCTAATAAAGAACCAATCTGAATATATTTTTACGAATCTTATAGATTCTATAAGATTCATAAAATAAAAATCTAGAAATTCTATTAAAATGTTCTATAATATAGAAAATTTTAATACAATTTCTAGATATTTCTAGAAAAATAATCGTTGGTTAGATATGCAGTATATTTTTTTATAGAATTGTAAAATGTTAACTCTAATTGATATATATGTACATGCATTGTACTGTTAATTACATATAAAAAGCTCCATGCAATAATTTTCTCTATACGCATCATCTCAAGGATCGTATCACTGAAAAATATAATTACAAAAATTGAACTTAAGAGTTATCTTAAAAACTAGTGAAGCTATATACAAATAGGAAATGTTCGATGAAAGCTTATATCAAGTACTAATCTAATGTATTACACATTCTAAGCTGAAACAGCAAATAAGCTTTTATTTCACGTACTTTTTACATGGCATAAATATTTTTATTCTTAATTAAATCATTGCGGTACTTTATATTACTATAACTGGCACTATTTATATAACCAGAACGATAGACCTGTATAGTCGGTGACTAATAACGAAAGACATGGGTTCCAATCGTACACGAACTTAAATTTTTCTCAATTTATATTGTGTATGGTAGATTAAAATTAGTAAATATTATTTATTTAAATTTTTGATCGATCACCCCTGATTAGGTTTTCTAAGATTTTACTGATCCCACAGATAGATATTGTGATGAATAGTAAAAAAAAAATCAAGCTGTTTATTGTAAACTTTAATAATAGTTTATAATTATTAAAATATATGTCACTGATTTACAGACTTTGATTTTAGTCTGGTGTCTCACTACTTGCTTAGTAGTTATTGATCATGTTTACCCTGTTGTAACACACTAGGCTAACGCCTGCTGTATAATAAAATAAAATCTGAAAAATTAAAATAAATGAACAATGCAATGAAAAAAATTCAATCAATACTTTTTCTTTGGATATAATGTATAGAGCAACGGCAAAATAAACTTTTTTTAAAGTTTTATTTTATAAGAATCCGATCACTCTGTATATTATAAAATTTAAATCTAGGTATACTTATTGCTCTTGAGACTTTAACCTTTCCAATGTTGGAGATTTTACATTCATTAACACAGAACAATAGTCCTAGTTTACATTGAGGAAAACTTTTTATAGGTTTTCAACGTTGATTGATGACTGAAATGTTTAAAGTTACTTTGACAAAGAAATAAACTATACAATCATATAACATGACTCATGTTTTTTCTGAGTGCGTCATTAGAAATTAAATGGTGTAAAACAAATATTTTTTTAAAATTTAAATTTGTATCATAAGCTATTGGTTTATTCTTCAATATTAACATTGTCGCCGTAACTTAAGCTTCAATAACCGCTTGTATTAAGCATTAAGTATTGTACTCGTATAATGAAGGCTAAAATCATTGTTTTGCTTATACATAGTTATTCGTATTTGTGATTTTTTGTTTCTGACACAAAGCAACTAGTCTTGTATACATACTGCACCCAGGAGATTATGATTTATTTAAGGGGAAGTACATGGGAGAAGCAGAGTTTGATAGCACGGCCTAAATAAGCTATATAATCCTATTTTTTATTCGTCCAAACTTATGTAAAATAATGTTTGAAATGTATTACTTTATATTGTATTCAAATACCTGCAATAACCTCTTAAAGTTGCTTGTACTCTTCTGTATTCGTAGTCTAGCGAAATATATCCAATTTATATATTGCATAAATAAAATTACTTCTACTCTAACATTTTACTCTTATATCAATATGCCATTTTAGATATAATATAGGAAAAGCAATGAAAATCGTGTAATAAAATAAATGCGGGTGCCTGTCCTACCTGTGCTAAACAATGGCGCTGCGTTTTATAATCGCTTAATCAGGGTTATAAATATTTCTGAAGAAGTATAAATATACATAATTAAATAATAATTATAAACAAAAACTTTATCAGTCAATTGTTTTCTGTGTACCAATAGAGTTCCACAAACGCGCACTAAATTAGTCCGGTTGATAAACTTGAAGAACGAGGCCCCGCCGGTCGTCGTCATCTTCTAGTGTCATCAGAGTGCTGTCTAGTTTATTCCCCCATAATAAATGAATTAGGCTCCCACAATATAATATTATATTTATCATTAAATCAATTTATTCAACAAAGAAATCGTCAAGCATGACAAAATGCGTTGTCGATAATTGGCTATCAAATACAATCTACTCGTATAATATGGCTGAAAATTATCACGTGCATTACAGACAGTAGTGCAAACATGATTAAAATCAAATAATATATACTCATGAAAAACTACATAGGTGTTGAAGCAAATTATAATACAAGTAAACCTAAGTGCGATGATCAGAAATCTGGCAATGTGGTGGATTCCCTTTGACTTTTACACCCAATTTGTTTTCAGTATCACAGCCATTGTAGCTATATTGAAACATATAGTCTTTAAAATACGATGTTGATGTAGTGTATAGCTAGTAACTGAATAATTCGAGAGGTAAGAGACGATGGTTCCTCAAACTGCTGCACTTCTTTCACCGTTTTCTGCACTCACGACCCACAGCTTTAAAGTCGGCGGTCTAACACTAA
Organism: Plectrocnemia conspersa; assembly: GCF_051122295.1. NCBI lineage: Eukaryota > Metazoa > Arthropoda > Insecta > Trichoptera > Polycentropodidae > Plectrocnemia > Plectrocnemia conspersa. Next base: position 1,945,284 of record NW_028277175.1, read on the forward strand.
GTAGGCCTCGAATAAAAGAGGTGTCGCTTCGGTTTCGGCAGTCATTTGATCGTTGGACATCTAGCAGAAGGGCCACCTACTCGCCGACAGATAACTAAACAACAGACAGTTAACTTTGACGGAAAACTCGGTCATCGCGTAGAATCGGTCAGCTTGACCCCAAAAAAAGTGTAATTACAAACGCACATATTATTTACTCACTGAAATGTTGTGTTAATCTAAGTTTTAAATTAATTGAAAAACGTTGCACTTGTGTGATTTTTGATTAATTTTAACCGTTAGTTATAAGATCTTATAAAACAAATCTTATTTATGAAGTTCCTATATTTTGGGTAATGTTGTAATTATTATCCCTGCCGTTTAAACCATTATAAATATCAACTAAAAAATGTCATTATAAAATTCTTGGTGGCGTAGTCTTCTTTATATTTTATATAATTAGTAATGAGGAATCATATCAATTATAACTTTTTAGGGTAAACAGTTTCTTTCTATCAGAAAATGTACTTCTGCTTTTGTTAACAAATTTATATCTCCGACAATTTTTTTCCGGTGTAATGAAATTTTATATTTTATAGTTTTAGATGATTTATGCTTAGGTTAGTTTCAAAAGTGTTTTTTGTATTTTCTTTTAAATATTTACAAATGTGTTATATGTTCCTTAATGTCTTTAAAGCTCCCTGTTTTTAATATATATATTTAAACCATATAAAATATTTATCTGATTGTTTGATTAAGTGATTAAAAAATATACATATTGATGTATTTTTATCTAAGGAACGCTAGAGTTAATATATATATTGTACAATTAATCATTTTTTCATTATCAATTTTTATGTAAGTTATGATTTTCAGTATTAATTCATTAAAATACATAAGTTAATTATGCAGATGTTTTATTATATTAATTTAAATATTTTACAGACAATGATCTAAAATGCCGTTTAACATCAAACTCAGTTTTAAATTCCATACCTTATGCCTTTTTTCAAATATAATATTTTATGCATTATAAGTGTTTTTTCATATTATTAAATATACTTTAATTCATAACAAACATATTTATTTCCTTATAATACTTATTGTATTGTCAAGTTTCTTTTAAATAATATTTTAAGTTGCGGTCTTATAATTGATATGTAAAAATACAAATATACCTTGGATAATGATGAATCAATTTCTCGGTACAACTCTTTCATAAAAAAACATAACAATAATCATTAACACGTTCAAATTCTCATTAATTTTTATTATCTTTCTCTCTCTCCATCCACCAAAAAACCGCGTGTTATGTATGTGTGTCAGTTTATATAAACACCGTCTCGGTAATTGTGCTATTTTTTACACACACATACGATAATTACTCTAACGCAGTCCGAAAAAAGCTTTACATAACTGTCTTTAACAATATTATGTAAACTTGTCTCGGACGAAAGTACTTCTGCCACTTCCATTTTGACTGGCGGTCGATTCGAGTCAATTTTTTAACTATACTCACTATCCATAGATAATTTTATGCATTTTGTATTATAATAAAATTCATAATATCTCTTTCTAACTCCGATCTTTCAATTGCCATTATGCTTAACTAATGAGTAAATGTTTGATCTTTATTGTAGTGCTATAAATTGACATTGAAAGTGAAGTGCGTATTAATAATATGAAACATTTATTTTTGGTACATAGAAAGTGATTTTGTGATAATATTTCATAGAAAGGGGAATAAATCACGCGTAAGTATGTCAATATATATAATTATGGAATTTGATATATTTACATAGCTTAAATATTTTATGATATAATTAAACGTATTAAATGACTTTTAATGTTATCTTTATGTTTATTGTATTTTAAGATTATGCTCGAATATTAATGTGCTTGGATCAAAAAATAAATTATAATATCTAAAATAATCGCTAACAACCAAATCTTAAAAGCCATTTTTTATCGGAAAAAGTTTTATATCTACATTTCATTTTATATTTACATCTTCTAGCAACCCTATATATACAAAATATAGATTTTATCTCAATACTCGAATTTTTAAGTGTTATGACCACTAATTAAAAAGCACACATATGTTTGACAGTTAAAATCTTAATTTGGAGTTTAAATGTTTGCTATTTATTTATATGTATATATGCTATAAATACTCGCTTAGTAAAGTGTTATGTCCAAACATTTTTAAATGTAAATGATTGTAGTTATTTATTGTTTATTTATTTGTTTTATTGATATATTAAGCTAATATAGCTAATTATTAAGTTTAAAGCAACATTTTTAATATACTATTCGGATACGTCATATCAGCTTATTTCCAAGGGGAGAGACAAAAGTTGGCAAGTCAGTGGTCATTTTTCTAATATTTCGATTTCGTTAAGAATCATAGTATTTCATTAAATGACATGCATTTTTCTGTTGGGGTTGACGTTATCTACTTACTATATTATGACTTACAATAAGTGAGAATCGAATGAAGCACATCTAAACCGAATTTTGACCAATAAAAGAGCGAAAAAAACAATTATGCCATCGCAGAAGTTAAAAATCCACGTCAAAAACAATATAATCGTGCCGGCGCCGACACGATTTTATTGCTTTTGATGTGAATTTTTCACTTCTGAGAAGTGATAATTGTTTTTGTGCTCCCCTAATAACCAAAATTCGTTTTGAATTCACTTTGACTAATAATTTAAAATCAGAAATAGTAATATCGGTACGTATAGCTATTATATTTTTATAACATTGTTAGTAGTTCTAAAACTGTAATTAGTTTTAGAACTATCATTAGATCAAGTTGGGTTTGGATAATACGTGTAGGTTAGGTTTTTTAACTATCAAATTGAGTTTTATAGACATTTTAGAGTAGCATATAATTTCACTAGTGAAGTCCAAATACATTTTTACTGCTAAAAATATATATTTATGTATCTACCGATGAAAATGTTTTCCGTTATGATTTCGATGAAATGACATATTTTGGGGATAGATTTTTTTTATATTTTATTTGGGATAATAAATATTTCAGCTTTTCCATTGGGGGAGGATGGGACAAAAGTTGCCCAGTCCATAGTCGTTTTTATTAAATATTTTGATTGCCTTAAAATTCATAGTATTTCATTAAATTACATGCATTTTTCTAGGCAAATTCAATGGGAGGGGGGGGGGGAAGAAAATGCCGTGTTGTTATTTTCTATAACTGCTCACATTTTAAAGCGTTTTGGCAACAAATTAAAAAGCACTCACTCAAGTGCTATATAAATCACATTCATTTTGAAAGCTATTTTTACATATTGTTTGCTACACGTACTTGTGTTTTGAACAAAAATTAATATGCATATCTTTTTATAAGTATATTGTTATGTAAACAATTAACTTTTTACTTTGTGTTACAAAAATATTTTTTTATGCAGTAAATGTTATAAAAATACTCGCATGTTAAAATGTTATAGCCAAAAATTAAAAATCATTTGTATGTTTGCTAGGTTGAACTTTTATTTTTTACGTATTATTTTCTTTAAAACAAAACTCATATTTGTTTGAATTTCAACTTTAAATCCAAGTGTAATAAAATGTTTATTTATTTTTGAAAGACTTTATTACCAATTATTTGCTGTAAATATTTCCATGGTTAAGTGTTATGGCCAAAAATAAAAAAGCGTATAAATGTTTGACAGTTTAAACCCATAATTTTTATGTATCATTTTATACAAATGCTCACATATAAAGCGTTATGGCAACAAATTAAAAAGCGCATATTTTCGAACAAAAGCACGTCATAGCTTTGTGGAGACTCGCAAAAAAATATATGCCCCCCGAAACAAAGGTGTAATAATGCAGGTACATGATTTTACCCCTTGGAGTAAAATCATGTACCTACCTGTGCTCAGGAAATTCCCGAAATCCTGAGTGTTATTATTAAACCTCTTTACTACAAATTATTTGCTATAAATAATCGCATGGTTAAGTGTTATGACCAAAAATTAAAAATCTTATAAATGTTTGAAAGTTTGAACTTTTACTTTTTATATATAATAATATATAAAGGTAGGTAATAAATATTCAAAAGACCTAGGGCTCGAATTTTATATGGACCTTAGTGTTTTTCAATTCCTATCGTGTCTGGGAGATTAAAATTAGTGATTATTATACATATATTTATAATTCCGATTGGCCATCACAGATTAGGTTTTACCTATCTCACGGATGAATATAATAATATAATAATAATAATCATGATGATTGACTCTTGTTTGTTGACACCCCCACCCTTCCCCTAAATCTGTGACATAATTTATGAAAGCCTGCTTTCAGTCTGGTGTTTCACTACGATAAATAAAATATACATCCCATGTTGGTGTTAGGACCAAAAATTAAAACGAATATGTTTAAAAGTTTAAATCTTAACCGAGCGTTGATATCTCTAAAAAAACGTTTTTCCGTCATTCTGTTTCATATTTTTCACGCTAATGCTTTAATATTACAACGAATTAAAACACGATCAACGTTTCTCAAACTTTTTTACGAGCAGATAATGAAATTATCTTTAAATAGATCGCATTTTCGCAATCTTTTACTATTGCAAAGAGAAATTGTATGGAATTAAATTTCGTTGTAAGAAATGTGCACGGGCGTTTTATTGTTTTAGTCGCGCCTATAGCACAGCGATTCGCAATCTTTTCGCTATATACGCGCGAAATATGGGTCGTTGAATGTCGCATGGGTGTGACGAAATCTAACACCAGTGAAAACAAAATTTACGCCTGAATGGAAATAAGTAGGAATAATCATCATCGCTATACGACGCGAGAAGAAAGTTTTAACAAACGCAATTCATCATTGCTCACCTATGAATGCAGTGCGTGGGTGTATCGAAAAGTTACGAGACCGACAAAGAACGACACTTGACCCAAAGTGATGATGTCGCACTGTAAACACGTAAATCTAACAAGATGCATTTGTTTCTTGAACAAGAAGCATTGCGTAATATAAGTGTTTTTAAATTATTTTAAGGATGCTGAAATTTCAAACAAAATCCTTGGTTATGAGTATTTTAAGCAACGTTAGAAGTTTAAGTATCCTAATATATATTTATATATCGAAAATGTCAAATCAAAATCTTTGAACTTTTGAAACCCATTAGCAATATTGTTTTATTGTATATTACGACCTTCACTCCTATAAAATAAATATATATTTTTTATACTTGCCATTATAAATAACCAATACATGGTATTTATTACGTAACTAATTATTCTGTAGTATAAAATATCCACCTAGATTTATTTTACCACTGGTATAAGTCGATGATTAATACCTGAGAGAACCTGTACTCGAATCCCATAAGGATCTTAATTGCTTTTAAATTTGTATCGTGCCTGGGAGATTGAAATTAGTGATTAATTTATAATTATGATTCTGATCGATCATCACAGATTAGGTTTTCTTAATATTTTTTTATCTCACGGATGAATAAATAAAAATAAATCGAGTTAGATCGTAACATATATTTTATAATTATTAATAATAACGTCACTTATTTAGAGACTAGGTTTTCAGCTTGGTGATTGTATTTATCTTGTTGCAATGCAGTTAGGCTTTAATTATTTAACGAAAGATTTAAACTTTCTTCACTAACAAGCACTTTATTTGTGTTAGTAAGATTTAGTTTTATATCTAAACGCTTAAGGACTGGTATCTCACTACTTACTTAGTAGTTGCTGTGTCCGTTATAATGCATTGGACTAACGTCTGTAATGTTAAATAAATATAATAAACAATAACTTCTGCAAATATTTTGCTAAGTATTCACAAATAGCTTTTTCAGAACAGAAAATTTATATACTACTTTCCTTTAAACTTTACTCGAATTTTATTCTGATATATTATACAACACAGTCTTCACCGATATATTTTTTATTTCAATCTACTAAAATTGCATCCAATCGTAAATCTTAATGGCATAATCTGTCTGATAATCATTTATGTTATAAAAAAATTTTCAATGTCTCTTTTTAATTATTTCCTTGATTTTGTCCACATTCCTATCACCAAATTTAAACATAATATGCGTGGTCATCTTCTCTGTTTTCGTCAGCATCTGGTATTAAATAAAGATTACAGTAATTATCTTTAATTATTAACAATTTCACTGACCATGTATCCAAAGTCTTAAATATAAAAAGACGCAGTAATCACAAAAAAATAATAAAAAAACGATAATGAGCACCGATTAAAGTCTTCGATGCATTTTCCACACAGCTCATTTGCTATCCGTTCCACGTCAGTCTAGAAGCTTTTCGGTTGCACACACAAGTGCATTGACACTGTTTATCGATCTTGAGGTCATCCGCATTGCATTGACCATTCCAGAATTTCTCCTAATCCACACGATACAGTAAACATCTACCGGAGGCATTTTCGGTCATCTCAACCGCGTTGGGCAATTGTACAAGAACATTTCCGGATGCGGACGCAACTTATTGGGCAACAGATAATCTTATCTTCAAACACGCATAGACGCGTGTGTGAATCTAATATTTTATGTATTTTTTATAGTTAAATGTTCGGGTGAGATTTGATCTTGCTCGTTAGTTGGTAGCCCCTGGATAAATGGACAAAGGGAGCGTCATCTGGTTAGATTCGGCGATCTAAGATCGAAAGTGGTTCCGTCAACTTTTTACTGATGAGTGATTTTGACGAGCGAAAAAAATGACCGCTAACCGTGTCAAGATTGTTTATACACCACTGATGCTAATTGGATGACCAATCGTTACGCTTTTTTGGAAAAATTCGCACATTTTTACTTTTACCATTCTACGAAAATAACTGAAAGAACCTTTTTTTAACATACTTGTCTGGTTACCAAACGTCATACATGTATTGGGCTTGGGTTACTTTGAAATACAATTGAATATTGAAATGTTTTTCAATCGATAGATTTTAGTCTGGAACACAATAGTTAATTTTAAAACCAAAGGTAATCATTCTGTAATATTATCTTTTCAATGATATGTAAAGAAAATTCATTAGCAATATCTAACGATACTGGAGAATGTAGTAAATAATCTTTAGTGTCTTTATATTATTATATTGCTCAAATAAAAAGTATGTAATTTAATAAAATTTTTATTCTTTTAAAGTGATTTCAATAAAAAAAATCCCTGTTATTTATAATATTTTATAATAAAGTTTTTATGTAAAATAAATCTTGACCATGCTGATTCGCTTTTCTGTTTCAAAATAGCAACCATTCAAAAAATTAATTTTATAAAAACTTTTTTTATTATTTTAAATGAGTTAAAATAAAAAATATATATTTTATTTTAAATGAATTAAAATAAAATAATATATATATTTTCCATTTCGCTTAATTAATTCTTCCAATTCATGTAACAAATTATTTTCTCATGAAGTCGTTTTAAAAAAAATATTGAGGATTTTTTACCAAAGGTATGATTTTTTATTTTTTTTAATAGCTGCTATTTTGAAACAGAATAATAGTTCATTATTAAATCGTGTCCTCAAAATACGTTATATCTTTTCTATTACAATATAACATTTTTTTTATAAACATTTTTTTCCTTATTATTTTTTATTTAATGGATGTTCTTGAATAGTCAATTTATATTGTTTTTTAATGGCTAATTACTAATGAATTTAATCGTTTAAATACGGGTCCCGTATGTGCTAGATTATTGATTTTGCTGAAAATGGGTGAAAACGGGTTTTGCTGTTCTAAAATAAATATTTTTTTTGTTGTTGAATATTTATTATTTACCTGAAAAAAGAGATGATTTCTTAATATATAATGCTTTATAAAATTATTTTTAATTTATCCTACGAGACTTAAAGAGCATTATTTTTAAATAATAAAAATAAGCGAAATATTTTTTATGTTCTACATTAAAGCTAGATTTTAATGTTTTACATTAGACTCTTCCAGGCTTTTCACTATTATTGATAATTATTCCTATATATGTTACATCGAATCTGTAAAATTGCTTATTACGTGAAATAGGTAAATAATTAACCAATTTATGAAAAGTGCAAGCTCGTTGTTTCATTCATGAATTAGGCAAACTATCCGCCGAATTCGTGAATTGGGCAAAAATTAGTTTGCTATATGTATGCATTGAGCAAAATAGATAGTAGCGCTCCGGTTGTGTTTTTCGTAACTAGAACAAATGTCATTTCATAAAATTAAAATAAATCAATCATGTTCATCTTCATTTATAATATTAAATAAGCCTATAACTAAATATGACGACGTACAAATTTTATTAACAGGTATTTACACGATTTATGTAGTGGGTGTATGGTCGATTTTTAATCTCTTTGAGCGACCGTTGGTTAAAACAGTGAAAATTATCATGATTCTTTGTTCTAATTACTCAAAACATCTAAAATTAAGATCCATCAAATAATGAGTCGCTTAGGCTAAAACAGCCAGCAAAAGGTCTATATTTACCGACATGTAGTTATATTTTTATATTGTTAATGCCAAATAATAGAAAAATGAATCTTTATATAATTAAAAGAATAACATTTAAAAGTATTTCATATAACTTTTTGCTAAAAAAATAAGTGCAAATAAAGTCAATATTTTTGTTTAAAGCTAGTTTCATATTTAATAGTTAGGCATGAAATCTGTTTTGTATAATATTGATAGATAACAATTTATACAGCAATAGTGATTGTCTTCAAAGAGTGAAAGGTTCGGATATTTTAAATTAATTCATTACGAAAATCATCAATGCGTGTTAATTTGGAAATTTAATAAAAAAAGAAGTAAAAAATATTTTTTCATTTATTATAACAAATTTTTTTGGAAACATCTACTCTACATTCTTACTACGAAATGCACCAAGAAAAGACGCTCACAAAAAACCTGAGGTCAAAATGACCACGTGTAACGAGCGTTATGAAATTTTCATCCGTAGTCTTTCGACATTGGGCAACGGTAAAAAACAATAAATTTTAAACACAAACACTTCTACGACGGTCATCGTTGCGCAATTTCAATGAACGTTATATAATATAATTATTATGTCCAAAGGGGGAGCGGTGGGGGTAATACCGAACACAATGCGCCGATCGATCTGTAATAATAAACTGGCGCGCACTGTGCGATATCACGCTCGAAAAAATTCAACTAAAGCGAATTGTGTAAAAGATCCAATTAATTATTTTGAATATTTCACACATCACGCTTTCTCTCGCGCACTCGAACGTTGGCGCTTCCGCCACGGAATAATTGATAGTGAGATTTATTGCGTTACGGATATGTGCGAATTAGTTTTTTTTTATATGGTAACACTATGAAATGTGTTTCTTTAACCTTTTGAACTATGACTCTTATCTGTCAAATTTTGGCAATGGACAATTTTGGTCATAGATTAATTTGTAAATATTGCTCCACGGCTATATGCGAATTAGTTTTTTATATTGTAACACTACAAAAAGAGTCTCTTTAACCTTTTGAACTATAAATCTTCTATAGGTCAAATTTTGCCAATGGCCAAATTTGGTCATAGATTATTTTAAGAAATTTACTATAAATTATTTATAAGTTACTAAACCATTAATTTTTTTAAACAGTTCCAAACTTTTTTACCACAATGATGAGATAATTGTTGATTGTAACATCTTGACTATAATCGTTAGTCAGTCTAATCAGCTATCTTGCTTAAAAATTACAACTTTTCCAAAAAAATCGTTATTCAGTTATTAAAAGTAAAGATAAAAATAAATAAAGATATATTCAATCATATACGCAATCGTTTGTACAACGCCGCCTAGAAAAATATTAGAAGGTTCACACATAAATCAATTAGATTTACAAGCTTTTAGCTTGCTCCTGATTTTGCCGCAACCTTTACGGATGGTCCCGACAAAACTTTATTTTACATTGTAAAATTATTATCAAATAATTATATTATTTTATTAATTTACTTAGCTAATATAGTTAATTGTTTATAGACTAAACGGATTTAGTCAAAACAGAATATAAAAAATACTTTAATATTAAAATGTATTTTTAATGCACGAAGATGTTTCTTCATTCCATTGAGGAAACCCATCACATTTTTATTTTTGCAAATTTTCCTAGAAATATTATTATACAAATTCACACCTTCGTACGATACCCGTACTCGTTTTTTTACCTAACTGTCCTTAAATTGACTTTATTTCTGATGTTAAATCTATGTATTTCTTATTAAATACTTATATAATCTCCTATGTTTAACTAATAGTTTCCATATAATTGTTCCATTCAATTTCTCCACTTATTTAAATGATAGCATTTTTCTCCATTAAATCATTTTACGGTATCATCACTCGTTTCGCTTGCTAGCAGCTAAGTGACCCAATGACCGCATAGCACACAAAAAAACAAAAACAGTAACGTCCAGATTACGCTTTTGTAGTTCACTATTGTGGTTTTATTAAATACATTAGATTATAGATGAAACTTTAACCGCAACATTAGCGCATATAAAACGAGTCTAAATAGTAATAGATTATATGAAATGGAACAATCGTAGGGCGTTTTTGGGCTATGAAAAAGTATATAAGTAGAACATATGTTTTTCTACAGCAAGAGAATCTATCCTTGTCGTACACCGTTTTGGAGTAGTATTGTGTTAGTATTGATGGAAAGTTTTCTTTGTTTTATTAGGTGGTTGTAAGATGGCTACAACCCTCCCGGTGGCCAAGATGGCTGACGTGCTGGGGGGCGAGGGTACGGATGAAGAAGCCAACAACAACAATAGCGACAACAACATGAACAGCAGCATAATATCCACCGCAGATTATAGCACGTATAAGTACGAGGATAGAGCGGGCGATTTTACAAGACCTAAAGGCACTGTCTTGCAAGAATTCTACAATGGAACTAATGTGTTCATAACTGGAGGAACTGGTAAGTAAAAAAGTCAGCAATACTATTATTGTGAAAAGTAATGAATTTTTTTTTTGGTACTTTTATGTCTCAATTTTCCAACGATATTTCCCATCAGATATTTATGAAACCCTAAATTGATTGAGGCCTTGTACTATAAAATAATTGCGTGTACTTCACTGCAATAGTACCGTTGAGTACTTTTTATTGTTGCTACAGTTTTTTTTAATGCAACTTATTACTAATGAGTTGCTTTTTAATACAAATGTGTCAATCTAAAATATGATTCTATAAACTTTCAGGATTCCTAGGAAAGATGCTCCTGTACAAACTTCTACGTTCTTGTCCAGGAATCGACAACATCTACTTGTTAATTAGGCAAAAGAAGGGGAAAGATGTGCATTCTAGGGTTGAAGAAATATTCGATGATCCAGTGAGTACCACAAATTGTAAAAACAATGATTTAATCTCATATTTTTTATGGCGCAATTAGTGGGAAGAATGAAAAACGTGATATTGAGTGAACGCACGTTTTATTATTCTCTTTGAATCCTAAACAAGAAACTGCATTTTCTATATAATGAATATGAATTCATGTAGTGTTTCAAGGTTAACGTTGACATGATGAATGATTTAAATCTTGACTAAAAACGGTAAGTCGGAACGAATTTTTGTTCGTCAAACTGCTTGTATATACAAATAACCTAGCCAGGACCAAGCGGGGTACTCGAAGCCCCCTAAGTCGCTATTTTTAGCTGTAACTTTTTAATTACTAATGTTAATAAGTTCATATTATATGTATTCCTGTATTAAATCATTACACATATGTTCTGATAATTTTTAGTAGATTTCATACATAAATAAGGATTAAAAACAAACATTTGTGATGAAATACATTGTTTTGATATTTTTGCGTGCATTCGTAACATAACAAGAAGAGCAGTTGGGATAACATATTTTGTTTCGCTCACACTTACGGTTATAAATGCATAAAATGTGTATTTCATCCATTAGGTGCGAGCGAGATATACATATATCGCTCTGGAATGCGCACGATTTCCGGTGTCGCACGAAGAAACGGATGACGAAACTGCGCTTCTCAATTCGCGTGGTATTTAGTTGACGGCAAATTTACTTTTTTCATCGTGTTTTTGTGATTTCATCGTTTTATATATTAGTGTTATAATTATTAATGAAATTTACATAATTACATAATATTTAGGTATGTAAGAAGTTTTATTGTCATCATTATTTTTATTACATAGTGTTTTTTTAGTGTAACATGTAAAAACAATAATAATAATAATGAATCAAAGGCAATATAAAAATTTAGATTAAACATTTCCGATTAAATCTATTGTTTTGGTCTTTTTGCGTGCATTCATAACATAACAGAAAAAGCAGTTGGGATAAAATATTTTTGTTTCGCCCACACTTTCGGTTATAAATGCATAAAATGTGTATTTCATCTATTGGGTGCGAGCGAGATATACATATTGCTCTGGAATGTTTATGATTTCCGGTGTCGCCAAGGACCTAACGGATCTCTTGTAATTTTTGAGACAGTGTTTATTCAATACGCGCGGTGTTTATGTTATATACTCTGATTTTGAATCTATGAATTCCTATAATTATATAATTCAATAAGATTGCGACACAATTTCAACGATGCAACGTAATTAGTTCATCGACCTAAAATCGTGAAATACGAACGTTTGTTTATGTTAAAGCAATTAGAGCAAACAAGGGGTCTATTCGGTATCATTCGTTTGAACGAAACCATAAATCGATGGGACACTTGAAACTGGAAACAGTACTAGACTTGTTCTCTTTGTCACAAAGAGATGATGCGTCACATGTAGTCACAGGGTCGATCGAAGGGACAAATCGATGGTGTACATGTTACCTTATGGAATGTGTCATAAGGAAATGCGTCACGTGTGCAATGTATATAAATATGGGAATCAAATAAAGAGAAGACACTTGATATTGATCTCGGAGAGAGAGAATATTGATGATAATATGTAAAGCCCTGCACATAAATTTATAAATGAAAAAATAAATATGTAGTAAGTAAATATATTATTTTTAATACAATAGTTTGAGAAACAGTAGCACTTGTCGCAACATCGGGTAGTAGTGGGGATAGCGGACACTGTTCTGCCCGCCCACAGTGATGAAAATGACATGCTTCGATGATGACGCTTCTTAGTGTAATTTTATTTTACGTAAAAAAACGATAAAATGTTATAAAATATAATAATTCCATGATATTAATATATGTAATGATTGTTCAAATGCATATACTTGATTTTATGCTATTATTTCTTGTCGAAAAGGTCTAAAAATTAGTATGAAGATCGGGGGTCTTTCCGTACCCACGTTGGGAGCGTACGTTTTTTTCGTACACTCGGTCCGGTAAAGGATAAAGTGGACAAATTTGGTTTATAATGAACTAATTAGTGCTTCGTTGAGCTCAATGGCTTTAAATAATATATCTACTATATACTATATATGTATATAGTAATTTCTTTTTGTATTTAACCCAAGATACATATGTGATGTGTGAAGAATTTTAATGCTAATTACTGTAATTTAATTTATGTCTTTTAGAGACCGACCGAAGCTGCTTTAATTTTGTTCTTAATAAAATTAACACTGTAAAGATTTTTTAGTGATGTGTTCAGAAAACTTTTTTGAGTTCTTGTATATTGAATATTGAAATGTCTTTATAGAGCGCGTTGTGTTTCAATTGAACGAACATATTGTAGCATCACGTATTGTCAGCTAAAGCAATTGTGCCACACAACCCATAGCAGTAAAATCAGTAATGCTTGTAACGCTACTATGTCTTGTATTTCTGTTCTTGCCGTTGTATTCCATAACATATTCCATAGCTGAAGGCCAGGGAAGTCATTTCAGCATGGTCGTTTATTTTAATATTTCTATTTCATTAAATTACATGTATTTTTCTCGCCAAATTCAAGGAGGACCCCGTTTATTTAATTACCCTTATTATTATCAGTAAGGATAGCTATAATACTTTTAAAACATATTGTAATATTGAAGTGCAGACAAACCATAGAGCAATTAGCGAGACGCGACGTAATATAATATTTTCAAAATTTAAAACTATTTTTGTTCAACGCAAATTTCATATACATACATATATACAGAAACATTGCTAAGAATGTATTTTCTTCTGTGCTTTAAAAAATCGGTATAAATGTAGGGGAGGGTCAGACATATTTTGGAAGGAGGCAAACTTCAACAAAGAATGAAGGATATAATATGCCTATATTATAAGCATTGTCCTAAAGAGTAACTATGCATAATATAATTCCAAGTGTCAACTTTGATAAATATAAATATTTGTATTTTTTGTTGTTGTAAAATATTAATCTGATATTTTTGACAGGTGTTTGAAATACTCAAAGAAGAATGCCCCAAATTCAGACACAAGATTGTGGTTGTTTCTGGCGACGTATCTTTCGCAGGACTTGGGCTTGGATTAAGCGACAGGCAAATGCTCATTGAAAAGGTTTAGTATTTTATTATTTTTAAAATTGCGAATCTTAGTTTAGTGATGTTCCATATAACTTTACGCTCTTTGTGATTCGTAGTAGCGAACAAGGGGAGTAATATTAAAATATAACTATTCTAAATATTATGTATACGAAAATAAAGTATATATTTTTACATATTTTTTCATATTTTAGACAAATATCGTTATCCACGCAGCGGCTACTGTGAGATTCGACGAGAAAATCAGATTGGCTCTATCCATCAACGTCCACGGTGTCAAATCTCTGTTGGATCTTTGCAAATCGATGACGAAACTAAAGGTACGTGCGTTTCGAATCACTATGTAAATGTTACAATACTAAAAGCACTCTCAAAACAACGCGCAATGTTTACTCTTTAGACATTCATTGTGAGAGAATGACATAAAAAAACAATTGGCCGAAATTCGCTGGGAAAGTTCTCAATTAATGAATGGATGTAATTATTTTTTTAAATCTATATAAAAACATATCAATCAGTATTTTTGTAACTGGATTCATTGATGGTTACAATCTTTATGCTAATCAATTTGGGTTGCCAATAAAAAAAATATGAGTATATAAATGCATTTAATTAACTTAACCTAAATCACTGTATTTTACACATAGAAATATATTGTATGTGAAAAATCATAAAATTTCTCACTACGCGGAATATGTCACGATCATTAATTATAATAAAAATCTATACCTATTTAAACATTAGGCTAGGTTGTACTAGTTGTACTAAGAAATACTGACCTTATATCTTCATTCCCATTTGTTCTCAAATAATTATGTCACTAAATAATTAAATAAAATAAAATTAATAAAAATGTCTTTAAATTACCATAATTATTTTAATTCATCATCACTGCAAGTGTCAAATAGTGGCAGAGAGATACTGAACTTTAAAAATATTTATGAACATTTCTTCTACATTTATATGACATAAATATTATGCAGAACCTATTCTAGTGAATTCGGGACTGATCAAAGTGAATTGGAAAACTGTTGCTTTTTCGGGTTTCTAAGGGTCGTCTCAGTCGATTCGGTGTAGCTCTGCTCTGTGTTAATCCAATTCATAAGCCAATACTAAATCCATTCCAAATGACAAAGAACATTTCAAGAATGATGTACTTATTCTACCCACAGGCTCTAATGCACGTATCAACAGCTTACTCGAACTGCCACAGAAAGGTGATCGAAGAATGCTTTTACAAGTATCCGGTCAAGGCCGACGAAGTTGACAAACTGGTGGCGAAACTTGATGACAAAGCTCTGGACGAACTCATGCCCACGTTGGTATTTTTTTATCACCGCTTATCGACGCATACTTGGTCTTTCTTATTATTGCGTCACGTTCACTTTCGCTGGAGATGAATAGACACACTTTACCCATTGATGCCATTTTTTCGCAGCATTCTCGGACAATGGCCTAACACTTACACCTTCACTAAAGCTCTGGCCGAGGATTACGTCAGAGAAAACAGCAAGGGCTTACCTATTGGAATATTCAGGCCTGCTATAGGTGAGTAAATTTATATTCATTAAAAAATTAAAAATAATTTTATTTATTTTTAATATAAATATTAGATATATTAAATAAATGATAAAGAATAACTTATATTTACACATTCAATCAATTTTTAGTTGAAAAAATTTAAATATTTAGATTTCATGACTTTCCAAGAAACTTTTTTTTTTATCAACAATAACTTTAAAACATACAGAGTTATTAAAACAGTTTTTTGAGTATACTCTTTTCTCAACTCAATTAATAAGTTTATAAATTTTCATGAATTTGTGAGCAGTGGTTCTCAACCTCCCCATACAAATGAAGCGTAAAATGTCTTATAGAACTATCACCGGAACTTGAAATAGCATAAAATCAATCAAATGTGTTAATAATACATAACTCAAACGTTTCGTATGAATTTTATTTAAATTCGATCAGCGTTTCTCCGAATTTCTCGCAAGACGTCCAAAACTGTAAGGTCGATTGCGATCATTTTTTGCGCGTATGTCAAAAGTGTGAATTTAAAATTTCATATTGTGTCTATGATTGTTGCGCAAGCCACCCGCCGAGTTCTAACGAACGGTTTCCAAACTTTTGAACCGGCCGATTCTCTCTTTCGTCACACGACATCTCGCCGAAGTCGGATGCTGTAACAGCTTCGATCAGGTGATCCGAATTATCAATTACTCCGGATCTGGAGTCGAGGAACTGTGTGTAGACGCATAGAATAGGTACACAGAAAAACACTTTCACTCGCCGGCGGCCATAGGCTGAGGCTGGGCCACCGAAGATGATTTAATAATTTTCGTTCTCTTTGGTCAGCGACCCCTCGGCGGCCTTGAAATTTCCATATCGTCAGATCTGATGCGTGTACTTTGTGGTGGCATTGTTCAAGGGATAGTTTTCTATAGAACAAAGGCGTATTGTGCATACAAATCGTGGACTTGATTAGCGGTACTTGATGTTCTAGTATTAATTTGTTTGGCGACAATAGAAAATCCGGTTTTTATATGGTCTTAGAAGACTCTCAATTTCGGTGGAAGTACGTTTTGCTATCTAATCACTGATAAGGACAATATTTTTCAGTGGAGTCAAAAATCATTTGTAAGCGAAGATTTTCAATGCTTTTCTGTGGCTACTACATATTTCCTAAGTCCTAAGTCTTCTTCATGGTTGAGAGATAATTGATTAAATATATATGTACTAGTGGCAATAGCAAAAGAGAAGCGACATTTTTAAAACTTTGTTTTAATAGTTTATTCATATCAAAATGTACAAAGATTTTCACATTGGCTTTTTCTCTAAATATAATATTCATTTATTAGTAAAACATATTATTTTAAGCACTGTACTGATAATTCATATTTATTAGCAAAAATCAATTTTTTTGTGCTGCGCATCTTCAACATTCTTCTGCATATTAAATAAATAATTTTAATAAATGAGAAAAATTTCCCAAATTTTTAAGATTTAAGATATTTCCTGTGTAAAACAGTAATAAAATATATTTGGTACTTTTATGAAATTAAAAATATTTAACTATTGTTTAGATTATGTAGCTATAATTGCAGCTAATGAGTGAAAAGTCATCGCTTTATTCATTTTATTGTCATACTAATTTCTATTTTGTTTTCAATAATAATATTTATGTAAAATACAGCTATAGTGAAACTTATTTTAGAAGACTCCTGAAAAATTGTTGTACATAAATATATTTTAGGATAATATAAAAAGTTTCTGATCCCTGCATTAGAGAAAAGAATAAAATTAGCGTGCGATTCCTAAATGATACATACGTTTGAAAAATGTGGTCGTACAATTTGTGCAATAATCTCCAAGCTGTACTGAAGATCAATTTTCACTTCTAAAAGGTGATTGCATGCTGAATCAAATCGGATGATCAAAGTGAAAGCGGTTGAAGTTTCAGGCTTTTAAGGATTCGCCGTAGCTCAGTTGAATTCTCGTCATTTCAAATGAAGTTTCTGGTGGAGGAAATTATGTATGGGCTTATTTTGGCTTGCTTATACACTTAAGGAATGTGTGAAAGTCCATCGCCCTTTCATGTCATCGACCCTTTGTCCAATGCCGATGATTCGGGGCGGAACCAAACTTTTTTGTGTAATACAGATTTTATCAGACTCTGGTTTGTGTAATAGCGTAACGGTAGATTTAAAATCGGCACATCTGGCAACTAAGCTTTCATATAAATTGTGTGAAGTAAGATCCGATTGTTTTGATATTATCTAATTATATCATATTATAGCTAATTAAACATGAGATCATGTAGATTAAAAAAATATAGGTAATATAAATTTAATTTGTCTTAAATGCGCTCATAATGTCCTATGTGCTTTATATTGTCACCTCCTAGTCTAAAAATATCTATATTGTAAAAAATGTGTTGCCGGAGTTCAATGAAAAAATATCTTCATGCCTGCACCACTTCGCATTTAAAAATAAAATAAATCAATAAAAAATCATGTACACAAAAATGATTAGTTTTTTTTTGTTTCTTGCTGAAACGCTTTTTCACACATATTTTGCGATTATAAAATTTAGGCAGAAATTGTCCGTTCTATTCTCAACGTTCGCAGCATACAAATATTAATTTTATTTCAGATAGAAATACCGCATATTTTAATGAAAGCACATTTTTTTAAATTTCTGAAATGTTGAAAATAAAATTACCTGAAATGTGGCAACCTGGCAACTCTAATTCGAATGCATTAATTCGGTTGGGCGTTTAAATTAGAGCGTACTTTTTAAATTGCTAAATTTCACGCATAGATAGCGCCACTTTCGTTTTTTATTCCGGCAACTTGCGTCACTGCGGCCATAACATTCAAATGTGTGACCATGGATTTTAAACTTCAAACTGTTACATTACACCATTTTATTTCACGTTCATTCGACTTAGGAAATACTATGCAATAAAATTGATGCAACATTATATTTACCAGTACAAAATATATATTTATATAATCAATATGGATTATTTTTTATTAAATGGGGCAATAATTATTAATCATGATTTTTTCAGTAGTGAGTTAAGGCATTTCTTTTTGCGTCATTTCAGTTGCTTTAAGGCCTAAGGGCATATTTTATGAGCTGTTGACAATGCGCAACACCTTGGACCAGGTCGAGTGTTCTCCGTTGCGTCTTTTGTTTGTTCACATTGCGAAAAGTACGACATTGATTGTCACTTTGCTCCACGTTTTAAAAATACAGTTAAATCGGTAATGTATGCGCCATTTGTCGCCGGTCGACCCAAATCCTTTTGCGGCGACAGGAACTGCTCTGTAAATCGGCGAACGTAAACATGGGGCTCGTGGTGCACAACATAATTCATATAAATTAGTTTAAGTAGTCTTTTTTAAATTGATTAAGTATATTTTAAATCGTATGCTTAGATCATGACATATTGGGGAAGCCTGCCATGATTTGTATTTACTCATTTTTATCACTTCTATTGCAATAATTGTTACGACTTATATTTTAATGATTATTTCGTGATAACAATCGCGTTTACAATTTTAAATCATATACTTTTTACACATTTTTACATGAACGCTGAGTGTAAATCACTGAAAAGTGTGTATTTACGACTAATAGCAGCAGCAGTAGTAGTAGTTGTTCAGAAAATTGACCTTTAATCAGTCAAAAAAAAAATAGCAGTGGTTCTGTTTTAATCGTGTGGTTTATATTCTTTGTGTTTTGATTTTATATAGATAAGATTATGCCAATACTTGTTCGTTATATCGGGCCACGCTCAGAAACCATATTGTTATGAACATCTTATTTCCCAAACGTCGGTTAAGTATCGCAAACACTGAATAAGACACAATGACACTAATAAAATACGACAATAAAAAAATAAATTTTAAAAAGTATTTATGTAGCAAAACATTGCTAGCCACTTTCGCAGATGTTAAGGCTAAAAGCAGAATAAATGTTCATAACCATCGGTTTCTGAGCGTGCCACCGATATTCATAAGTACCTTATCATTTTCATAACAATAGTCAAATATACAAAAAGTTGAAAAATGAAATACATATTTATTAAGTATTTTTAATTTTCTCCTCACAGAACAAAAAAAAAGCAAGTGCTCCGGTGATGTACACGCAGTGTAGATAACGAAATGTATTTGCAAAGTAGTAATTTTTAATTGTAAAATCACTAAATAACCATTAAAACACTAGGCAAAGTTGAAACTTAACATTTTTTGTAATATAAATGCTGAAAGCGACTAAATGCTCTGGAGATAGTGATTATTCGGTATACATCTGAAGCCAAGGAATCAGTGCAATTAAGAAAAATTCTTAAAATATATCATATTTTTTAAATTTAACGAAAGCATACACATATACTAATTGTGTACTATACACATTTAAAAAAATACAATAATAATAGTTGGAATGATACAAATTTTGACAATAAGAAATAAACACAAAAAAGGTATTAAAATGTAATTAAATTAGATTGTCAAAATTTTATATCATTACTCCGATGAATGCATATAATTCCTATTCAGAAATAAGTTGATCCTCTTTCCTTATAAACGACCGATTTGACATGTTTGCACATTTCTATGTTATTTCTCCGGTTATAGACAAAGAGAACATTTCTTGTATGTTTATTTCTGTTGAACTACCATTAATTAATCTTAAGCTTTGCTATATAATATTACTAATAATAATATAGTGCTTAATATAGATACATATTTACAACTACAATATGATCGCCTTATAAGTATTTTATTATTATTGAAATAAATGCTACGTTACAAACAGGAAATGTCTGGAAAATAATATGTAAGAAGAGAACAATATTTTTTTATGTTAACCTGTCTTTAAACATGATCAATGGTTGTCCGTTTCTTAAAACATAATATAACTCTTTTGTGTTTGTGAATTATTATTATATTCTATTCAGCATATATTTTCAAAACAAACTTAACATTTACTATTAGTCATCATATAAGGTCATAAATGATAACATTAGCATTATTGTTTCAGTGACTTCTACATTTCAAGAACCTGTCATTGGATGGATAGACAATTTGTATGGACCGACCGGTGTCGTAGCCGGAGCAGGTAACATCCTTAACTTGAAAACAACATTCACATCAATCGCGTTATATTAATATTTTTAATATAGGAACTGGCGTTTTAAGAACACTTCATTGTAATGGTGAAATGAATGCCAACATTGTCCCGGTTGATTACTGCGTCAATTCCTTGATAACTGCTGTTTGGGATGTCGCTAATAACTGCAATGAAAGGTAAAAATATACATATAAAACATTTAGCATATTCATTTATACTATTATATTTCAAATTATTTTGCAGACAAGAAGATAACATGCTAATATACAATTATGTATCATCAGTCGAAAACCCTATTAGTTGGATGGAATTCTTAAAGCTCAACGTCAAACACGGTTTTGACTATCCATTTGCGAGCGCAGTTTGGTGTGTTTATTTTTATACTAATATTTTGTATTTTGTATACTCGTACATTTATTATATTTAGCATCAATAAATAATCTATTCTATAGTAAGAACACCATTCAATTTTGATTGTGAAATGGATAACAGTCAGACAGAAATGGTAGCTGACTTAGATGTCCTATTTCAAACGGACTACAGATTCCATCAGTATATAGAAAACCTATACAATAAAATTTATATAATGAGTAGCTTGAGGGTACTGTGCACCTTGTATAATCACTTAGTGCGCAGTATCCTTGAGCATGCATGCTTCTCTGGCCTTATTGCTAAATAATGCAACTGACTCAATTTTATTTATTCATGTAGTATATGTGATGATCATATATGTCGCCATAGTTAAATAATTTGGCTTGTAGTTCGTCTTCACTTCCTACTGACAATTAAATAGATTCGTTGAGAGTTATTCATGGGGTGTTCAATGTTCTGACCAACGCTCGCTCGCACCCAACATGTCCATAGGATAATTATGAAATGAATAATTTATTGCCCATTTATATTTATAAATGTTATAATATTTTTTTTAATTCACATGTTCATCATATATTTGTGTTCTGACCGTATGCTATTTTTATTCTAACCATTTGATATTTATTCTGACCCTGAATAATATACTTATGATCAGGCTGTTCTGACCGAGGTTTAATTTTTATTCTGACCATTTAATTTGTTGCCGAAATAAATTTGCATCGCAAACTAAACTTTTTATCATTAAGAAATTTAATTTTTATTTATTTAATCAAAAATTCCACCTTTCAAGATACTGCTCTACCTTCATGTTGTATGCCTGATTTGTACTGTTGACAATTTACGGGACAATATAGTAGTGTTTTTGTATAATTATATTATGTAAAACGCATTACATTTAGAAACATATTTTTCGGCCGTTCGCCTGCAGACTGGAACGGAGTATTGTCATTGTCAAAGGCTCCCTTTAAGCTCTGACCGACGTATACTATTTCATTCAGGACAAAGTTTAAAATCCTAAGCTTATATATTCCTGAATATTGTCCTTGCATGCAGGATTGAGTTTATATTAATGGCATTCCAATAAGAATTAGAAGCCAACATTGGCTCTGGTAATTTGACTGTCCTTGATTTCAAGATTGTCTTTGAGACTGAATTTAGTAGCTAGCGAATAATGATAGATACAGAATGTTATAATTGTATTTATCGCTATCTTATTCAACCACTGTGTTTCATAGATTCTTGATTATTATTATTGTATATTGAATACAATTTTTATAGCCAATATATACTAACGATTATTTTACCATATGTAGGTATTACTGCTTTAGAATAAACAAATCAGCACCAATAAACATGTTATACATGATTTTCTTACACTTAATCCCTGCTATGTTGATTGACGGTTTGGCAATGTGTGTTGGACAGAAACCGAGGTAAATTATAATTGATAATCAATTATTATTATTTTTCATTGATTCGATCCAATATTATTATAGGCTTCTGAAGGTGTATAAAAAAGTTCACAAGTTCTCGGAGGTCATATCTTACTTTTGCACACACGAATGGGTATTTACTAATCACAACGTGCAACAATTGTGGAATAAATTGGAGCGGAGAGATAAACAAGTTTGTATTTTTAGTTTATATTTGCGTTTTGACGGATGTCATTCATAACACAACCTCATTTTACAGATCTTTCCATCGAGCATAAAAGATGTAGATTGGGTGCATTACTTTAGCAATTACATCAAAGGCATGAGGGTATATTTGTTTAAAGAGCAATGCGACGTTCAAGAAGCGAGGAAAAAGTGGAAACGGTATATAAAATGAGTTATTCTTATTGATGAATAATATTAAATATTTTTTTTATTGCAGATTTTACATCTTACATCTCTTACTGAAGACTATTTTGATACTAACATTAGTATTTCTGACTTGGACGTTAATATCTCGCTTTGTGTTCAGTTGGAAGTGAATTAATTAATCAATACCAAATGTTGAATTTGATAAAGATATATAAGTTAAAAAGATATATAAGAGCATAGTTAAGTTTTTAAAATATATTTTTAATACGAACCAGTGGAGACTCGTGAAAGAAATCTTATCAAGAATATATTGTATGCGGCTGCCACTGATAAAAATTTTACAGGAACTTGCAATAATACTATGGGACTGTGATCTTATTATCATTTTTTATATATAATGTATATATTAATTAGATATAAGAATAGCAATAATATATTTTTTTATACAATTCATTTAATTTGCAAGACTCGCGTCAATTTATGTACACAGTTGTTATAAATGTGCGTAATATACATTTTTTATATGAAAAATAAGTTAAGAATGTTATTCTGTACGACTTATAAAAGACAAATAAACACAATTTTTGTTATAAATATTTTATTATTATAATTAGAGTATACGTATAAAATAATATATACTTTTTAATAAAATATGAGTTATAAAATTTCAGTTATAAAAAAAGTAATCAGTCTTGACGAGATAATCATAAAATGAGAGATTATAACGCAGTGTAATTATTTATAATATAATTTCACTCTATTTAGAAATTATAAATTTACTATTACATAACAGTGGCGCATTTAAAATCTCAATGACATTAGTCACTGTATTATTACATCATAATACAAGTGAAATTTTAGATATATATGTATATAAAAGTTACTTAAAACATGAAAGTTTATAAATACATGACTCACATAATACTTATTTCATGAGTAAATTTAGAATCCACTGCTTATTAATTATGTGAAAAATAAGTTTCTATCAAAAAATGTCAATACTGCAATTTTAATACATCGGTGTGACGTTTTAAATCATGCTTTAATACATTAACTAGTACGTAAGTATATAACAAGAGATCTATAAAGCATATTCTTAAAATTACATAGATATACATATATAAAATTATAAATGCTACACAATGAGTAAATATGAACGCACAGTGACTCATTTACTGTGCGTTT
This sequence comes from Plectrocnemia conspersa, assembly GCF_051122295.1. NCBI lineage: Eukaryota > Metazoa > Arthropoda > Insecta > Trichoptera > Polycentropodidae > Plectrocnemia > Plectrocnemia conspersa. The sequence goes on from NW_028277175.1 coordinate 1,969,716, forward strand.
TATTTAAAACTATATCTCAAATGATACGAAGAGTAAATACGTTTAATGAATCATTAATATCTAACTTAGTATGGCAATACATATATTTTCTTTTCAATACCGGGTGTACAAAAATGCAGTTTACTAAATCACTTTGGTTGTGTTGATTTTTTGGTAATCTATTATTACCAATTGTCTAAGAAATCGTATCCAGTCTTTGGCAACATAAAAGTTGACGACGACGGAGAAGTAGCGCTAACTGGGGTATCTTCGCATGATAGGAATTCGGAATCAGTCGATGTTGCCAAGCTGTCTTGTCGTCCGCCTCCGGCCAATAAAGCTCTAGCTTCTTCTAGACCTGAAAAAATATATTTATTGATATATAATGTAAAATTTCATTTAGAAGCTCTTAACCTAATCATTCTATGCATGCATTCATGCATATCCGTCGTGGGGCATAGAATATGATTAGAGGGAAACTGCAAAAATAATTGTAGTACTAAATTGCACTACAATTATATTTGTTCACTCACAAAATTATAGCAAAATTTTGCAATAAACATGAACAATTTTGGTCAATAGGAGGGCGCCTAAACAATTATCACTTTTAAGAAGTCAAAAATTCACGTCAAAAGCAATAAAATCGTGTCAGTGCCGTCGTAGTTTTTTTGAAACACGTTAAATGGAATATATAGTGAATTGTGATAAGGCATTAACAACTTTCTGGTCACAGTACTTTTTAAAAATGACTCAAAAACGTCTGGCACGGACTCACCCTTTCCTATGTAGCGGTATAAAATAATGTAGCCGTTGTAAATTTTTTTTAAATATTCGTACAAATTTAATTTTTAACAAAAACAGGCTATGATAATTTTCTCGAGAAATTTACTGATTTTTGAGATGAGAATTCATAAGATACAAATTTCCGAGTTAACTCGGACATGACCAGGAACTTGCATACGAACTCAAATGAACTCAAATAAACTCCATGAATGTGTTAATGAAATACTATGAATCTTAATCAAATTTAAATATTAAAAAAATGACTACTAACTGGCCAACTTTTGCCTCCATCTAGAAAAAGTTGAAATGACGTCCCTGTACTGACCAATTCTGCTTAACTTCGCTCGTTGGCTACTCCAACGCTAATGCGCAGCTTATTTATTTTAAATGCACAAACCATTCGTATTAGTGCACACTACAAATAAAATGTTGCTCAATCTAATATTTTTTATTGAACATAAATATATTTATTTAATGCTCATTTTTCATTATTGAGGCTCTCAATATTTTTTATAAAATTAATATAAAATATATTTTGTTATGTTAATTTATTGGTATTATTTTTGAATCAAATTAAAATATTATTATATAAATATAATGTTATTTTATTTATTATTTCTTCAGTTATATACAATATTTAAATATATAACCGACTACCGTGCATGTTAAATTAGTTTTGAAAAAAACATATTGTTTTGACGAATTTAATTGGAATGCGATAAAAATATTTACCTGAGACGCTCTTGTAGTTATTTTTGAAGCCATTTTCTTCTTCTGACTCTCGGTTTGCCGATCTAAAATCCGTTTTGAAAAAATTATCCGACGAAGCGACGATTTGACACCGTTTTTCCGACGACACGAGCCTCTCTTTCTCTTCGCTATTCCCTCCTTTGGACTTTTTACCGCCGATCAATTTGGATATGAAGCCGCCCTCTTCTTTAGACCGATCGAAGGGAAAGTCGTTGTCAAACTTGGACTCTTTATCTACTCGGTTCTTCTCATTATACTCTTTGACCATATCGAGGTTTCGCTTCTCTTCTAGCTTAGAGAAGCGCCTGTCCGGCGTGTTGTGTTGAGCTTTAGCTTTGTTATCGGATTTCAGAGCGTTCTTTAGCTCAGACAGTACTATGGAGTGAGAGATGAGGAGTTCCTTATCCACGTCTTGCAAGTCTGGAGCGCGCTGCAGCTCAGCCTCGAACAGTAAATTCGTTTGACTCTTCGTTCTGAAGTTGAACGGTCCCGAGTGCTCGTCGCGAAAGTTGGAGCTGTCGTCGCAGACCATCTTCTGGCCACTGACGATGCGGAAGTAGTCGTTGAAGGAGTCCCCGGTCTCTGGACTCAAGCGGGGCCCTTCTTCCGAGGTGACCCGCGCCGCCAGCGGGCTCATCGAGCCGAAATACTCGATCGCCGTCGCCGACAACATGCCGACGGCGACACAAACAATGACAGATGACGAGTCGGTGTTGCCAGTGAATCAATTTTTTTTTCAATTAAATTAATTTGCAGCCCTCCTGAAACTAAACAAAAAATAAGTGTTGAATTAAATAAAATTTAATATATGGAAAAAATAAAAATCGTTCAATTAAAAGATGAAACCATAAAATGTCATTATTAATTTACTAAAAGAAAAAACACGCAATTTCATTCCTATCAACAGATAACGGATAAAACGTTTAAAATAGTTTTACGTAATATTCACCACCCAACAGATATGAAAGATATAGAAGAAGAGATAAACGTGCATGAAATTAAAGATACGGTTAATATGAGATCTAAAAACAACTAATGTTCATTATAGAACTAAAACAGAAAGTTAATAAAAACAAACAAATACACAAAATCAACTACATATTGAACACAAAAATGATTTTCGAACCAATCTACAGAAAAAGAGAAATACATACAACCACACAAAAGGCTTCTGAAACTATAACCCACTTCACGTCGAATGCAGAAGTGATCATTTAACAAGCACTCTATAAAGGGAACCACCCCACATATTATAAAATAAATAGTGTAACAAAAACTGAAAATGAAATAATTTCTCCACCCAAGGAATAAAATCGATGTTATTCAAAAAATATTACAGCACCCATGCAAATCAACTACAATACTACATACGCACAAGCATTACAAAATAAACAGCATATACGAGAAGAAGAAGTAAATAATAAAAATTATCAAAGTAATAACAAGAATGGAAAATATAATCTCGAGCTCATGAAAAGAATAAATAATATAAGGACTATTCTACTCAGACTGGTAATTGGAAACGCCAATAGCGATAAAAACCGAACAAATAGATATTATAATGATCTCCAAAACCCACTTCACCGACAAACGCTATTTAAGTATACCAAATTATTCAATAGATAATACAAATTTTACAAACGGTAATGCTCATGGAGAATCAAAATACTATAAAATAATATGAACTAGAATTATATGATAGTAGAACACATCCAAGCCACTAGCATTAAAATAGAGGATTGAGCTGGACCCATAAAGATTACAGTTGTTTATAGTCCACCAAAACATAACATACAAATGAACTAGTGCTTACAATTCTCTAATATCATTGAAAATCGATTTATATCAGGAGGTGATTATAATACGAAACACACACAGTGAAGCTCGAAAATGACAACACCAAATGTAAAATAACTACTAAAAGTTATGGAAACTTGCAACCTCACTTATATTTCTACTGGGCAACTGACATATTGGCCCTCTGATAAAAGAAGAAATCTACTTTTGCGTTGTAAAAAAATCTCAGAAAAGTATCTCAAAGCGAAATCTTCATTAGACATTATCAGTTCATTATTCGATCATAATTATCGTGTGTACAAAAGTAATAAATAAGGGGAAAATGGCATCCTTTTATAATAAGTACTATGTTAATCAACTTAAATAATAGACAATATTTTATAATATATATATATATATGGTTACGTAATTTGGGGTTTTTCCGTACCCACGTTGGGAACGTACGACTTTTTCTTACACTCGGTCCGGTAAAGGTTAAAAAGCACAATGTATAAAATAGTTTTTACCTTTTTCCGTACAGTTTTAGTTTTGTTAGATTCAAGGTATCGTTGTTTGTAAATCCTTGATATTTATTTTTAAATATTAAAGGAGAAGCACAAACGCAAAACTTTCACCGTGAATGTCTTAAAATGAAATTGTTTAATCGATATACAAAATTGAAGTGGTTGCTTTGTATAGAATTGAATTGGCAATGCGTTGTCATTGGTAACAATAGTGTTTATCAATATTAGAAAAATAATTAATAAGGCAAAAACTAATAACTAAATTAATATTATTAAATAAATTGTAATTGCAATAATTTTTATGATAAGCTATAAATATTTTCATAGTAAAGCGTTTTAATGTCATATATTTTGTATTGCATTTATTAGTTAGCATATTGTGAAATTAGCATATTATAAATGAATACATATATTTAAAATAATTTAATCGATGATTATTGATTATTTAAAAAAGAATTAAAATTACCCAGTATTTGAGCGTAGGGTAAGTCGGAACGCGCACTGGCAACATTTTTAAACATGTCTATTTGCTGCTGTCAGGCATGTAATTGGCAATGGAGCTCGTAGGCTTTTTGTTCAGTTTTATAATTGCCCTACAATTTTCAATAGGTAAACAATCATCATAGTTATCGTATATTTTATTTAATCAAGCCACAATAGGCCATTTTTTACATTCGCCTCCCTGTGAGATATAATTCATTTTACGTCACATTATTTTCGACAATAGATGTTTATTGGATTATCGGATAAGCGATGCGTTCAACTTTAATTTGCAGGCTTAGCAGAAATAAGCTTTTTGTTGCCGTCGGCTGAACTAGTAGTTAGCGCCTCGGATCAAAACAATGAAAACGGACTCGTTATCAAGAGGATCGACGATAACGTCACTCTCACGTGTAATTTGGTCATACGGGATAATTCCATAATATCGGACAAGAACATAGAGTTGATTTGGATGATGCCGCTTCAAAGCGTAAACAGGTAACGTAATCAAATTGGACTTGTAGTGTAATATTATTATGTTTAATGCCATTTCTTTTTGCACAGGAGTCGCAAGATATGGACCGAAAAAAATTCTATAAAATTATTTTTGGATTATTTACAACCCAGCGATGCTGGCAATTATACTTGTGTTACATCCCTACTTCCCATTTCTAAAGCTGAGCTGTACGTAGCTGTAATACCTCCTAGTAAGTACATACATCAAATATTATTATATTGTATAAACTTCCATACAATTAAATATAATATATATTCTCCATCATTTCTACAATTATTCTTCACATGCTAATCAATTTTTTTATATCTGATTTGAAAAATAATGTATTTTTGTAAAATATATTTTTCCACCTAAAAACTGTGGCAAGGATATAAATAGATCATAGTCGTTTGGAGCAATGTCTGAAGTATACGGGGTGGGTGAGAAATGAGTTGCCAAGAAAATCCATTCATTTTTATACAAATTGTAAATTGTTGACCAGTCAGTGGTCGTTTTTTTAATATTTTTATTTCATTAAATGCCATACATTTTTCTGGCTAAATTCAAGGGGGGGGGCAAATGTCTCAAATGATGTCAATGTTATATAAATGTAAGAGGGTTTGGGGGAGTATAAGCTGAATGAATATTTAACATTAATTCGTGTAATCATTTTGAGCGGTTGCGTTATGAATAACTTTCAGTTTTACAAATATCGCAGTTCATGATTTATAACTAAAAAAATTTATTTTTATCGATGCTTATAATTAAATTTCAAAAATAAATATTAAAAATTGGTAAGATTCATTGATTTTCTATCGCACACCGTTTGCATTCCAAGCTAAAATAATTAATTTATTACGATGTGATGTTGTAACTATTGTTATATATTTATTGTCTTATGTGATTGATAAATTATAAAATCAACGATGCAATTTTGTAAGTAGCGCACGCCTTCTATAATACTTATCTTGTCAAGAAGAAGACTTTCTATGTATTATGCACTTCTGCTATGGAATTTCGTTTAAATCTTATTTTAAATTTTAATTCCAATATAAGAGAAAAAAATAATATATTGTAATAAATATAATGTAATGAAGAAGGATCATCATATTATTTTTATTTTTTGAATATTATATATTATTTTTTATTTTTATTTCAGATTTATTAGGCGTTTCGTTGTGTAGCTCCTCTATGTTCTCGTGCGATATTCCTCAGGATAAGAAAGGTGCTAGGTGCATCTCTAAGATTTTTTTATGCGATGGAAGACCTGATTGTCCGGCTCCATCTAGAGACGAAGATCCTGAGATTTGCGGGACAAGCGATCCATGTGCAGGTAATAATACAATAATATTAAAAACTAATAACTTTCACTTGATAAAGTTTTATTGCAAACAAATATATAATTTATACTGATATATATTCAATAAAAAAACGAATGGGAGAAAAGTCAATTTAGAACCAATCGTGCTATTGTTTAGCTCTGCCTCTGGAACATCTTTTAATGAAAGCGTAATTCTTGGGTGTTCCGAAATAACGATTTTACTTTTGTTCTTATGAAATGTTATATATTATAGGAAAACTGCGATGTAATGATGGACGCTGTATTCCTAAGGAATTGTGTTGCGACGGCCGGTGGAATTGTTTGCCGCATTCTTGTTGTGTCCAACATAAAGATGAAGGTATATTTACTATAGCTTATATTTGAGCTTATAAAAATATTTATATACATAAACTACTGATTTTATTATAGAGTATCCGATTGAGAAAGTTGGCGGTGGGTTAAAGAAGAACACGAAAGAACAACTCTTGCTTCAAGTGACTCTTTACAAAGCTTGCGGTGATTATTATTTATATTTCGATAAACTTAACTCAATTTAATGTTTTTTTCTTAAATTTTAGTGTGCTTCTTCGTCATTGTGACTTTTTTCATCGTTATCATCTTCGCTATATGCCGAGCCCGAATCAAGAGGATCTCTAATCGTCACATTGAAACTCAATCGCCGGAACCGTTAGAAATCGGACCGTGCAGTACGTCGATTCCGAGAAGATTTTCGCTCATTTGTCACAACGATTTAGATGTTGTGAATAGTAGATTTCCGCCATCTTACAGCGATCTGGTTATAGAGAACAACCATGTGTCTTCTTCCGAACACGTACCTAATTCGTCATCGGAGACGGACACGAACGGGCAGAGTAATACTTTAGATAATTTAGAGACTAGAAGCTCACCGGCTAGAAGGCCGAACGATTTCGGAATGGGATTCATCGCTAACGCGATCTTCAACAGTCGTTATAGGCCGGTTCCTCAAAATTTGGAAGTGACTTCGTTAGATTACGGAACCGATTCGGATAGCTCGTGTAGATCTCCAGCTTTGACCGCACCGAATCCGATGAACGAGTTCAATAGTCACTTTTACGGCGAACGCATCGGCGGCACTCCGGATTTATTTTCGGAGAGCCGACGTGCAAGACATTCTAACGCACTGGATAGGATATTAGATAGATTCGGATTAAACGCGCCTTATAATGTAGATATAGATAGATTAGATAGAAGTACGTGGGAGAGGGAGTCTTTTTTATCGCCGCCCGATTACGATCAGCACTTGCGGAGACCTTTTCCTTATATGCACTCCTTCTGGTCTAGATTGAAGGATATGTTCAATAGAAGCGACGTGGATAGAACGGACGGCAGCGTGGCGAATAACAACGATTTGAGCGCCAGCGGCAGAAGAAGGAGAAGACCCGACACTCCGGACGTTCCGGAGCCGAATCTGAACGATCGTAACTTTTCACAGATGCGATACTTCCAACAGAGAGGTTGTTTTATGGGGAGAGACGTGCGGCTGGTTCCGCCTCATAACTTCCCGCCTCCGTACACTCAATACGCTCCGGATCCTCCGCCTCCGTACGTGAGCCGAGAGAATCTTTTGAACAATAACGTATCTTCGGATCAAAACGGTAACTCGATCGTAGAAGAATCGGATATTGTAGTTAGTAACGACGCAGCCGTAGTCGCTGCACCACCGACCGAACCAGCCGTGGCCTTAAATAGTTGTGATGATAACGGCAATTCTAAAATCGAAGAAGCGTCTACTTCGTCTTCGATTCGAGAACGAGAGGAATCTATTACGGACCAAAAAGCAGTATCCGTCCAGTCGCGCGAAGTCAACGCTAACGACGTTGCTATTACTGTAGAATCCAACAGACCGACTGAGGATTGTGGCTTAACATTTCCACCTAGTAACTTAGAGTTCATAGATTCGGATAGTATCTTAGAGCATAGCGTAGATGCGTGAATAGTTTGACAATGCGCACAAGAAGCTAGTTGACCGTTAGACTGACGACGGGAGATTGTTCTACTTTCGCGGCAATCATGTTCAGATTTGATCTCATATCTTCACATTGATCACATATCATTTGTTCAATTATTAAATTTTAAAGCACTCGTTACAACGATCGTTTATTAAAAATTATGTTTGCGTGCCATATGATCTATGAAGCGTTTATGTTAATTTGTTATTAATACGTTTGTATATACTGTATATTTATAAAATATGTTATATGTGTATATTTGGACTTTTACAAGTTTAACGTTGATTTATATTTTATTTTGATAAGCATTAAAATGTATATTAAAGATACATAATAATTTTACACACTGAGCAATTTAGTATTAGTATATAATACATGGTTTTGGAGAGAAATCTTTGCATTTCAGCTTTATAGAAACGTTACTAAAATCAATCGAAGCTCAAGAAAAAGTTTTCCAATAAAGATGGATTTCTTTCCAATTCTTCAAATATTAACATTTAATCATAATTAGTGATATAGAATTAATATATTGTATATGAGATGATGTTCTAAAGGATTTGATTCATATCACATATCTCTTCACAAGTGACGCAACTTGAAAATGTCACATTGACGCTACACCAAAATTTTGTCATTAACAATACTATTTATTTCAATTGTGCCACTTTTGAAGTGTTTGTGATACATTTATAAGATAGACTATTTATTAGCAAATCATCTTTAAATAACCAATATAGCACCTAATATCTGAAACGATTGTGTCGACATACGAAACTAATACTCACTTATCAATTTGATCATAGTACAAACGTATAATATTTATATAAATATAAATAAATTTAATAACAAAACGTTAGCTTTAATACATCGCAGATATGTTCGTATTTTACTAATTCATCTTGTATACAAAAACATAGGGTAGATTTAAGGGAAATTAATTGCCTGTGATGTTCTACACTCTAGAATTCTTAGAATAAGTAATAGAAATTTTTTTGATTTTTTAATTCGGTTAAAACTATCAAAAACTATTTTTGCTACGTTGGACTATTTTAATAATTTTTGCAACGTGAATGAACTAAAAAAAAAATGTATTTTTTATTATCTTGTATTTTTTATGATAATGTTTGATTGTTTCTAAGTCATTATTGTTAACGTGCATGTATATAATATTATTAGATTGCAATGATAAGTGGATGAAAAACATATTTTACGTATGAACTGTACATATTTATTTTATTATTATAATATTAAGTTAACGTGATTGTATTATGATGATTTACATAATATAGTTATTTCGTTCTAAAAGATTTTTTTATTTTATATAGCCCAAAAACCACAATCAACAACTACTAAGTAAGTATTGAGACACCAGACTGAAATCAAAATTTGTAAATCAGTGACATGTATTTTATTATTTATAAAATAGATGTGAGATTAGGAAAACCTTATTTATTTATTTAAATTAAATTAATACCATCGTTACCACAATGCGTCACAATGGTTGAAAATAATAATTGCATTATTTCAATACACAAAAAAAATATAATTAAAATAAAGAAGCAAACAAAAAAATCATAAAATATCAAAATTAAATGATACGAACCGGACCAGCTCCTCGTAGCTGACATTAAGCAGGTCAATGTGCAATGCCAGCATATTAAGGAGCCGGATGGGCATGCGTAAGTCCTAGCCTCAACGGCCATTAAAAGAGGACGCGATCGTGATTCTCGAAGACATTCTGGAACCTAAAACTGGAATTATAATAATAGCTGGATGTCGACAGCACCCTTCAGTAATTTGAATGCTTAGAACTCAGCGAGTCGTATCCCAACGCTCGTGAACTTCAGGCAGAAATATTTATATTTATGTATTCTCAATGCTTGCAAGTATTTCACGAGGTCATAAAAAGATGAGTTTAAATCGGATATAAGAAGCACAATAATTTAAAACCGGAACAGGGTTTCGGAAAGTCCTGATTTAATTTTATATACAGTGACAATAATAAGAGCTCCAGGTAAATGTTAAGGTCTCCGTTTTTTATTTTCTTAGTTTAATTTCGCAATACTAAATTGCTAGGGAGGAGTTCTGTGAGGCTGATTTTAGTTGGCTGTGAGAAGAACTATTTGGTTTAACGACACGACGGGAGAACAGCTGCCTGTCAGCGAGTAAATCAATAGTCTGCAATGGCTGAGCGCCAGTCGACCACACGCTGAAGTACGCCCTTTTATAGTGTGGGAGACCCTTGAGGTTAAAACCCAAACCCTTGACGGGAGTAATCTTTCGGGCGGCCATCCGAGACAGAAGCGCAAGATACTACCTATGATGAACAAAGCATAGCAGAGTAACACAAGTAGTGCTAAAGGGCTTGGCCCCTCCTAGGGTCCGAGGGCTAAAGGCTGCGACTGAGGTAGCATAAACACCCCCGTAGACCTGGGAAGATAGTGCTATTACTAAGACGATACGCAAAGCCAGCCTGCCAGCAAGAGTAATAAATAGTTAAAAATAAAAAATGATTCTTTTTGATAATCTTATTACATTCAACTTTTATTTCACTGCTTAAAAAGTAGAAAGATCTTATCGTTTCTCGTTAATATTGAAAGTATACAAAGTCACCACTTTTTACTTCGGGGAAGAATTTATGTAATTACAGCTATTTATCTTTTAACACTTTAATTTCACAGTATGATTATTGCAATAAATAGTTCAAAGAAGCGTGTCAATTTTTTTTTCAAACGCCAAGGTTCTTTTCGGATAATCATAATATATTCAACTTTTATTTGACTGTTTATAGTGTAAGAATATCTTGTAGTTTCTCGTTAATGTTAAAAGGTTGCAAACCATCAAAATCACCATCTTTTACTCCGGGGAAGAATTTATCTATTGACGATGGTATTTGTTTTTAATCATTTTGTTAATTTTGCTGTTCGATTCCTATAAGAAATAGTTTAAAATAACCGGATTATTAATGTAAATAAAACGAATGTGCAACTTTCAATTTTTATAAATATATTTTTACATTTAGATTAAAACTGCATTTGATCCAAAAACATTATTACATTTTCTTGTCTTACATAAAAAAATCAGATAAATAAAATTGATCGTTTGACATTGAAAAAAATTGAAACAAATCTAATGTTTTAGTTAATAATAATAATCTGATTTTACAGCTCTCAATGTATGAATTATTTGCACTAATCTGATCGCCTGCGGCTTGTGTCCCTTACATTATAACAATTGAATTTTTTATAATAATCCAATATCTAACATAGATATTCATGTAAACAAATAAAACAATTTGGGCTCATTTCTAAAATGTACAATATTATTTTCTTCATCGTCTCCCTCGCGTTTCGTTATATATCACATAAAATTTACACACTTCTACATTCGTTCACTCTTAATATCTAAATACACAGTGAGGACCAAATTAAATTTATTTACAAATATAACAGATTATTATGGTCGTAAAATTTCATCTTTTTAAATTTTAAACTCCATATTGATAGTTTTCAGGTTACATATCACAATGGCATCAACGGGTCTTTGGAATATATTCAACAGAACGTTCAGATTAAACATTACAATATGCTTTTTTTCAACGATAATCTTATATAACCTTATTTATATAAAATGCATTTTTTTCTTTATGATTAATAAACATCCATAACACTTAATTTTAATAGATAGTTTAGAAATTAAACGATAAGCATATATATAATTTTACACAATACCGAAAGCAAATGTGTACTTCATAATAATATATATTCAACTTCAACATTCTTATACAACAAAAAAAAACATTTAATTTTCATTTATTACATAATAAACTCAGAAATAAATCACCCGTCAATTATTTGAAACGGAAAACAGACAAAACTATCAATATACGAATATATTACATATAAAAAAAATGTTTAACAATATAATTGAAGTTATGTTACAATTGAGATATGTCGTTCGTAAATTAATTAATCATTAATGAGTATTTCCATACCTAGAAAAAAGAAAAGGATCCTCACCCTCGGTGATTATTTATATAAATAAACTTCTAACGTGTAAAAAAATCATGTCTATACTTTTAATAACATATATAAAAAACTCAATATGTATATATTCATTAACAAAACACCGTTCATAACTGATGCCCGTAAACGAGAAGGCTTTTTTCCACTAATAATTCCTAACGATACCCTTTCAGTTCCTCGTAAAATTATCACATCCAATATAAAATACTGTTGCTATTCTTTCGACAAAAATAAACTCACTATTGATTACATATATAATTTATAGCATATGTATGATACATTTGTTACATTCTTCTTTTTATACAAATGGGATTTTCTCTTATACACTAAGGTCCAATGTTTCGTCGGTCTTTGATATACATAATCTGCAAGCAGTGGTAGCGAAAGTCAACGTTTATGCAAAACATCGAGTTCATACATTTGGCACCAAATGACGAGAATTTTGCTGTTTATACTTTTCTTTTACGACAATGCCCAACCTATTGACGATATTATTGAATTCATTATGGAAGTTGCGGCCGTGACGTGATGCTATTGGGTCTCTTGGCGAGCGTGCGTCACTCTCGGAGTTAGAAACACGGTCGTCGACGGCGGCTTTGGCGGCAGTTGAGGAGTCTGTGAACTGTCTCCGGAAAAACTAAAAAAAAATAATTACATATTAATTTTTAGAAATCTAATGGCATTATTAGTAAGATTAACCCTAAAGTGCATGATGATGCATATATGCATCACACAGCTTAGTGTATGCAATTGCATGGCAATTAAAATATGAATCATCCAATAACGGCATGTCGTCACAAACAGTGCATAACCTAAGAATTCAACCTGTTTTGAAAGTTAAAATAGGGTGAGCGATATTATTCGTTTATTGTTTAAAAGATACGTATTATACATTTTTATGGTCTTTATTATATCTTACACTATAATTTTATGGGGTAAGTTATTTATTTTATATGCATTTATTGTTGCTATATTACAAATAATAGTCGATTCATATATGAATCACTATGCTATGCCGTTATAATTTTATCCAATCCGCTTCGTACCATTTAATTTTAATATTTATTTATATATTTTTTATGAATTGAAATGATACAATGTATTATTTTCAACCATCGTGACACATTGGTGTAACTTTTTATTTAATTTAAATAAATAATTTTTATGAGCGAGCATCCGAAACACCAGTGCATCATAGTAGCAAGAGTGGTTTGAATTCCACAGCAATTGGTCACTTTAAGAGATTGATAAAAGTATAGTACTAATACCGATACATACTTGATGTTATTAAGGTGTCTTCTTTGTAAAATTGTGGAATGATCAGGTCCTAACAATTGTGCTGGTCGTGGCGGTAACGGCGGAGGCGAGGAATTGCCCGAGCCGCCTCTCGGAGGCACTGCTGGTACGTTCTATTACAAAAAAATACATTATAATATAAGCACTCTCGGACAATGAATTATAACAAAAATTTACCGTTAAAGAAGCAAACGTCGGCGAGGATTGCGCCGTGACCGGCGCCGGTGTCGCTGCCGGCGTCGAGTCTCGTCTTCTTCTCGGAGGTAGCGGGGGAGGCGTGTGCGGAGTTGCAACTGATTATTTCATAAAAAAAAACAATTTATAATAGATCTTGTATAAAGAGGGAACAGAAAATATGGAATACTCACAAGAGTGCGCCGTCGTCGGACTTGGCCGCGGACCGACGGCGGCCGGCCAACTCGGACTGACGTTAGTGTGGCAGCCGTGCGAAGGAAAGCTAAAAGTCATAGCAGTAGCTGATATCCCATGATGTCTATACGTTTGTAACGATGAAAATTAATGAAAAAAAAAAAAAACACAAAAAATAAAAACAAAAATAAATAAATAAAAATAAAACTGACAATCTAAAAAAGTAGGGGACCTAATGAGAGGCACTGTACCTTTCAAAGTTCTGCACCGAGTTGAGTACGTTCACGTGCGGACTTAGCGGTGGATGCGGTAGCTGGGGCAGGAGATCGGAGTGTATTTGACTTGGAAGCAGTTTCGGTGATGGTTCAGATAACCTAAAAAAATTAAGCATATAGTGCTTCTTTGAAAATAAGCCCTAGTATGATGTTTCAGGGTGTTTTTAATATAAGCCCTAAAAAAGTGAAAAAAATGTTCAAAAATATTATATTCCATCTCTTGCACAGTGACATCATTTTGGGAAGGCAGGTGAGGGCATTCGCATTTAATGATTCTAAACCAGAAATTCTCAGGTTTTCATTTAAACAAAACTAAAAAATAATCCCAAAAATATTTTTTTTAATATGTCCTTTCAATGTAATAATATCGGAATATATTTTCACTGGTAGATATGTATTTTTACTGGTGAAAATATAATTTATCTTGCAGGTGTAGATTTAAATACTTATCATTATTTATTTACATGCGATATACTAATGTTGCAGTGAATGTGTATTTCACTAGTGAAGTCCAAATACATTTTCATAGTCGTGTGACAAAATAATTGGACCAGTCCAACGTTTAGTAAATAAATGTGCGTACAAAGATTTGAAGCTCGATAGTAGGTAATGATTTTAACAAAATAAGCTTGGGGATACCATAGTTACATATTGAACAAAAGAGGCTGTATTCAGTGTGCAGCAATTTGTGGTTCTGTCAAAACATAATTATGTTTTATTTTCTAATATATTTCTAAACTTACATCATAATTGTTCGTAAATTGTCATTTCTGGGTTAATTTGATAATATTTAATAATATTTTTTGTGTAAAACACCGATTTTTTTAAAATGGCCGAAAGAAAAAATATTTCTGCTGAAGTGAAAATTTTTATTTGTACTTTACTTGGTGAAGAAACTCATACTTATCGAAAAATTGCCCTAAAATCAACGTGTCATCAATCAGTGATGAGAATAAAAAAATGTCTGTACTTGGACAGCAACCTTATACGGCACAACGACATAAATGTGGACGAAAATGCAAAACAACATCTCGGACGGACAGAAAAATTGTTTCTATTGCATTGCGAAATAGGCGGGTTACAATTGAAGATGTAATAGCTATTTTAAATGTTGAAGGAATCGAGAACTTTACAAAGTCGATTACACGAGGTGGATGTTAAAAGCAGCTCCGCTATGAAAATGCCCCGATGAAAATAAACATTACGAATATGTTTTGAAATGATTTTTTTAGTCTGTTGGATGTAACCAATTAACAGTTCAGACTTTTAAAAAAAAAACATCGAAACAGTTTCAACAAATCGAGTTAAGGGTAGTGGGCGTAAAAAATTACCTCATCTGGTGAAGATCGGCTGATACGTCGAATCTGCTTACACAATTGGCATAATACAGAGGTAGATATTACCAGCGAGTTCAATAATACAAAAAACAAATAAGTGAGGACACAACTCGTAGGCGTCTCAGGGATGAGGGTCTCTTCAGCCGTATACCTGCTAAAAAGTCGTTATTGACCCAAATAAATGCGACAAAAACGCATGGAATGGGCTAATCGGCATACAAATTACACTTCTATCGATTGGAGAAGGGTTATGTTCTCCGATGAGAGCAAAATTAATTTATTCAGGTCAAATGGAGCGCAATATGTTCATCGTAGAAGGGGTGAAAAAGACTGTGATTATTGTATCCAGAGAACCATGTAAAATCCAGGAAGTCAAATGATCTGGGCGTACTTTTCGTATTCCAAGTATAAATTTTATCAACGGAACGGTAAAGGCGGCGTATTATAAAATCAACCCAAATTTTTTTTAATCAATTCTACAGAAGAGCACCTGCATCTTCATGGATGATTCTGCACCCTGTCATTCAGCGAAAATAGTCAGTTATATTTTTCTTAAATCAATTATGTCAATGTCTTAGAAATGAGAATAAAACTAATTATTTAATAAAAGATTGTAGATTGGACTGGCTGGATTTATTATTTTATATAGTTGCGTGCAAAATAAACGTTTTTTGCACGCGACTGTATCTAAAACAATAAATCCACTGAAAATAAGCCTTAGTGCGTATTTTGGATCAAAAATTAAAATAAGACACTTTAGCAGAAGAATCAAAGAAGTGTGAATCAAATATTGCAAAGCTCTACACATACCGTAGCATTCTGAATAATAAGAACAGCAACACAACAACTAAACGCATGAAGATTGGACGAAGATTTATGATTACATTTGTACATATAGTCAAAAATGGGGTAGCAGTAGTGGTAGGAATCATGTCATGTGTAAGAGTAACATGAATGCGAAACATGCGAAATAATTACATTTGATACATCAAAGGCACGCATACTAAGTACACCATAAATGTATTTATAAATACCTTCCAAAGCAATCTCCGCCAGCTATCTTCGGACTCTGGTTGTGATTAGACTTTGCTAAGCTATCTAAACTATCTTCGTCTATGCTTCCCTGCTTATTTACGCCATTATTCCCCCTAGGACTCAGCGCTGGCGGTCTTTCCGGAGGAGTCGGCGGTCTATTGCTATCGACGATACTCTGTATCGTTCCCATATTATTCGAACCGATCACTGTATTATTCCCGTACGTGACCGGATCCTTATCATCTAACTTAACCAACGGAGGATCTTCCGAATCGCTGTTTGCGCCGATATGCTTCACATCACCGTTCGGTCTGCCTTTAGGCTTATTCGTCCTATCCACTTCCAAATTCATTAAGGCTTCGTCGATTCCACTCCTCTGAATGGAGTTCCTTGGACCTAAAGGCGGAGGCTTGGACCTTTCGTTATCGTCAATCAATCCGTTGTTCTTACTAGGCACGGGCTTGATATTGTTCCCGTACTTGAACACCGGCGTATCAAAAGAATGAAAGATCGGATTGGCAGAGCCATTGGCTTCCGCGATCGGATTCCTCGGACTCAAAGCTACCGGTTTAGCTGGTCTCGGAGATGTTTCGCTCACGCTAGAAACGTTAGATATTATGTCGTTCACTATCTTATGGTGTTTCTCTTCGCTCGACATGTGCCCTAAAGCGCCCGAGAATCTAGGCAGAAGATCGCCGATAAAACTACCGCTCGTTTCACCCGAAAAAGTGGGCCACTTCGGTCCGTTCGGATTTCTAAACTCGACCATTTGATGGTCCGGAGAGGGAAAACTTCCACGCGGAGGCGGCATCGGTAGCGGAGATCCTTTCGAACCATCGTTCGATCCCTTGTTTATTAAACTAGTCGAGGGATTTGTTATTCGAGGACTAATCAGCGACGATTTCGGAGCTAGTGGCTCTTGAGTCTTCGACGGCTGCATAATAGACGAAGGTCTTGGACTCACTGGCGGCGGTGCATTTGAAAAGTTATCTAACATTCTCGACGAGAGTTCCGTTATCGACGTGGACGGTAGTCTCGGACTTATCGAGTCGGTGTTGCCGTGATCGCTTCTACCTAATGTGAACGTCGACGATGAAGTCAAGCTGAACGTAGACGTCGAGCTTAAACTGGAATGCCTAGAAAATAAAAATTGAATTAAAACAGAGCAACGAACAAGTGTTTCAAACAACATTGTATATTACCTATTATGCGAAGCTGGAGTGGCGAGTCTATGATCGCGGAAACGGTGTCTCGGCGAAGGCGGCTCTTCATCTATAACGCTCTGCTGCAAACTCGCCATAGAACCGAACACACTGGACTGACTGTCCCACGTCGAAGCCGTAGGAGAGAGCTGCGATGAACTGTTGAGATCGTCGGACGAATCGGGTCCGAGGGGATTGACCGAAGCATGCTGGGGCTGTCGAGCCCTCGCTGGCTTGATTCCGGGCGACTTCAGACTCAACTCGTGCCATCTTCTCGGCTAAAAGATGAACCAAACCTTTAACTCGTTCTCATCTACAAAACATTCGATCGATAAGATTATTACTCACAAATCTGGGCGCTTGTCGAGCGTCTCTCGGCTCAATTTCTAAGCACTTCCTATACAAATAGTCGCTGATCTCGTTTTCTTCCATACCAGGGAATGGATTCAAGTTTTCCAGGAACGCCTGTTCAAATACACCATATAGTATGTAAACAACAACTGAAGTTATTAAAACGACTTAACCTTTCTAATTCCACGAGCCACGTACGGGGCTCAGTCATGTCTCTAGCAAAAACTCTCACTTACGATACGAAATAATATTGTAAGACTATTTTAGTTTATATAGTCTTCTATGGAGAAAGGTTTAAATGTATTATCAATTAAATAGCTTCCTTAAAAATGACTAAAACGAATGTGTTTATTTTCAATGTCGATACAGGTGCCACTAGTTATTTTCGCCTTTGTATATTACAAAGGATGATCTAATTCGAGAAGAGTCAAATTTTAGATTACAACAACATATTTACGAATAGATCGCTTAACCCTTTCCCGGTCATGCTTGAGTTAGCTCGGAAATTTGTATTTAGTGAATAATTATATCAAAAATCAGCAACTTTTTCAAAAAAATTATCATAACATTTTATTGTTCAAAAATAATGGACGAATATTTTAAAATGTTTTACAATGGCTGCATATTTTTATACCGCTGCATAAGAAAAGGTGGGTCCGTGCAAGAAGTTTTTGAGACATTTTTAAAAAAATAGTGACCATCGCTCAATGCGTTAAAATTGTTAAGTTGTTCTACAGAAATAACAAATTCTGTACGAAATGTATATTCAAATTTACGGGAAGATTATGGCCAACTTCATCATCCTTTTGAACGAACAATTCGCAATGTAGTGAAAAAAATTAAAGAGACTGGAAGCGTTGAAGATAGAGTATTGTGGAATTGTCGATTCGTCGGCGTTCACTGCTTTTGGGCTTTTCTAATGGCTCTCTTTGCCACATTTTGCATCTAGATCTCTAATTCAGATAACACAAGAACTGAAGCCCAGAGACTATGGACAATGAAGAATTTATACAGATTGGATGCTCTAGCAGAAGGAAGTAGATGCTGAATTTTAAAAGAAAATCTTATTTTCTGATGAGGTACATTTCCACCTCTTTGAGTGGAAATGTACCTCATCAGATAAGCAAAATTACCACATATAGGGTGAGAAAAATTCTCATGTAATTCACAAAAAACCATTGGTGTACATTGTGGTCAGGCGGCGTCATTAGGTATAACTTTTATTAAAACGATGAAGGTCGGACTGTAATCAAAAGTAGTATCGGATATTAGAAAAATATCTCACCCCAATCTCATCTGAGAATACTAATTGGGTAGAATTTCACTTATCTCGGTGATATAATTTATATTCTAAATAATCTCAATCTTCCATGTCCACGAAGGAACGTACATATTTGTAATGAATGACAAATTTACAATATGTTCCCAAAATACGCCTTTATTTTTTTTTGAAATGCGAGACAATATTGTGCTTCTTTTTAACAAAAAAATACTTTCACGCCTTCGAAAAACACTTATGAATAGAATGTTTATCAGTGTGTCTACTATGGCCGAAATTTGTAGAACGAAAATTGTTAAATCGTTAAATGAAACAAAACGTTGAAAAGGCCACTCTTTATTATCTTTCAAGATCAAAATATCCTTAAATTTGTTTTTTTTTTAAAAGTTTGGAAATGTAACTTTTAATAATAATTGTTAATAAATATTTTCATAGAATATTTGTATGAAACAATAATAGCATACAAAGTTCTATTGTGTACTTTGTATAAAAAATGTTTATTTACTAATAAAGAAAAATTAATTCAATAATGGTGTGTTGTGACAACCCTAGCACTTCAATTTTTAATTACCACAAATGGTGTTTAAATGACAGAAAACGGCACCCAAAGGCTCTTTTATAAAAACACTTGACATCTCTATTTTAAATTCTAAAAATGTGGCTTTTAGATGGCGTACTATGCAATGTTACTTTGGCAAATAAACAGTTAAAATACCCTTAGTTTCGGCTCCACTTGCAAACAATACGGCTGGTTTTGATATTGTTGAATCTCGCCGATGATCTCCGCCACTTTGCGTCTTTTTGAAAAGTTTATCAATTCAGTGTTAGGAATAAAATCTGAAAATATAATCAATTATAATATATAACAGTCAAGAGAAACTCGAGTTAAATAATATAAAAAACAAACCTTTATTTCCGTCTTCTATATGCAATATATTAGTCAGATACATGCCGAAGAAAGGAACGCACGGAGGGTTTATGCTCCGCAGCTTCTCTTGATACAATCTAAAATAATCGGTGATCAACTCTCGGCACTCTTCGAGGGCTTTCTCCAAACTGGTGGTCAACGTCTGAAAGGTAAACTTCAGCCGAAAGACCGAGGCACTGCCCATCGCCGACACAATAGCTAAAACGCCGTTGAAGTTGTTCAATTCGCGTAGCACCATCATTATCTCGAGAGTGCGCCTTAGTATTGCACCTCTCTCTTCAATATTCTCGGCTTCTACTATACTCTTCTCTATCCATCTAGTAAACTGAAATCGACGATCGATTTAATACACAAAATTATATTGATTAAAAAAAATCCAACACTTACATTAGTGGTAAGTTTCATAATTCTTAACAAATTAGGACTAGAAGTTTCTTTATCTTTTTTGGTCCATGCGGCTCCTACCAGTTCCGAAGGTTTCACCTGAGGATTGACATAATCGTTATATATAAATCAAAAGCAGACGAAAGTAGCAGTATTAATAAAACTCACCATTCTGTACATATCAAACTCTAAAAGAGTCAACTGCCTGGCGACTTCGATGGGATGCAAGACGAGCATATGCCAGTTGCGGGATTCGATCCATCCCATGAACCGCTCTATCGGCGGTGCTACATTATCAAACACAGGCACTGGAGCGCCCACGACCGAGTCTCCCGGAATAGCCGACGGAGAAGCTGCTCCTCTCGTATCGCCACCGCCACTCTATTGAAGTGAGAAATGACAATGTTATTGCAACGTCATATTAAATGTGATGAATAAACGTATATTTTGTACCTTTCTCTGCATTATCTTGATGACGCTCTCTACCCACTTCTTCATGGGTTTGCCGGTGATGCCGTCCAAAAACGCACGTAACTTGTCCAGCAGTGATGGATCGCGTTCAAAGTCGTAATAATGCTGATCGACCCAGTGCCTCAATACATTTAAAACCCTACACAAACAGAGGTATTAGAATTGTTAAATAATTAAAAGAAATTTCTCGATCAAACTTTGCTTTCCTGTGATGTACACTGAGTGTACATGTCATATTAATATACAAAATAAAATATGTTTTTGTGCTTTTTCGTGTAGTCATAAAGCCTATAAACATACATGAATTACATGAATACAGTGAATTCATACTAACAGTGAAAGTATAACTTTCACTGGCGTTTTATAGAATTCATTTTCCTAAGTTTGGAAAATGATGGAATATTTTTGGCGCATTTTTGTCACAATTTTTAAAACACTACACCTTTATTAATTAAAAATTAAATATAATTACCTGAACTGTACCGGCTGCAAGAACTCTTTGCGGTACCGCTTAAAATCTTCCCTCGAAGAATTCTTACTCAATTTTTCAGTCTCGGTTATAACTACATTCTCAGCCTTTTCTGTAAATACATATTAAAAAAAACAATTAACATCTAATCGATACCATATTCACTTTTTCAACCACGGAAAAGTTAGCACAAGTCAGATTCTAATCCTTCTATTATATAATACCTAAATCGGGCGATCCTTGTTTGCAATCATAATACTTTTTTTTCCTAGGCGCTAGCATGCGAGAATACACAAATTGTTAGTATAAAACAGACGGAACAATGACATTTTGTTAGTATCGCTAAATAGATCGGATCTAACCTGGAGCATCGTAGACCAAACTCGGATCAGGAATGTTGAACCTTTCTATGAGCAAGTCCAAAAGCTCGGGTGGTTGACAAAAGCTTCTGTACGTCACAAGGAACGTCTTGACGAACATGGGATCGGCGTAAATGTGATACGTCAGTCTTTCGACTAATTTTAATAAAGTACCGCCCTGAAAAATAATATGATGATATAAATTTAGCATATAGATGTACGTAATGCAATTGATGTGTACCTTTATTAATGCACCGGTGTTCTGTTTCTTCTCTATCACGATATTATCGGGAGAATCGGGTACAGCGAATCTGTATAATGAAGGCGGCGGAAGCTTCAAGGGATGCTTTCGTTCGAGATCAAGCAATATGCTGTAAATTAAATTTAAATGTTATAACATATATATTTCATATATGGCTGCAAATTATATACCTATCGAGAGTCCTATCTAGCATATTTTTAGTGTTGAGCATCACAAGATCGGCCATCCATCGATTTTTGTCTATAGCGCCAGTACAACATAGAAACACGGGACTTCCATTTTTCGGCACCAATTCGAAACAGTTTCTCAATTCTACAAATACGTTAAGCATTCAATCGATTTGAAATATAAGGAAGCACAGATTCGACAGTTAAATAATTACCATCGGTATCAGGCTTATCTATAATCTCCGCCTTCCGTATGTATAATCTCTCTTTGCACTTAAGCTCCGATTTTGCCTTGTCTCCGGTGCACGGTTTACACAATAAAAGGATTCCGTCAAACAGAAAACCTCGGCGTTCCGTGATCTTTTTACCCGGTCCCCCTTTTCCTAAGGTATCCTCTGTAAAAATTACATATTGTTACAATCGTAAATATTTTAATCGATTCAATTTGATGTATAATATTACCTCGTATAAACTCATTGCAGCATAAACCGATGTCCTTGTTCTCCCAATCCCAGTTGTTGATGAGCTTCGTCAGCTCGTTGGTTTTTTCTAAAGCTACTTGCCTCCTCGCTCTACTGGCCATTCTACTAGCAGCCTCACTAAAAACATGATCATTTTTAAAATCAACCCGGATTTGTTATACGTTTGAGATAAAAATCGCTTACATCGTAGGTCCATTTTCTAAAGCAGCCAACAGAGATTTTTGAATCGGTTTCATTAATCCTTCGACCTGCAACAATAAATAGTTGTTGACGAATCAAAAAATATATATTCATAATATGAAAATGTACATCGCAGAATATTGAAAAAATGTATACAGGTAAATTAAATATGAGTAATCGTAACATTAATCCAGGTGAAGACTTTCGTTAGATAGAATATCGATATTTTAACATAAAATTTTAAAATAGTTTGAGCTTTTGATTTATCATTCATTTCAATCTCAAGACTCAGGCAGAAATCCTTTCGAGTATATTTGCCAAAAATATGTAAATTAATTTTTTTTAGCTCGGATCATATTGGATTTCCACCATTCCTGAAATTTCGAAAGCTCCAAACATAATGAATGTTACCACAAAACTAATTTTAAACGAATCAAAACCAAACACAAGTTGGCACATTTAAAAAATAATTTAAAACACAAATCAAAATCGAGTCAAATGAAAACATTGAGAGCGCATCAGTTTGTATAATGGTGGCAGTACGAATCAGGCAAAATGTGACACAGCAATGGCTTAAAATACCCGTCACACATGAAGCAGCACTTTATCGTTCGTTTTTTGGCTAGTGTAGAGTTGAAACCATGAAAGCTCAGTACGGTGATGCATGTCTGTTACACCAGAAAATGTATTAATGGAATTAACCAGGTCAGTTGTACCGAAAAGTTGTTGGTTAAGCAATTGTATTAAAAAAATCCCACATACAACCATCTGCAGGAAATATTATACTGACTCTTCTAGGATGAATGCATAGTAATTTAAGAGCACTACACGTCCAAATATGCCGAGCATACCAATTGGAATGACACTCAAATCAATAGTGTTGAAATATGTACACCACATAGTTTTCATTTGACTCGATTTCGAATTTTTAAATGCACCATTAAAGATAAAATTACAACACCGATATGACATATCACAACACCGATAAATCGAAAAAATAAAAAGTGAAACTTTCAAGCCGGATTGCTCGAAAATCTGTCATGCTATGTTAAGGTATTCTTTAAGGATCCTAAAAAAATAGTCAACAATTATCCGCTCTATCAACTCTTCGGAGGAATTCGTTCAATCATGCCGTTTTTTTTTTTAATTTACAAAAGAGACTTTTCACAGATTCATAGACAAGAGAGAGAGGAGACTATTTCATATAATGTATAAAATATACTTTCAATGCATCGCTACCTGATTCAACGTTATCCAAATATCTGGTTTTATCTGTAGTTCAAAACAGAAACATTTTTGTAGAAAAACTATCTCGTATCGCATTTTTTTATCTTTCGAGACGATTGTGATACGCGTTTTCCGACATTTCTACTTGCGCTACATTACCTGCTGGAAGCTCTCCATGTCCTCGGTGCATGGCGCCAGTTTAAGTAGCATGGCCACATAGTCAAAATAGAGAAACGCGTGAGTGATTGGCGATGCGAGCAGCTTCGGAAGAAAGTATTTAACAGCCAGCCTAAAACCGTGGCCCGCTGTATCCAGACGTTCGGAATACTATAAACAAAATTAAGCATATAAAGTCTGTATTTAAAAAAATATCGACAATGTGAAAAGTATATTACTTCAGGATTATCAACGATAGCTTGTAATGCTTGTCGCGACTGTTGCATCGTAACGGTTTGGGCGTATTTAACGTAAACATCAAACTCTTCAGCTTCGGCTAATTCTGTGTAAAAAAATAATTTATAACTCACGATAAAAAATGTTTTAAAATGCACACTGTAGATTGATAATTACCTTCGAAACAAATGCCGATGTGGGGCATCTGAGTTTCAGAAGCGCTTTCAACGGTGTCTTCAAGTGAGCTGAGTAAAGTTACCGTTAATTCATAAATCTCGAGGATGTTGCCGAATATCAGCTCCACGTCCTAAAATCAAAAATATTAATTATTGC
The DNA here is from genome assembly GCF_051122295.1 of Plectrocnemia conspersa. Taxonomy (NCBI): domain Eukaryota; kingdom Metazoa; phylum Arthropoda; class Insecta; order Trichoptera; family Polycentropodidae; genus Plectrocnemia; species Plectrocnemia conspersa. The sequence goes on from NW_028277175.1 coordinate 1,994,640, forward strand.
CTTCCGTTAATATAAGGATTAGGTTATCTTATTTATTCGTCAAGTTATGCGCTGCTATTAATTTAAAAATTAAATTAAAATATTAATTAAAAAAATAAACTTCTTGGGCACACTGTACTACTATATTGGTCACACGTGCTCTTTAAAATCAATAATTAAAAATGGTAAAGCAAAAATTATAAAACCATAATAAATAACTGTTAAACACCTTTTCGTATAATAATTAACATAATAATAACTGTCGGTCCATTACTACCGTGAGGTACCGTAGCTAGTGAGTGAGCAAATACTGGACCTTCAACTTTTTAGGTTATAAATATTTTTCTTGATTCATTCTGATTTTTGAAATCTAGTTTTAGTATTTAGTATTTTTTTGCACATTCGCGTTTGATAGAAATGCGGTTGATCCAAGCACATTTTTGACCGTTCCCGCGTTACTGTGTGAATTTACGTACTATGTGGACAAACTAAGTAATATTTTTAAATACTTTTAAGATAAAAAATCACATTTTGACTAAATCTAATTTTATTCTTTTTAAATTATCTACATAAGTGTATAACAATTTTAATTAATAAAATAAATTGTGTAGTTTCATCTTGAACACGTCAGTAAAAGGGATTCCTGCGCTACAATTGTTTATTTATCATAGTGGTTTTTAATGGCAACACTTCTGAATTCTAATCAATAGCGAGCTGTCACAATGACAGCCCGTTACAAGTAGTTATAATAAATTATAATATATGAAATAAATGGTAAAGACAACATAAATAAAACTTAAAATTATTAGTGTGCCAGTAAGAATTTTTTTGTGTGGAAAATAAACCGTTTCATTAGTTAAATTAAAATTCGAGAACTTAAAGCTATTGATATTTTACCATTCATAGGTTGTGTATGGCTTACTATATTTATGAAACTCTAAGCCGGGACAGCTAAGGAAATTTTATGAAACCGAGATGTATGGTAAGTCTATGTGTATATTAAAATATAACCTAAATTCTAATTTGTTCAAAAACAACCGATCACTGAGCATCATCAGAATAGCAATCGTTTTGAAAAGAAGTAAAAAAACTACATGTAAAGATATCGTTATATAAAATATACAATTTTGATCATAACAAAACTATTATTATTATTTTAGGTCCAAATATTAGAGGACATCGGTAAAGGCAAGTTCATACTAGTTTAACCTATTTGCTGGTTGCGTTATAATATATTCTATGACCTCAAAGATCTAATCAATGTATAAACAGATGATATATTTATATACTCTTTAATCTCAAATGAAAGGGTGCTTCTGGGCAATTCATCGGTTACTACTTTATTTTTGTCTCTTAAGTTGTCAATGGTTAATTAAACCTTAATATCTACCTGATATCTCATATTACCTGCGAGAATTTTGTTTCATAAAGAACATACGAAGTTTGCTCTAAGTGAATAGCTTGAATTTGGCAAATTTTAAGAAAAATTATCACAAAGAACAAAAGTTATAAAACACCTTATGTATACAATATTTTGACACTTTAAACTGTTTTTTTTTTTTTTTTTTTTTTGACACGATTGGGCTGTATTAATTTAAATTATGTATGCAATTGTATACAATTCTCTTACGACTTTTATCCCCTTTGAATAAAATACTTATTCAATATATATCACAGTATATTATAATTAATTATAAAAATGTAATTTAAAATATTTTTGATATTTTGTTTGAGCTAGCGTTATAAAAATAGTAACACACATCTTTTGCTGTGTTTTATAAAACAATATAAAGGGACCACTTTGAGCCAAGTTAAATATGTAGTTCTTATTAAAATTACATTGAATTAAGCCATACCGTACATATCAATAATAGCATTTCCAAATAGCTGTTTTGTGCCTTTAAATACATACAAAAAACGTAATACATGTTGAATGCGAAATGACAAGTGCAAGGTTGCCAAATCTCCAGCCATGTAACGCCAATAAGAGATTTCTGGAAAACGTGAAGTTCCATGAAGTAAAATAAGGGGTAGTAAGAGAAAAAATCATTTATGTTTTATTTAAAAATTGAATATTGCGCATTATAATAATGTCACTTGGTCTTGATCAACGGTCGCCAACCGGTGGTCCGCATACATCCCCAGATCGTCGTAACTGGCCGTGGCAGTGGGCGAGCACTAAGTCTCCCTCATGGAAAAACAAATACCATTTTATATTTAGAATGTTACTTTTATGGAAAATCATGGTTGTGTTCCGCAGGATTTAACATTTTGAATTTAATGGTCTGCGAGGTCCGAAAAGTTTGTGACCACTGGTCTAGATAATAGATAAGGGAGACAAATCCACACATCTAATGTCAGGCATCTTGTTTCGTACATTTTAGAATATTATTATTATTAGTTATGTGCAATTACCTTAGAATCCTTCGGCAGTATTTTCTCTATCTCCTCCCTGAATACCCGTATTATTAAATGCAAATCCCTTAAGTATTGCTTCTCGTCGTTCATCAAGTCCCGTACTAGTTCCTCGTAAGTTAGCGACGCTCGAGGAGTCCTCGACGGCTCCAACGGGGGCGCCAGCGCTCGCTCGCCGCCTTTCTCCTTCCGCGTCACTTGCTCTTGATAGAACATCTCCATCAAAGCCTAAAAATGCAAGCGTACATTTAACAAAAATCAATATCACTGGCGGAAAAGTGAAACGAGTGATGCATATTTTGAGTGCTAGCCGAAATCACTCACCTTATGCTGCAATCAGGACGCGAAATGCAATTGTAAAGGTTTGCAAGCGTGAAAAACAATCAATATTTGTATGTATAGACAAAGCGAATATATACAAAAATTTGGGAATGTGTATTTACATAATTAATAATATATTTTAGATCTTCTAGAATATATACAACTTGGTTTGAAAAATATTTATGTTTAACTACTCAGTAGTAGAAACAATGAAATACATTTATAAACACCAAACAACTATCATATATTGTTTCAAAATCGAAATAACAATTTCTAAAACATATTAGCAAATTACTTGAATCATTACCATATTTAAATTGATTGTTCTCAATAGATAATACAAACAATTTTGTTACTATTAATTTAAATGATAGGATTACAATATAACCATAAAAATTAATGGTTAAACAAATCAAATTAATGGACAATATTTATGCCACAATTGTTGTGTTCTATACAATGTTAATAGTTTTATTAACAAACAGTGGCATAAGAATGAACAATTATAATACCTTATCGGCGTTCATGGAGGTTTTAATATCCTGACTGGAAATCTCCAAATATCCACCATTGTTGGATATTTTTTTGACGTAGTTTCCGGCTAGTTTTAAAATATCTGCAGCTATGTATTCTACTATTGCGACTATGAACGATGTAACCAGAGTTTCTATCTTACACATGAACACTTCCTGCAATCGAATTAGTCGTTATTTAGCATTAGAAAGATAATATACTTTTAAATTCCACACAAACTTACTTTTTGTAGCATCTGATGGATTTTGTCTACGGGAAGAACCGGCCGTTTCTTCTTCGCCTTGTGCGTGGACTCTCTGGCATCGTTGAGAGCCCACTGGTCTATTGGGTTAGGAAACGTCTTCCCAACTCTCTCCTCTACATCCTAAAAGGCAAAAGAATCGATAAGTAACGAATAAATATAATTTTTCAATATATAAAATATATTCTTCAATGTACCTGAATTGTATGTGGAGAAGGTTTTGCGCACAACTTTCCCATCAGTGTGAGAATGAGTTGCTCGACGTACAGAAGAGCCTCTTCTGCAGCGTTTAACGACGGATGCACCTGCTCCAACACCTAGAATTAAATTTAAATCAGACTAGCGAGCAGTTTAGATTAAAAACTATTTATAAATAACGAAATAAACACATTTTTTTAGTACTTTTTAAAAATGGCTGCTATTTGGATATGAGTGAAATAATGAAAAATATGTATCGCAGTTTAAGATCCAAAGGAAATAACAAAACTGCTTACCTTAATATTAAGAACTTTCCTATGAGGTAAAGTATAATTAAAAATAATCCCCGATAGTGGTTTTCATTTAATTGAAATAGACAATTCATTATTAAGAAATCAATTCGGAAAAATTGATATTGTCGAAGAAGTTACAGGTGATTTATTTATTTATATTATTAATTTATTTAGGTAATATAGCTAATTGTTTATACACTAGACAAATATAATCAAAACAAACAGAATATAAATATAGACTTTAATATTATAATTTATTTCTTAATGCACAAAGGTTTTCTTTATTCCATTACGAAACGCACTACATTTTTATTTTTATTTTTGTGAATTATTTTAGGATTATTATTATACAATATTATTTTTTATTATTCTTATACCTATTTATCAGTGGCGGTCCCATCTCTTTCACTCTAGTTACTAACACGCGAGCGATAGAGAGGGAAAGTATTTCACCGACCGCCACTGCTATTTATCTATCTTTTAATATTAAATCTATGTACATCTTTATTTATTAATAAAATACTATAGTAACATACTATTATAAAACTTACATATAATTACTAATCCATTCATTTTCAATATTTCTTGAGATCCAACCAATCCAATCTTTCATCAGTACTTCTACAACTAGTAATCTATTTTTATTTAAACCTTCACTCATTGTCTTATTTTGTAATTTTTGCAACATCGTCATATCAAATTTATTAAGCATATATAATATTGTCACACAATAATTGAAGCGGAGCAATATAATATTATTATAGATTATTTTTGTTTGTATTTATACTTAACATATTTCTTATCCTAGATAATGTATCAATTTTTCTACTATTTTTATGTAATTATGATGTACCTTAAAATTTCTTTTTTTATCTTTAATCACTCCTAAATATTTTGCATTATCAACTATTTTTATAATAGTTATCTATAAATATTTTTATATTATTATCTAACATATCTTTATAATTAATAAACACACATTTAGTTTAAGTACATTATTTTTTAAGCATCTTTCTATTATACTTAATTTATTATTTAAGTTATCTACAGCTTCTTTACCATTATCACATATGCAATAAATTAAAGGATCATCTGGAAACAGATATATTTTACAATCATGAACATATATTATAAACAACGATGGTTCTAATTTGGACCCCTGTGGAACACCGTGAGATATTATTTTCTATTTAGAATAACCATAATTTATATTAACTTTTTACTTTCTCTTTTATAAATTACTATCAAACCTCTTTTTTTAAATATAACCTATAATTTCTTTAACTTTATACTATTTTTTCTCTGAATCTACGAGATCCAGACATTCAGCTTTAAAACTTTTTAGTAGAGTTTTAATGTTGGCTTATCAATAGTACAATATTTTCGTACTAAGTAAAAAATATCAATAGAATTTTTGAGAACCAACCTTCAATTCTACATTTAAATATAACTCTCAATTTGCACGATTTAGAATTAAATAGTGATTTTCCAATACCATACATTGTGTCAATGAAGGGATAAGTGATTTTTGTAATAGAAAACGTTTCTATCGCTTTTGTTTTTATAATAATGTCCAATGCACAAATGACGCATATTTGCGTCATCGGCTCTTAACGTTTTACTACAGGTAAAGTCTCTTTAGATGAAAGTTGACAGCATTTTAAATCTTTTGAATTAATTATCTAATAAAAATGAAACTTAAAAAACAATATTTAAATTAAAAACCTCATCGTAATGCATCTTAAATATGAATGGCATTTAATATACAGAACTGTGGTATTTAAGTAAGCAATAAATATTATTTGAATATTGGATTTCATTATTAACCCTTTTGACTGCGGATGACACATATAGAAGTCATCAAGAAAATCGCCATTATGTACCGGGCACCTAAAGGTGTCATGAACCTTTGAGCCTTGTAATATGTTTTTTTGTATAATGTAAGGTTGAAAAACACTAATTTATTAATTGAAATAATATTTAAATAACTGATGGCATAAATAGGTCCCACATATTATCAAATTTCGAAATAGCAAAAATATCAGCCGCAGTGAAAGGGTTAATGCATTAGTCTGCTATTTACACGGAATTTTGAGTGTATATATTTCTATGTTTTATCACACTAGCAAAATAATTTTAAAATTTATATATTGTCATTTCTAAATAAAACTTTTATCTTTAACACATTTGCGTGAATGGAGACCGTAATGTGTTAATGTAAGAAATGTTCATTAATGGTATCCTGAAGATAATTTTACTATATTTCATAAATATATTTATCATTATTAATTTGTTATAATATAGGATAGTGATTAAAAGTCGAAGTATTATAGTAGAATTTTAAGCTTTATCTCTTTTAAACGCCAGCGACTTTTTAGTGAATCGCCAGTTCTCTCTTCACGCATCTGTCTCTTTAAATAAATATAAAATACTTGATTTACTGAATAATGAAGCTAGTATAATAATCTTAAATAATTGATAAAAATTAATTTGTAAATAATTGGTCAACTTGTTTTAAAAAAATAATTTGTTTAAAAAACTGCACCAGTGAGTCGCTGGCTGTAAAATACTGGAGAATGAGTTGAAGATTTAGTGACTTAAATTTTAGATTTCCTTATCTCATGGACGAATACTGAGTTGATTAATTAATTTTCTGCGGTCAAATTTAATTTTCTCTGTGAACCAAATTCTTTTCAAAATCAACAAAATGATTCTTATTTAATATTTAAGTGAAAATACTGTAACGATCTAGACAATTAAAAATGTCCTTGTTTATCAGTTATAAATTACTGTACTATTCTTACATCACTTATTTATGTTCGGAAGATTGTAGCACATTTTGCTCTAATAATTAATAATTTTTGTCAACCCTTTTAGACTGTTTCTAATATTGAAAAAATACAGTAGTAATTAATCGTTGACAGAAAATAGGTTTCGTTTAAATTAACCACAATACAATACAAAAGTATAACTCTCTTATCATTATTAGTTATTTACAGCTGTTATATTTATTCATGTTTCAAAAACTATTATTTATCTTACAGAATATTAGATATCATGATTTCCAATCTCGGAACTGGCAGATAGGAAATCATAATACAACTGTCCCTCAATTCACGTACAGTATTATATTGTAGATATAATATCAGATTTTGTTTATACATTTTGACTGTACTGTGAATTACGCCAGAGATATTTGCTTAAATTAACCTTTCATTTCACGGTGTTGCAAATTTGCAACAAACTCCAAACTGTATGTAGTTTGTACTGAAAAAGCTTTTATTTATTTTATAGATTTTTAAGAGTTAAGACTTTTATTCAGAATGAAATTAAAATTTTTGGTAACTTATGCAAAAAAAAATATTATAAATCGTGGATAAAACCATAAATGAAAGAAATGAATGTCAATTTATTTTACCTTGTCCAACGAGTTTGCGAATGTTCCCTTCCATCTTTCGTAATTTTCGGTCTTCAGAAAGTCATAATCTGCATTCTCAATCTTGTTGGGGAACATCTTCTCGTCTATTTACCGCAGCAGCTCGACGGTCGCATCGTCGCCGTCATCCCGCCGATCATAACATTGTTCATATTTCAACAATCTCCACACGGCACTGGCACTGGCACTAGCACTAGCACTACATTTTCGGTCATATCGATGGCACTGCTCTATAACGACAATAAATAACAAATAAATAAACGTTTGACGTGTGAAACAAAATGGTGACGGTGACGGCTTCGGCCCGGGTGGAGGGGGCACGGGGGAATGGGGGGAAAGACCGAATTGACAGAAGCGGTTTGACAGCGAGGCGGGGGTGGGGGGGGGGGCGAAGGCCTACGCGACGAGGGCGACGGCGGTGGCGGGCGAAGGGGTTAGGGCTCCGCGGTCGCTTCGAGGCGCACGTCCCCCGCCCTTCGCCCCTCGCCGCTCCGCCGACAAAACACACACCGACAACGCACCGACGCCATCTTGACTATTTTGTTTAATTCGGCGGTCGACAACCTTTTCGTCGAAGCGACGAGCGCCGAGCGCCGATCGAACTTTGACCTTGAACGCGACGCCGTCCACCGTCCACCGTCCACTTATAATCGATTCCAGTTTCACCCAATATAATACTAATATACGCATAGATCAATTTTCAATTTGTCACTGAAAACACAAAATAAATATGTACCAAAAATTGTATCCTCCTTTGTCTTTTATCGTCTTCCTAGTAATCTTTATTTACCTTCCGCAGCATCCCTAAACGAACAAAAATTCCCAAATTACTTTTTTATACCTCAAGGGCAATACGTCCTCCTAGAACAAAAAGTTCTGAGATGTTCTTTTTATTTTTAGTGTCCTCTTTTCATATTCTAAAATTTAGTCACAATATGCGAAAAATTTAGCTTTTTTAGCTCGCAAACTCTACAAACTTACAGAACATATTTCCACTTGATGCAGCCTGATGTAGAAGAAGCTTTTTCTAACGTGTGGTACGACGGATTAATATGTGAACATCATTATTTTTTCTTTGCATAATTCACCCATTCTTGGGAGACAAAAGCTTCATTATTTAACTAGATTATGAATTAACGATATCGATTAAAGAGCTGGAGTTCCTCAGGTAAGTACACTCTGGTCTTTTTCCTTAACATACATTTCATACAAATGATATTCTGATTTTTAATAAAACACTTAATTTCATAAGAACAATTTCGAGATAACAATAATAATAATCATCCCGTATGGTTTCAAATTAATATTAATTGAATATCAAAAGGTATAACAGAATTTAAACAGTTATTTAAAAAAAATATAATAACTATTAAGCTACCTTTACTTACACTTTATTAACTAACAAAGTAATAGCACAAAGAAAAAAGAGCGTTTAATTTTCTAAGCATACTACTAAAGATTGCTATTTGAAAAATCCAATTTTTGAAAATCCGTATTTTCTGCATTTTTAATTTTTAACAGTCCAGGCCTTACGGTCTACGCCAGGACTACCAAACTTGCGGTCCACGGTCAACTTTTTTGCGGCCCAAGCAATCTCAAGTTATTCCTTCCTACCTTAGGCACCCTAGGAAAAAAACAATCAAATCGGAAATATTTCGTTTATGGATGCAGGTGAAAAAAAAGGTCACAACTCAGACCTTTTTTTTCTCTCACCAGCATCCCTAATCGAGCAAAAATGTTCGATGTGACCTTTTTTATTCTTTTTTTTCAAATCAGTTTTCAAATTTTTCAAATTTTTCAAATCGGACATCATGATTTTTAGCTTTTTTTGTAATAAGATAATTTAAGGAAAAAATCTAAAAAAAAGTACAACAGTTAAAACGTCTATGAATATTTTTAAGTTATTAAATTTGAGATATTTGAAGTACATTACTGTCGTAGGGACTTAAAGAGTGGAATATCTGCACAAATTTAAGTTTGGTTTTGTCATAGGCACTGGATTTGTGTTATATTTTTGTACTATTTTAAGGTAATTATTGCAATGTTAATTAATACATTGAAATTAAAAAATCAATATTAGTATAAAAAGTCCTTGCTTACGTTTAAGAAGTAAAAGCAAGGATTGGCTATGAGTTGGTAATATTTTTAATAGCTTATATCCATTAGGACACTTATCTCCTTCGCATGTACAGTGCTGTGTGAATATGTAGTAGATTTTAATAAATGAGCATAATATAATGAATTGTGTCATTTTTTAATATTTTTGTAAAACATATTACATATAACAAATAAATAGTTTTCACTAACTAGAACGCAACATTGATGCATAGAATCAGCGAAATAGGTTCTTGTTGTGAATATCAATGAATTATCTTCAAATGTACAACGGAAAATTTCTTACTACACGGCTTAATATATAATCATAAATAGATACGTTTTTCAAGTTTTTGAAAAATCATATAGTTTCTTCGATATTTATTTTTAGCAGATTAGAGTAATCGAAAAATTAGTTATTGTTTTATAATTTATTTTTATACGTTATACTATATCTAATTGCATTTGATGTAAAAATTTCACGAATTGGGTATAAATGCGTAGCAGTACATAAACAATAATGAATAATAGAAACGGCTCGCGTGCCATTTCTTGATGTCATCTCATTTTGTGACGACAGGCGCTCCCTTCTTTACAAGGCGCATGAATACTACAAAGACTCTCAAATGTTCGATAATAAAAAGTCAAACGAACACGCATACGTCCGAACGTCAATATTCGCGCACCGCCTCCAAACTCGTTACGAAACTATTTTTTTGGACCAAAAAAAAATCGAAGCACAATTTTGCTTTTCATTACTTCTTCTTCTTTCATATTTTTTTTTAAAAGTTAAACTCGAAGCAATAAAATTAATGGCCAGTGTTTATTCACACGATGACGCATTTTGTAAAAAAATAGTCAATTCGCTTTACAGCATCTTAATAAACAATCAGATTGTTTGATCGAATTCGATATTCTACGCGACATATTGAGAAGCGTTATCAGACGGCGCATAAAGCAATCAATATTTAACCCTTAAAATAATTTGGCAACATTATCATAACGGATATAGATTCAGACGGCCGTGTACGTTAATGCGAGTTTTTGTTGCGTATTCGTAGTAGTACAACTTTTTACTCATGCGTTTCTTTCCTTATCATTTCATTATCAATCGACGTTCGTTGTCTCTCGGAGCATCGTAGATTTCCAAATGTGTCATCGGCACCTGACATAACCTAAAGATAACGAATCGCGGCCATAAATAATATCGATCGTCGAAGATAAATACACGAAAATATTTGATTGATTGCTTTTTTAATTATATTAGTATTTTTATTTTATTTTTAATGATATTTTATAAAACTAAATATTATTTACATATAAATAATTTTGTTATGACTGCAAAAAAAGTTATTGAAAAAACCATGTATGGAATCTAAAAAAGGTTAATTTTATTAATATTGCCAAAATGTGCCAAAAGAGATACATTGCTACCCACTAATAACACCGATCAAAAAACTATAGGGTATTGAATTTGTTTATTCTAAGCATATTATTACTTTGAGTTATATTACCGCAATAACGTATAAATACCAAGTAAAATTTTTAGCGTATATATTTTTTGCTATGCTATGACCTCGCATTGGCTTAATAAAGTCCGTTGATAAAATACTTTCATAGAGCTAATTTCTAAATTTTCAACAACATAAAAATATTTTTTTAAATGTACATTTGAAATGTTTTTAAATGAATATTTTAATTTTGAAGTTATAGAAAAATAAGGTATTAGGCATATAAAGGATGAACTATAAATACATCTTACCAGATAGTTATTTTCAAAGTTGATTTAAAGCTCCATATATGTCTAACTAGTCACTCATAAAGTCAGATGTCGGTCATTGTCGGGTTGCTGAGTATTGATGGTGTAGAAGAAAACGCGTCGCATGGTTCACATTAATATTTTGAAAGTACATATTAGTAAATTTTCGATTTCCATCCGGTATAATGCAACTGCAATGCAAGATTATTTATTATTTTATAATCTTGTCATATTGTTGGCAGGGCCATATGGAGGTTCTACGGTGCTTTTGGAAAATATTATTTGTGGGACTCCTCGAAACAAAGGTAGAAATATTGCAGACGATTTTTACGGACGCAGTGTCCTTTAATGAGTGGGACCTCCGAAATTTTTCCGAAATTCCGACATTTGATTCGGCCCTGTTGTTGAGGACGCGCTTAATATTATTTTTTTACTCATTGTTCTTAATATTTCTTTAATAGTCTTTTGACTATAAGTGATTTGAACAGCTATTTTTCCCTTCCCTTGGTTAATAAGAGCAAGGGAAAGATAATAACACGTTGAAAGATACCCAGTGGAATCTTCCTTTACTTGTTCTAATTATTTTTAACGAGTAACAATTGACAAGTACCAATTATGCACAGATTGGGCTGCTAAAGTAGCATTTTATATTGAATTTATATAAAAATTGTTATATGTCGTTGAATGGTATGTGATTGATATAAGGGCTGGTGAAAGAAGTACCGCCGGCTGCCGTACTCCCGCCGTAGTTCGTCGATTAATGTTACCTTCGCCGGCGTCAGAAAGTGCTAACAGAATTTTATGTCCAAAATAAATAGCTACCTCACAATTCTATAAAAACATTTACTCATTAGGTTTTGGAGAAAGTATATTTTTTATTCGAACCCTTTCCCATAAAGATGTTATTGCAAAAAGCAGTATTTATATCGCTTCTTCATCTACAATTGTAAAAGTCTTTGCAGCTTTTAATAAAAAAAGACAAATCTAGGATATTATACAAATCAATGCATGCACCAATATTAAAGTAAATTTCCAAATATGTTTTATATTTCTGAAAGTCGATTTTAGATTTTAAAGAACAATAATATTTTGCTTCCAAATATTTTAGTTTTGAGTCCCGTCCCTGTTTGCGAGGGGGTAAGGTATTGCACTGAAGGGCAGGTATGTTTATAATTAATTTATAGGTATATGTGAATAACGACTTCGAGTTATTCACATATACCATTATCGTAGGCAGCCAAGTTGCCTAGTGCATGCCTAGCCTTAACCTCTACTTGCTCCCAAAAGTGATTCCTAGATCTTTAGTGAATGTTTCTCTAGCCAAAATGTTCCCACCGAGATCGTAGAAATAAACTGATTGCAAACGGGTTAGGGGAAATGACACAGTATTGCACTTTCCAACACTAAAGGGCAGACGGGTAGTAAGAGCTCATCTCCATAGAGAATCTAAATCACTTTGTAGAAAGGAGTCCGCAAAAGATCGAATGCATTTATAAAATTTTAACTCATCTACATACAGAAAAATATGAATTTGTAACTACCGTATTTACGTAAAAAGCAAAGAACCCAGGTTGGATCATTGAGGAATCCCCGAAGGGCCAAACTCATTAAATACTTGAATACAATACAAACAAGTGCATGTTTTTAAATTCAGACATCAGTACTAATCTTTCGATGAATTCCGATTTTCAACAAATACTGTAGGACATGACGTTTCACAATTTGCGTTTGTTATTTTTATCTGCTTCCACAGAATCGCTCGTGATGCATGACGGCGCGACTTCAATTGCCATCTCATTCTGCCACAATACCGTGTACTGTTACTGTTGTAAAGAACTTATTTATTCACTATAGATAAAACTAGGCGGCACTTTTTTTTTGTGAGGAGAGGAAATCTTCGAAAGACACCACCAGCCTCCAGTTTGCTGGTGATTGTGCCGGATTCCGCTAACAGAGACCTACCGGCTAAAATCTTTCCCCGGCTTTCTCCTGAACGGCCGGTACTATCTTTCAGATATTACACTTCGGCTCGTCCAGTTTAGAGACTCTATCCCGTTAGGGCCGCTATCTTGCACTGTCTTTCAGCGTCTTCTTTGCATCTGAGTACTTCGGACGCATAGTCTGTCCTTGCCCCCCAGTTTTTTCGGCATTACAGCATGGATTGAGCCATAGTGTATGCAAATGCAGACCTTCCTATGACTCTTTCCAGCACTGTCCTTTCTGTCATCCACGCGGTTTTCGTTAATCTTCTATGATAAAAATTTACAAGGTGGATTTTAAGCAAAAAATTCAGGATGACCTGGTTTTTTTAGTTCTTTTAAAAAATAATTCAAATGACCTTTGTTTCTTAAAGCCTGGGCGCTGAACATTTTCGGGCCAGCTCTGATGCGATATTTTCTTGAATTTATACTAATTTTATTTCTCCAACTGCCGTTTCAGGAAGCACCAATTGAGAAATCGGAAATCCATATCTAATCGAGTCCATTTCAAATGAATTATTAAAGAATGATCTAAATTATTCAGATCTTCAAATCTAAGACTTAAATCTGCCAATAATTATTTTAACTTTCTTTGATGTATATAATTTTTTTTATATTTCATCTTAAGAGATCTGATTTTAAACGGGAAAAGTGATTAATTATCTTTTAATGAGATCAATGCAGTTTTTTCTGAAAGTTGGGTATCGTTTGAATCAAATCAGAAAAATGTTTTTATTTTCATGTATCGCTAAGTTTAAAAATTGCAAATGTTCCATTATGTCAGTCAGGAGCATTAAATCTCGTAACTAGTCATTATATTCAAGTTGTGGGTACAGTTTATTCTTATTTTTAATACAATTTACAAGAGGTTCCAGTAGTAAAACAAATCGATTACGTATATTGATAGTTGGTAACCACCTCATAATGCAATAGAAAGATATATTTGTAGGAGGGCTATTTATACATATTCTTATCAGGGTTTATTATGGGAAAAGCTTGGCGGCACTTAGATAACACTGGCGTGATAGACCTCTTCTCTTGTAGACTCTGGCGGGCTCGCACCGTTCACTGTATATAAATATAAATAACATGTAACTTTAAATTTTAAATAAAATATTATTGCAGCGCCTCAGTCTGTGTCTAATTGCCACCTGCCACCTCCAGTCGCCAAACATGATTTGGAAAGTCTTAATATTCTAACTCTTCAAGTACACGCTTGAACCGGCGAAGATTATTTGCATTTGTTCAAATGTAATTTATAATCTTGACAACATCATAATATTTGAATTATTTACCTGCCAGATGCTTACAGTGAATTATGCAACGAAGAGGTATAAACCGTAGAAATATAAAATCACTTCAAGAGACCACTAAGACCTACATTTCTACTCAATATTTTAGATGCTCAATCACTAATAAGTTTTGAAGGGATACATCAGCATGGTTCAATATTGAGTCAAATGCATTCTTAATATCGATACTATGAGTTAATTCGTTGAGTGCTATCAACTTGAATATTTCTTCTTTCATTAAACGAGTGCATATTAAATGTTACGAGTTCGCGACTGTAGTTTATAGAGTAATTAGTAATAATGTGTGAAAATAGTGTTATGGTTACAAAATGATACGGCAACAGTTATGATTTTTTAATTTAAAAAAATAACCGCTATTTTTTGTTAACACGGCGAAGAGGCGAAAACTCGAACGCCGCGCAGCAATCCGCCCCGACTGGTTTTGTGACGTCACTGGGAGGCCGCTCCTGGCCTCAACGAACTTATGTTTTGTTACGTCGCTGCGCGCTCGACGTTTACAATCGCATTTTTATGACACCAAACGGTGAGCTGCAGTACTTTTAACACTTTCCACGCGTCAAAGCTCTGCTCTGCGATTAAAACTCGTTGTTTTCTAATTTTCAAAAAAGTTCGAGGTTATGTCTGTGTTGACAGATATGTTTGACGTTTGAGAATATTAAAAATTGTGAAAATTAAAATTGAATGCAGATCTTCACATACGATAAAATTAGTTAGATTGGCAATATATAGTGTATGTTTGCGCAATTTAAACAATTATCACTCGTTACAGAATGGATATATTTTCATCGCCGAAATGTCTTCAACGAGAATGTCACGACAGGAGAAAACTAAATCGGGATTTGTGAGTATAAATCACCTCTATATCGACTAATTTACACATACCACTCTTATTGAATTACACATAACTAATCAGTTCCGTCGATAAGATTATCGCGATCATTATCAATAATTTCGTATTTTTTTACTATTGTATGTGCGATTCGATATTGTTCGCAAATATATATTATTTAATTTACGATGTTGCATTACAATCACTTGCACATACACAATTTATTATGGTAACATTGCCCTACTTTTTATACCGCACGCAGCCTATGGATGTTTAAAATTCTTTATTTTTGAATTTTGTTCCGTCGTGCGTCCATCATCATGCCAAAGCTGACGAGAACGGAAAGTTGGCGGGCAAAAGCGGTGAGTTTTGATCATATGAGAGTCATACGTGTAGTTTTATTAGTGATATTAACAAGCAACTTTTCGCAAGGACACGTGAATCGATCGCTGCAGAAGAGATAATAAATTCTTTCTGAAGACATCGACTCACACTCTTTTAGATTGATATATTTGTTATTTTAACACTGCTTTTTCATCGTGCTATTTTCACTTATATTGTAGTTCTGAACCTGTAAAAATAGATTATTCATTGATGCTAACACAAATCGGGGCCATGGTTGTGTTTATGTGTTTGTGACAAACCCATATGTTTCACACACGCGTCTGGATTCACTTGAGATAAATGTTTAGTTTGACTTTGTACTGTGAAAAAAATGTAACCCATTAACACTTATCACTAATCATATATTTTTATATGTAACATAGCTTTGTTTATTTTTAAATTCAATGTTGAACATGGACGACCGTGATTGATATGTAAATATTGCATTGTTCGCTTTCTCGTCAAGTATGGATGTGTGAATGCTAAGGTCTTTTATTCTTATTGTCTTTAAGGTTACGATTCATATTTGTTTTTTAGTAATTGTTCTAATTATTTGTTTTCTTTGGAATTTCGGTCCATTCCATAATAATTATGACTAGATATGTTTTTATCTATTATTTAATATTCAATTAAGTCTTAAATGTGACTGATCATTAATATTCCTGATAAAACATAGTATTGTCATTAATAATTTTATTAGCAGTCAATTTGTTATCACGTTTATGTATTCATGTCTAATATTAAACTGGAATTTGTATACATTACATCAGCGTTATGTGAAAATCTTACATTGAAGAATAAAAATATTTAATTTAAATTATTTTTACATGGAGATTTTTTTTATAGATTGCCTAGTTTTCTTAAAGTAGTGAGTAATTATTGTTTTTTTATTTTATTTCCTATAAATCAGCTATTATAAAAAAAATTTAAAAAATTCTCACTACACAGTCAAAATTAAATTGTATTTTTCTTGTAGTAAACTTTTTTTATAGTAGAATTTGTTCATATCGGTTTTTTTAATAGTCTGGTCCACCATCTTGTTTCAAAATGGTGTCTATTAAAATATTGTTCTTCATTCCATTGTTCTATAACAAAACTTAAAAAAAAGTGTTTTTTTTTTTTAGTATTTTCATCTCAATAACTACCGTAGTTTAATAATAAAAAAACCATAAAACTTCTAAAAAATAGATCTTGCTTAAAATATTTTGGCTAAGTTTGTTACCAGTCTGATCCGCCATCTTGTTTCAAAATTGTGGCTATTCAAAAAAATATTTTCAACAAACAGAAATATAATAAAAAATTAAAAAATGTGTTTTTATGTTATGACATTTTTATGGGATATAACGGTTTTTGAAAACACAATAACTACTGTAGTTTTAATCTGATTAGTTCATGAGACTTTTTTGTTGGCTAAAGTTTTTTTGTTTGTTTAATTTTATTTTTATTTGGAATAAAACAGCAGTTTTGCGCGAAATATTCTCACTACGCGGCCAAAATTAAATTGCTTTTTTCTTGTGAATAAATTGAGAAATAGTTAGTCCGGTATTTTTTTTAACAACAAAACAATTAAATAAACGAAAATATAGTGCATTTCTTTCTACAAAAAATACTTATAAACACGTCGTTGTCATATGTTAGTCATATGTGTTGATTTATTCAGCGGATTCAAACATAAACATTTATAATCCTTTTGTACGCGTCAAGTTATTTATTTCATAAACATCAGCTTGAGAAATGCTGGTGTAGAGAATTCCAATTTTTAAAGCATCAAATCGAATTTTATCGTCACTATCATCGTTCTTCATAATCCACTACTTCCATAAAATTTATGTATCGTTTGGAAAATTTATTATTTTCACAAGGGAAATATATAATTGCACGCGCAACATGCTGTCTATTTTTTGAAGTTTGGTTAATTTGTGTAGGTTAGGTTTTGGTTTGAACAAAAAATCGCAACTGTCAGCAGATGTAAAGGTAGACTGCACGCAAGTATTTATAGTGCAAATTTTTAAATTTACAATGCAAACTATTACATTTATAGTGCAAAGTAATACATTTTTAGTTCGAAATATTAAATTTGTAGTGAGAAGTATCAAATTTATGGTGGAAACTAATTAAATTAAAGTGCAATTAATTCACACCCTTTTCATAAGGATGTGAAAAAACATTAAGTCGCGTATCGCAATTTTTTTCTACTTCTGCCACATTAGCTGAAACTTATTTTTAAAAATACATAATGTAAGCTTCTAGTTTTTTTAGTTATTCTTCATGGATGTTATGCTAGTTTTATTTGGATGGCTGGATTATTGCGCAAATGAAAATTACGCACAGCGAAAATTCTTAGCATATGTGAATGTTTGATTGTCAAATATATTTTACTTTTAATTCCAATTGCTTCCAATTTGTATCTATTTGTAAGTAATATAATGTGTAATTACAGGATATGCGAGTGTAAATTACTAATATAATTGTAAAGTCATATTAACATCTGTTATATATACAGACATTATTTTTTTTTTATATATTACATATTCTTAAATATACGTATATTGATTATTGATCATCTATGATTAGAATTTTTATTGTTTTAAATTTTCGCTATGCGCAATTTTCGTTTGCGCAATAATCACCGAGTCTTTTAATTGATATCATATTTTTTCGATTCGTCTGATACTTGGAAAATGTAGTTATACTAGATTAAAAAAAATCGGAACGAATCAAAAATAATATTTAAAATCCATAAAAGGTCCGGTATACGCACTCTCGCTGGTTTCGGTACCTCGCGACAGTGAGGGACCGACAGCTAGTGTAATAAAATATTATGGCTTGTATTTTTCGCGTCAGAATTTGTTGTCAAATTTATAAATAAAGGTCAGAATATAAGCGGCTAGAATAAAAATTAAACGGTCAGAATTTATATTAAACGGTAAGAATGATTTTGACATAGGTCAGAATAATTTTTTTCAGTCAGCTCTTCGCTGCCGCTCTGTCGTTATTCCCGCTTCGTTCATCGCTTTGATAATCTTCGCGTTCTACATATAATTACATAGATTCGTTGAGAGTTATTCATGGGGTATTCAATGTTCTGAGCAACGCTCGCTCGCACCTAACCTGTCCAATAGTTTTGGTGCGAGCTAGATATTTTATAAGATATGCCCATTTATATTTATAAATATTATAATATTTTTATTCAGACCGTATGTTTTTTTTTTATTCTGATCATTTGATATTTATTCTCGCCCTGAATAATATAATTATGACTATTGATTATTTTAATTCTGATCGTCCTATATTTTTATTCTGACCGTATGCTATTTTTTTCTAACCATTTGCTATTTATTCTGACCCAAAGCTAATTTAAATTCTGACCATTTAATTTGTTGTTGTTTTAAATATCTAAATATTATTGTTTTGGAATCCAAAATTAAAAATACTTTCTTACTTTTGACTAGAAATGTTTAAAAATCAGCGACATTTTTCAGAATATAATACATCTAGGAATATAAAACAAATATTAAAAAAATACTGTGTCGGGACCATTCGTAATCGTTGCGATGAAATTATAGGGCTTGGTATAAGTTTATAAAATTAATTGTATTTGTGTCCTTTGGACTTCCTAATAACAAAGTTTTTTCTTTGAAGTTAAATCAATATCTAACTTATCTAATCTCATTTTATATTAAGAAGAAAAGCCAGATTACTCTTATAACCATTTAGTACTACTTATCAATCTCAGATTTTCTCTGAATTTAGCGATAATCTTGATTATGTATTCAATATAAAAATCGATACAATAAATCCATCGTCGGCATTCTGCGTTTTATATTATTATTACTGCTTCCGCGAGATGAATCTGTCTGTTTACTTCTATTTCCGAAGCGCGATGATAGAGCAACGCTTTTAGATTTTTGCCGTCGATTGATGACACATTACTATATTTACTTCACTAGATCATGTGTGTACGTTAATAAATTTAAAAAAACGTGTGTGTTCGTTCATAAATCAAGATCCCAATTGGCTCGGATCTTTTGATCTCACGCGATCGTACCAGCCTAGTTTTTATGTATGTAAATTTGTATGCAAATCTTTCTCTCTCAATGTAGTGATCGTCAACCTTTAATTTTTTACGATACGCAATTTTTGGCGATGCACTTTCGGCAAGGTCGTGTGACGAATTCTGTGGAATCTGGAGGTCGAGAAACAATTCGCCATTTGCATTTGAATATTTACTTAGTGTATTTTGCAACACTTTAAATTGCACAAACGATCGATTTAATTAATCTTAAGCTCGGTTCACACAAATCAAATTTATGTTCGATTGCCTATTGATAGACAACTTAAAAATAATTAAACCAAATAATGTTTTGCTTCATGGGCGGAAACGGAATAAATAAAATCGCTCCTCGCGCAGCATGCGATCCGATCCGTCGACGATCTTTCTTCGTACTATAAATATATTTGTTATATAAACATGATTTGAATGTAATTTTATTACTGTTCCCAAAAAAATAATGACGATTTTTCTTTTATATACATTTTTTAATTATTCATGACCTTTTTACAAATTATTAATGTGGATTGCAATGCAATATAAATGTGACGTGATATTTGTAGATAATACATTTCCTGATTTTGTGGTTATTCCCTAGAACCAAAATGCGCTCATTTATGCCATTGCGATATTGAGAAGGTTAAGCAGCGCTAACAGCGGTCATAGTTTGGATAAACATCACGGTGTTAATTTAACTTTCGGGTGATTTTGTCATTCATTGGCCTTTTATTGTTTCATTCAAGACTTTATCTCGAGTATCCGCGAGTTTCTATTGTATCGTTACACATCTTATATATAATTTGATTAATTACTGCATTGTATTGTGCTAGTTTCAATACTGTCTTCGTGTTATTTTGTTATATGTAGCCGTGTAACATCAGGTGCTTGTTACGAGTCGATGATGCAAACAAAGCCATTCATTCTCATAAACTATTTTATTATACAAACACCATTTTATAAGATAGTTATTGTTTATTGCAAACACAGGCTTTGTTTGCTGCCTTCGAATTCCTTCAGTCTGTCTCATGTGTGTGTGTAGCAAATGCAGTACCTTCGCGTAATAAATATCGATGATAATATCAACCGGCCATTTTTGGACCGTGACGTCACCTTCGACAAACGCTAGCTAACCAATGACTTCATAATCGTTCGATAGCTTCCGTTGGTCGGTTTTCTCAGTCGTGTTTTGTCCGCGCCGGAAGATCGAGCGTTCCATAGATGCGTATAAAAGCGTGCGTGGAGTGATCGACGCTAATTCGAAAAGTGCACCTTTAGCAGTGTTGCCAACGTAGAAATAAAATAATCTACCCCTCTTTTGTTCTATAAAAAATAATAATATGGTGTGTGAATTTTATTACAATATAAATGCATTGAGAGATGTGTCGTTTATTTTAAGTAAAATATAACTATAATTTAAAAAAAATTGCGATGACCTCATAACCATTGCGATTGAATCAAATTTAATTAATCGATTAGTGGGCGGCTTAAATATGATCTATAAGTGGTTCACGATTTTTTATTAGTCTTACATTGTATCTCTATATATGTATAAGATATAATAATTTTAAGGACACGTCAAATTATATTAAAAAAAAAAAAATTTTACGTCGATCATTTGGGGTTTAACGGTTTTTAAAAACACAATAACTAGTAGTTATGATCATATCGCTATGAAACTTGTTCTTGTAAGTTTGTTAGCCAGCCCGATTCGCCATCTTGTTTTAAACTTTCGGCTATTCAAAATGAAGGACGGAATAGCGTAGTCCATAATATCTCAGACTAGTAACTCTGAGGTTGCGGATTCGAGCCCTGGCAGCGGCACCCGAATTTTTATTTATAAAATGTGCTATTATTTAAAAAAAAACGGTCCTAACTGCAGTGACATATATTGCTTATAAATTGTATAGCTCATAATAATTTATAATTAATAATATAGATGTCACTTATTCCCAGACTTTCAGTCTAGTGGTTAATAATTACTTGCAGGTATTCATTATGTCTGATTGACTTACTCAGTTGGTACAGATTTGCCCGTTGTAACGCCTGCCAGATTACAACGAAAGATTTAATAAAAATAAATAAATAAAACTTTGTAAAAAAATATATTCTATTGATTGCGACTGTAGATAGAATCTATAGAAAAATATGATGTGGGTTAAAACGTTTTAAGTACTTGTTAGTTATCACGGCGCCACGCTCAAACAGATGCGAAACGTCTATTTGTTGTTCAAGCCCAAACCTATCCTAAACAAATAGTTAATTTGTTTAGGTTAGGATTGGGTTTGAACAGCACGAGAAACGCAACGTAAATAGTTTAAAAAAATCATTTATGTAGGATTAAAGTGCTAATATTTGTCAAGGGCTTTTATAACTCAATGAGTCTCTGGGTGCCGTTTCCGATCATATGAACACCATTTTCGGCAGTTGTGCTAGGGTTGTCACAACAAACCATCATTAAAATAATTTTGATTTATTAGCAAACTAACATTTCTATATAATGTAAAAATTACAACGATGTATGATACTATTGCTTCATCCAAATATCATTTGAAAACGTGTAATTCTGACCTAATTACATATTGTTATTAAAAATTACGTTTTTATTTAATTTTAAACGTTTTATATATTTCATAAGAAGAAGAAATTTCATAGAAGCATATTGATTTTAGCTATTTTTAAGAAAGCTATTCAAGTTTTTGCGAGAGTCTGGTGACAATACGGTCGTGACGCGACAGAGCCCCATATGTGGCTTGTAGCATTAGAAAGCTATATTAATACAGATATCTGCCACATTCTTGTGGCCTTTGCCGGACAGAATTTTTTAATAATACACTGGCTTAGAAGATTCTTAATATCAACTTGAGAGCATATGATTTTTTATTAAAAAAATTAACATAACAAAATTAATTTGTAAATTTTTCGTTTCGTTCGTTTATTACCCTGATCTGCTTTCTTGCTTAAAAATAGCGGTTATTCAAAATAAAAAATTAACTATATTTTAAAAAATCCCGAAGAAAAAAGTAAGCGGTTCAAAAAATGCAACGTGTTGATATCGACATGAAACTTTGCTGTAAATATATTGGTAAAGTTCATTAATGGAGACTATTAAAAAAATAAAAAATCGTAACTTCGACAAAAAAAATCTATAGAAGAAGGGAAGGAGGTTAAAAACGTTTTGTAATAAAAATAATTTTTGCAAATCAATAAAGTATTTTCTAAGAATTTTTTTTAACATTCTAGTATAAATTTATTTGTGGAAATCTATACGATTATAATATTAAATAGGTGATGAATCTTTTGACTTACAAGGAAGGCTTTAAAAATGTCTCATATCTTCTGAAAACATATGGAAGTTTATATAAAAAATATCTTTATTTCATTTCAAATTATATATTCATTGCTGAGCACTTTTTTCCACGAATGTTTTTTGCTGGATCAAACATGAAATAAGGAAATGTCACTGTTTATGAGTAAAACATGATAAATCATAACAATGTCAGTATTTTTCAGATGACTTAATAACACATAAACAATTCCGTGAATCATTAAAGTTTAATCAAGTGTGCGATACGAGTTTTGCAATTTTATGACTTGATTTTTATGTTGTTTTTATATAGAGTTATTCAAAAGTGCGCCGTCATATTGTTTGAAATTTTCTATTGTTGAATTTGCTCCGAACGCAATTATTGTCCTTTCATCGTTTCGCTATACTCTGTCGTGCACGTCTGCACAAACCAAATTTAGGCATGAACACTTTGGCACATCTCTCCGCCGTGCATCTCTTAGCATACAGGATGTGTTAGTTTGCTCGCATAGCTAGACTGTTTTCAGTGCAAACAAGTGTTGTTGTGTGAAATGTTTTAAGTCAGCTCTACGAATATGAACTCGCTTTATTCCTACGTGAGTATGGTGATAAAAACATGTGCAATTTTTATTTTACAAGAGTAATGTAGAGCGCCCTGTTTGTAGTTTTTTTTCAGTTAAAAACACTGGATGCTCTTATGTGCGAATTAGTCAGTGTTGTTTTGTGTCCGTACTGTCGCGGTTGTCTTCGCCTTTTTGTCACAGATGGGTAGCTTACGAGCCGTTGAGAACTTCATCAGAGAGAAATCTCCATTTCAAGTAGCTTAGCTTTATAAATATTATTCTGAATTTTGCCACAATTGATAATCAAGTGTAGTTTAACATAGCTTAGGATAAACATATGGTACTCTACATTACTTTAAAAATGCTATTTATGATGCTTGTGTCACTTTAGATTTAAGTATAAATTGCGCTGAATTTTTTTTTGAGTTATGTCGTTGTTGCCGATACAGAAAATGTTGTTTTAATCATTGTTTATTTTTACAAAAATATGGGAAGGTATTACATTTTTTTGGAGTTGTGTCAGTGTTACTATATAAAAAGTTTTTTTATATTTGATACTATTATTGAGTATGAAGTAGTAAGAAAGTACTACATGCATTTAAATCTCCACGTAAATGATTTTTTAATTGTGTCAGTGTTACTGAAAAATTCCGTGTATTTCTTCAGTTTTAATTGATATTTTGGGAAACAATATTCTTGAAACTTTAGGTGTGATGCATCTTATTTGTTTTGATGTATAAGTTCATAGGTACACAAATTTTAGTGTTGATTGCTTAAGATAGGTGTTATATTTTAGGTAACGTTAAAGCAATACACTTAAGAAAACTTAATACGTCTGAGCATTTAGGTCGCTTTAAAAAATGATAATGAAAATTTGAGTTATGTCATTGTTACCGATCAATATGTCATTATGTTTGTTTATAATTAGAGTAATCTTAACTGTTGATATACATATATAAAAGTATTAAATTAATCGATTTTTTTGAATTGTGTCAGTGTTACTGATAAATTCTGTATATTACATTAGTTTTACTTTTATATTTGAGACACGTTATTGTTATACGAAGTGTCTCAAATGTATTTTACGCGTTTTTTTATTTGTTAACAAAGTGACACAACTCAAAAAACTATCTAATGAAAATATGTATATAAACAAGTTATTTTACTTTTAACGAAGCACTGTGATGTATAATATAATTTTTTTATTTCTTCACCATTTGTGTTGTTGCAACCATCTGTGTATCATATGGTCGTTTATCATTTTTTTTTAACGTTTTTCTACTATTTCATAGTTGGACACGTGGTTCGGCAGACCGAAAAAGCCGGGAACGACCAGCGGCCACAATGGAGGAGGCAGTATGTCCTCGCAGGAGGGCGGACGGCCCGTCTCTTATCATCACGGGTTTACGGAGGAGGACGATACTCTCGGGGAGTTGAACTACCGCGCTCTCCTCGACGCCTTAGACGAGCGACAGCTCGACAAGAAGTTCGAGGAGATGCTGGTAATAATCATTGTTGCACCAACATTTATCAAAATCAAAGAACACTAGCTTCAGTACCAATTGTTTTTCAGGCCGATATGAATTTATCAGAAGAGAAAAGGACGCCGCTCAGGAAGATCGAGAAAAATCAAAAGAAAGACATGCTGGCCGCTTACAAAGACGTCAACTCTCACGAGGGCCGCTCCAAGTTCGAGAAACCTTCAGATTATATCAACTATCTAAGTCAACCAGACCTGACCGTAAACAAACTGACGGAGTGCTTGAGAAACCTCAGAATATCGCTAACTAATAACCCGTTGACATGGCTCGAAGATTTCGGCGAGAGTGGCTTACAGAAATTGATCTCAAAGTTGAACGCATGCTATGGAAGGTAATAGTGATTGAAGTCGATTCTGTTGTATTATAGATCATAAACAAATTTATTTTGCAGAGACGATAGATATACTAGATCGCAGCTAGAATGTATCAAATGCTGCAGCGCTATTATGAATAACACTGTTGGAATAAGAGCGATTTTTAATTATCCGCCAGCTCTACCTGCCATTGCGAGGAGTGTTGATCCGTTAAAACCTCACTGTATGACAGAAGCTGTTAAAGTAATTATTTTATATGTGTATATAAATTTATATTTGAAATAACATGAATTTATTAGGTTCTAGCTGCAACTTGTCTCATTCCGAGCGGTTATGAAAAAGTAATTGAAGCCATTACGATGGCCGGAGAAACGTGCGGACGTAACAGGTTTCTGCCGATCATCCAAGGCTTGACTGACCCATCTCCTGATTCTTTGAAGGTATTATATCTATATATATTTATCAGTTCTTACAAAAGTGGCTAAGGATACATAAAAATATTAGAGAAAATTATTCAATAAGTTTCTAGTACTAGATGTCGACCCCTGATATGCGCTACGCACTTGTAAATTCGTGCTTTGTGCTCGTAATTTCACTCTTCACGCTCATAATTTACGTCCTCGCTTTTCATACTTGAAACATTGTTTTTTTAGTGTAACTTATTATTTATATTTATTGTTACTGTATAAGTGTATGTGTATATGTTTTAAGAAATCAAAAATTATATTTATAAGAATAAAATTTATTTTTGAGCGTGAAGCGCGAAAAAGTTTATATTATATTAAATAAAAATTGAATAAACCTCATATTTTGTTGGGGCATAATTTTTTTTCACCCTAATTTTAAGAATTAATTAGTAAATTAGGAAATATTTTTCAAATAAGAATCATGATAAATAAAAAAATAGGTTAGTTAAAATTAAAAATAACTATATAAATACAGGCGGTCCTCGACTTTCGCACAATTCGCTATATCGCACATTTAAAAAAAAACAATTTTTTTTTTTAAAAAGCTTTCTGATAGCGGTGAATCTTTTGCTTCAATCGGACGTTCGTATGATACAAACAGGTCTACGATATGTTCAATTTTGCAAAATAAAAATATGATTAAAGAATACGTTCAAAATTGTGGAAAATAAAAATATATTTTCACATTAATGATGTTTCCAAAAAAACACAGCAAAAAAAAAAACATGGATGAAATGGAAAATCTTTGTCATCGTAGATCGATGACCAACATCAAAAAGATGTCCCTCTTGAGTATTTCAATTATTCAAGCAAAAGATCTTAGTTTGCATAAAGATTGGAAGGATAAATTAAAAAAATATTTTAACACGGTTTTTCAAGCAAGTAACGGTTGGTTTTATAATTTTAAAATGAGGCATTCTTTTCATAATATTAAATTTACTGGAGAATCGGCTGATGTGGATAAAGATGCTGCAAAAGAATTTATTTCCTAATTATCCAAAATTATTGATGATGTAGAATATTCCTCTAGCCAAATATTTAATGTAGACGAGACAGGTTTATTTTGGAAAACTCTAACAATGAAAAATATGAATGAAGCTTTCACGCACCTTGACAAATTTTTAAATATTATGGAAGATTGTGATCCCAATGGAGAACGCATATCTCAAGTGCGTGGGGCGATCAATAAAAACATAGCATGTTATAAAATACTATATGAAGAAAAGAAAAAGAATATTGGAAAACAGTTAACTCTTGATAAATTTTCAAAGGAAACACCCGCAAACCCCACTTAAACGTGTCTCTTAAACTCCTCTTAAACATCTTATATTTACTTGATAAATAAATATTTAAAAATACACACAATTTCAATTTTTTTTACTTTTCTCGACTTTCGTACATTCAACATTCGCACAAATTTTCAGGAACCAATTATGTGCGAAAGTCAAAGGCCGCCTGTACATTGTTTCTAAAATGATTGACAGAAAGAATCGGCAAAGTAAACTGATATATCATTGGAAAATACAGAAACAGGTTGAGATATGATTTAAATTAAAATTGCAGAACTGACATTTATTTGATGAAATTTAATAATTCAATAAAATTCATTTTATAGATATTTTTAATACATTTTTTTTAAACTCTATGTGAGTAAGATTTATATTTTCAAGAAGACTTTCTACGTACTATGTGTTCCCGGTAGCTCAGTTGCGGAATTTTAATTTAATTTACACTCGTTTTTAAGCAGCGAGACTACTTCTGCTATTCTAAATCAAATCTTTGCATTCTTTATCGATTTCACATGACAAGCAAATAAATATCTGAAATTTCTGTTTCGTACAGTTTAGAATATATTATGTTTTCATTATAATAAAACATATGTTTTCGACTGAACAAACACATAGCTCATCTTTACTGTATTATCATTTCAAAAACGAATATATAATTTATAGAATATAATATATTTGCTTGAAATTCGTAGATTTTAGAATTGTTAAATAACAAATTCTTCATTATAGAAAAAGTCTAGACGAGCAGAATGTCTATATAATAAAAATATGTTTTTGAAAGTATAAGTTTCATATTTTAGAATATTTTTATTGGATGTTTCGATTTTAAATTAATTGGAGGTTATTTTTTATAGTCATTAAAATAATATTATGAATTTAAGAAAAAATAAATTAGTTAAATAAAAAAGTTATTCACCATTGATCATATATTGACAATTTTTTTAAGAGACCTTAGATTGAAATAAAAACTCATGATTTTTAGGGAAAATTTAAATATCAAAACGTCAGTTATATACTAAATAAATTATACGTATGAATTTTGCCACTTTTGCTAAGACCTATATTCTAATAATAATATTAAAAAAATGAATTTATAATCATAGATCGTTTGCATGCAATTAATAAATGCAATCATCATCGGAGCTGATGATTTAGAATTTAGGATGCATCTCAGAAACGAGTTCATGAGGATCGGCATGTACGATTTTATCGGTAAGATTTTTTTATAAGCATTGTACAGCAATAGAGTTAAATAGTTTTTAAAACCTATTTTTCGTATCAGACGATCTCAAAAGCAAAGCAGAAGGTCCTATGAGCATCCAGATGAACGTCTTCGACAATTCTGCCGAAGAAGATCATGAAGAATTCACCGCACGATTCGATAGTGTTAGGTATAACGATTGAAGAAATAATAAATAAAACTTTTTGCATTTTAATTCTTAACTAATTTAATTTTGTTTATTCAGATTGGATATGGAAGACATCAACGAATGCTTTGAACTCGTGAAGAATTTAACATTAGACACTGCCGCTGAACCATATTTACTTTCAATATTACAACATCTTCTCTTTATAAGAGATGATCATTTAGTTAGGTGTGTATAATATTTTATATAAAATTTGTAATTTAAAAAAAAATTTAAGTGACAAGAATTCTATTTTTAGACCAGCATATTACAAATTGATTGAGGAATGTATCACTCAAATAGTTTTACATAAAAACGGTTGTGATCCTGATTTTAGAGCTACGTCGAGATTCAAAATTGACGTTCAACCACTTATAGACGGTTTAGTCGGTAAGTATCTTAATTTAAATAAATATGTAATATAAGTCAATTTAATTAATTGTCATTTTTTTGATTCAGAAAAATCTAAAGTTGAAGAGCAACAAAGGTTAGAAGAAATTAGTCACAAATTAGAAGAAGCATTAGCGGCGAAGCAAGAAGCTGAGGCTAAATATACATTTTTAGAAGAACGAATGCAACAGATGATTCAATCTGGAGCCGTCTCACCAATAAACGCTAGTTCTATAGCGGCAATTGCTAAAGTATGATTATTTTTATTGTGTTTATTGTTGTTGTAGTATTTTAATTATTTTTTTTTTTACAGACAATCAGTCCTGGTGGTGGTGCTCCGCCTCCTCCGCCGATGCCAAATTCAAGTAATTTAAAAATTGTGATTCTATGATTGATATAAATTTTCTTTGTTATGGTATTTTATTTTATTTTTTTATAGAAATGCCACCACCTCCTCCTCCGCCTCCAATGATGGGCGGAGGTCCTCCTCCGCCGCCACCACCTCCGATGCCAGGTATTTAATTTATCGGTCACAAGATATGTGATGATTTTAATGCATATTTTAATATTTTAGGAGCTGGCGGAAAGATTCCTCCACCGCCTCCAATGTTCGGAGGACCGGGTGCTCCTCCTCCGCCTCCGATGTTCGGCGGTCCACCTCCACCGCCGATGGGAATGGGAATGCCAGCTCCGCCCATGCTCGTACCTGACACATTACCTCACGGCCTTAAACCCAAACGTAAATGGGACATCGAAGGCGGCGCCGCAATGAAAAAAGCCAACTGGAAGACCATCGTGCCTCAAAAGATGTCCGAAAAATCATTCTGGGTCGGCGTCAAAGAAGACGAATTCGCAACGTCAGATATATTGAAAGGCTTAGCTCAAAAATTCTCGACGAAGCCGTCTTCGAAGAAAACCGAAGATTCGGTCGATAAGTAAGTGGATATCTAAAATATTTATATGAGTTTTTTTTAAAATGTTGGTATTTTAGAATCGGAACTATGAAGAAAGTCAAAGATCTCAAAGTATTGGACGGTAAAGCAGCACAGAACATATCTATTCTTCTCGGCGGCGCTTTGAAGCACATGTCTTACGGTGCCGTTAGACAATGCATAATGCGGTGTGATTCTAACGTTTTAACGGCCAACGTCTTAGATCTCTTGATTCAGGTTTGTGTTGAAAATAAAAAGCATTAGCCTATCAATAGTATTGATATATTTTTTTTAACAGTATTTACCATCACCTGATCAACTGAAAAAATTGCTAGAATACAAAGATTCATATAGCGAACTAGTCGAAGCCGAACAATTCGCTGTTACAGTCGCCGATATAAAACGATTACTTCCAAGATTGAAGAGTCTCTCGTTTAAACAGCATTATAAAGAACTAATACAAGAAATTAAACCGGTATGATTTTTTTAATTATTTATGTCACTTAAATAGACATTTATTATATTTTTTTGAATAGGATATTGTCTCTGGTACTGCTGCGTGCGAAGAAATTAAAAGAAGTATGAAATTCGCCAAAATATTGCAATTAGTACTGTTACTCGGAAATTACATGAATAGCGGTACGAGAAACGGCGGAGCTTTCGGCTTTGAAATCAGTTTTTTGACAAAGGTATGCAATAATCAATTTACATATGAATCGTTGAATTTCATGCGCTACATAATATTTAATCTCGACTTTTATAGTTGACATCAACGAAAGATTTGGATAATAAGCAAACGCTTCTCCACTACTTAGTCAATACAATAGAAACTAAATTCCCAGAAGTTTTAACCTTCAGTGAAGAAATTCCGCACGTGAATAGAGCGTCTCGCGTGTCCATTGACAATCTTCAGAAGCTGTTGAAGAAAATGGAGTCAGATATTAGGAACTTAGAGACAGATTTGGCGAACTCGAAAGTTCTGCAGGATTCCGACGATCAGTTCAATACTGTGATGACTGTATCCTTTTATTTTTTATTAATATTAATTCATTTATATAGACGTTTTGTTGATGTAAAACTGAGCATGAGAGAAGCATTCATCAACCAAGTCGATTCATATAACATTAATTGTGATTTTTTTATATTATTTATTGGCGATTTAATTTTATAATTTTATTAATATACAAGGCATCGTGTTTCGTACATTTTTGAATATTTTTATTAGTTAATTTTGTATATTCCTTAATAATATTTAATAAACAGAATTTTGCCGAAGAAGCTCGTAAGCAATGTGATATATTACATTCCATGTTAAAGAAAATGGAAGCACTCTACAGTGATTTGGCCGAATTTTACGCTTTCGATCAAGCCAAGTATACCCTCGAAGATTTCTTTGGTGATATCAAGACTTTCAAAGATTCGTTTCAGGTTCGTATACATATTTTTTTGCTTCTCTCTTTTCCGATTACATACAACTGGCCGATCTAATATATTTTCCGATGGTGTCTTTTCGATCTGAAGCTCTCCACTGATCAATAGGTTAACTGCTTTGTTATCTCGATGACATTGAATCTTATTCAATTCCGTAAATCAATATGTAGATGAAACTCTGAAAACTGGGCAAATATTTTTTTAAAAAAACGTTCCGCTTACAAAATAATCATAGCATCTTATCCAGTGCATATTTAAACACAAAATTTGGAGAAGTTGTTAATCAGTATCTTATCTAAATTTAGAATGTCTAATTTTACAAAAATAATATCTTTTTTACTACTTTTTTGTGTTAGTATGTTTTAATAATTTATTTTTACACTTCTATTTTTAAGTTTCGTAAATTTATTTTACATATTTTTTATATATTATTCGGCTTTTGTGTATTTTTTTATATCAATTCAGAGGCTCTCAATATTTTTTTATAAAATTAACTTATAATATTTTTTGGTATATTATTTTCTATAGAAATCATTTACATTAAATAAAATTAAAAAAAATGTTATGTATATGTATATGTTTTTTACTTATTATTTCTTCAGTTATATATGTAAATATTTAATTATCTGAGGTACCTCAAAACAGTTGAAGATTTGCTCTCTCGTTTATTTTTCTTTGATGAAACTTTCATCCAAGGATAAAACAATAGTATGGGATTTAAAATTTATTTTTTGACTTTTATAGACGGCTCATTCTGAAAATTTGGCTATTAAAGAAGCTGAAGAAAAAGCTAAGCGAGCTAAAGAAGCTCGCATTCAAGCCGAGAGAGAGAAGAGCGAAAGAGCACAGAGACATAAACAGCTCGTCAATATGGACGCTCAACAAGACGGTGTTATGGATAGGTCAGAATCATATTTAATAATAGCTCTGCATAAAACGTATCAAGCCTGTTTATTAATCAATATTTTTTTACAGTTTAATGGAAGCCTTATCTAGCGGCACTGCTTTCAGTCGAGAGCGGCAACGGAAGAAGGGCCCCCGTGTCGCCGGAGGTACATACATTTCCGTTTTTTGACCGCCTAACTTTAATATTAAAAATGAGAGGACAACGTTATGTTCAGCTTTGGATGTACATGTTTCATTTAGTTTTGTTTTTGTTGCATTCGCCCAGGATGTGAAGACGTACCTTTTGATATACACATTTTGGATTGCGTTGACGATGGTATATATAACCACGATGATCAGTTCTTGTATTATATTATGTGTTATATGTCTATAGCATGATCTCGTATTATATAATCGGCAAATATATTTATGCATGTCGCTGGGTGTTATTGAAGTTGCGAGATACGAATGTTTTTTGATGATGACTGTGTTTTTATTGCAGCCGAGAGGAGAGCGCAGTTGAGCAGGAGCAGGTCACGATCAGGATTGGTCGGACCGCTGTCCACGAGAGAACTTACTAGGTTAGTTGATATTCAAATATGTTTATTTAAATTATATCACACTCATTACCTTACAATTTAAATTTTAATACATATTATTTTTTGTAAGATAATATATTTTTCTCGGGGTCCTAAAGTGCTACTGAGCAAATTTTTGTAATGGATGGCATTTAATTTAATACACATTAATAATATAATATTAAATATAAAAGTTTTATTAAATTAATATTTTTTACTTTCAGTGAATTATTAAGTTCAGCATAATTTTGGATTCACTCTATGGAGTATGCAGTATTACCGTCCAAAACTTATATCAAACAAAGCCAATTTATTAGGAATATGAAACACTTCTACTTATTAGTTTTTATTAGTTGAATAATAAATATAGTATATTTTGCAAATAAACTCAAATAATGAAAAACCTTTGTAAAAAGCGCTAATTCTTAGGCTTTTACTGCTTTAATAATAATCAAGGACCATAAATATTGCTTCAAATGGCAAACATTACGCAAGCACTGAATATTTAATATAATTCTTAACTTTTGCATGTTGTAGATATGATCGATATTTATTTACTTTAGAGCAATAATAGATTAATGGTACTCTTTATTGTTTTGTGTACATTTAGTTGTTATGTACGATATAAATATATTTTTTATAAATAAGCCTCTATTTTTAAACTTATCCCAGTGATGCGATACGATTCCGAAAACGATCTGTGTTTGAAAAAAAATCTATGTACATATATATATATTTATATGAATATATAATAATAAATATGCTATTTTTATATTATTACTTTTTGTAAAGTCATTGTATGATTTGCAGGGTGATTTTTTTGTATGTATATATTGAATACTTAGTTTAGATTGTAACTAGCTTATGAATTAAATTGGCATTTACGCACAATTCCTATTTTTAGTACTTATATGAGTAGTTCTTAAAATATTTAATTTTTAAATATGGCACATTTCGTAACTCATGAAAGTTGACCTTTTATTACCAGTTACCAATTTATTATTATATTAAAAAGGTCTTAATTTATTTGTATATTTGTTTTTGTGTTAGAAATGTAGTGAAATCATTCGAAAAAGCATTCCGATAGTTGATATTGAAAAAATGTATATTTTGCCTGAATTGGCTTTAATTTAAATTAGTTGTTAATTAGTTTTTTTTTTAGTAAGCTTTATACGGAATGTCTTCAAAAAAAGCACAATGTAAAATAAATTAATTTTAATCCTTACAGTGTCAAACATCTCAGTTCAAAATATATTTTTGTAGATAGTTTTACTTTTATTTTTTATATGAAAAAAAATATATTATATAAATAAAAATAGTTTGCTGTCATAGAATATTTATAAAGACTTGCTCAATTAGTAGTAAGTGATTAATTCAAAATTTCGATTTCGGGAACAATTTACGTCTCAGAGACGCTACTTTTGGTATATACATTTTATAAATTAAAGAAAGTATTTATCAGAACAACGAAGTGTAAATTAAATTGTAACAAGGTTTTTATATATGTATTAATGCGCATTCTAATCCTATAGTGGCTCGTTATAAAATAAGGAGCTGTAAGTGAAAATACATGCCTTATTATCGTTAGCTATATATATTTTTCATATCGCCAATGTAAAATTCTCATTATATCTAAAGGAAACTTATAAAATAAAAATATAATAATTTAATGGTGTATTTTTTTTATTTAATAATTATGTAAATAAATGTAATTATATGGTGGTTCTTTTCAGTATCTTTATATCTGGTTTCTTAAAACCGCAAGACTTCAATTATAAAATAAAAATGTTTTGATTAAGTAGTGTAACGTTACACTGCAAATAATGCAATTAAAACGGTATTTATTGCCATTTGACCAGAGAGACTGTCACTTTGCGATAACCGACCATTTTGCTGAAACAAAAGAGAATTTTTGATCTCTTCCCGTTTCTTCGAAATGCTGCCATAAAAATGTACAGCCCTGAATTCGCCACCAGTGGAGCTCACGCCAAATTGACACGAGTAAACTATACGAGCCTAGATTTTACAGCTCAGAAGTAAGGTGAAATTTTCACTTCAATCACATTTTCTAGCCAGGTCGTCCCATCGAGTCTCCAAGAAGTAGATCGGTCGACATTTCACGATGTAGAACCATCGCATTTCAATATCTATAATGATAGAAAAACTTTCGGTGGCTATAAAGATATCGCTGATGCTTTCATGTAGTATTTTTATTCTGGGGAGACAATCTGACTTCAAAATCTAGCTGGTCGTCCGTTTTAGCCTTAAACGAAATGGATATTTTAGGCATGAAGTACGGTTTTGAGAAGCTTAAATCGCTTAGCTCTACAGCATTGGACTTCAAGAACGATATTACGACTCTTTTAATAATATTACAAATTAAATGAAGAATATATAAAACCGAATTTTGTCCAATAGGAGGGTGCAAAAAACAATTATCCCTTCTTAGAAGCCAAAATAAATAAAATCGTGATGGCGCCATTGCAGTGTTCCCACTGCAATGATGCCGACACAATTTTATTGCCTTTTACGTGGATTTTTGACTTCTAAGAAAAGATAATTGTTTTTTGCGCCCTCCTATTGGGCAAAATTCGATTTGAATTTATTTTGACCAATAATTTAATATCATAAATATGTAGTAATATTGGTAAGAATGGCTATATATTTTTAAAACAGTGTAATATCGAAGTGCACACAAACCATAGAGCAATATGCGAGATGTGACGTCTGTCTGTACTTCTTTTACCGCTTATATCTTAATAAAAATTCTAAAACTATTATGAGCTTTAGAACAAAAAAGTTTGGTTAATATGTGTAGGTTAGATTTGGGGTTGAACAGTAAATGTACGTATCGCAACTGTCAAATTGAGTATCATTTTACATTTTAGAGTAGCATATAATTTCACTAGACTCCCCAATAATACGAAATAAAACGGTCTATTTCGGTTCGGTACACAAAAAGTGCTAGCTGTGCAAAATTTAGTTGTAAAAAATATTTGGAACATATTACAATTTTTAGAGAAAGCAATTCCAATTACAAAAGAACAAGCATAATCATATTGTGAAACGTCTGATAAAAAGGTAGGTTTTAAAGGAGATTTTAAGAAGTAAAGCATTGACAATAGAGAGACATGTATTCCCTATTTCTTAAATGTGCACATTGAATTCACATTAAATAGCTTTAACCATGTACAAAAATTAAACAGAAAAAATATCTTAGAATTTAAAAAATATATGTCCTCACAAAATTGAAATTGTGCTTTTAGTAGCTCCAGCAACACAAGTTAGTGTCGAAAGAGCCTTCTCTGGTTTGAAATTTATTCTAAGAGAATAAAAATAGTTTAAATGAATATACATTGAAAGATATTTTAATAATTAAAGGTAACTACGAGTTTGTTTTGTTGACATATGCTTAGTGTAATAACTTATATTAATATCATATTGTAGGTGGCCTATCTATATATATGTCATTTATTTAGGGTTTATTTGACCAAAACATGGCGACGTTTTGATACCACTGGCCTAACAGACATACATTCTTTTGGCGACTTTGGTGGGCTCGCACAACCGGTGCGGACCTCGTGCACCGTCCGCTCACACATTTAACTGTAATAATATTCAATAAAAATACTACTGCAACGGCTCAATCTGTGTCTGTCAGCCATTTTGATTACTCGCGTGAGCAAGTTGATTTATTCCTGTGACCAGTTGTCAGGTCAATAGAATTCTTGATAATTTTATAGTGCTTAAAATAAATACTTATTATTCTTAAATGTTTATATATCTATCCACTTTATAAAATAACAATGACAGAAAAAATAATTAATTTTATGTACGTGTATAAAATACGGTATAGATAATTTTTTTTTTATTTCAATAGATTTTTGTGTAATGAAATTATTTTTATTACCATGCGAAAAATAAATTGTTTCTGGACGAAATATGCAGCGTTAGAGCCAAATTGTGAAACGTCAGATTGACGTGATTCGCGATGTTTACACTCACTGTTAAAACTGGTGTGTGTTGTTTATTATAAAATATATAAATGCAAATGTTTTATGTATTTATTTGTTTAGAACCTGACAGCAATATTAAAGATGAAATTTTCAGCTCTGCGAATGATAACGAATACAAATTTAAGGTAGTAATAGAATCACATATACAAATTTAATAAATACTGATTTATATTTGTTATTTATCATGTTTTCAAGCCTGGACGTGTAAAGATAGAATATGACAACAACGAGGAGATAGACATAGGTTAGATAAACATTTTCCCTATAATGTTTTCCTTTATATATTTACATCGATGAACATATGTTTACAGAAACACACGACGTTAAAGACATTCTGATCAAAAACGCACAACATGTTGATATTTTGGATGAGGAAAAAGAGCCACAAATTAATAAGTTTAATTGCGTGATATGTGATAAGATATTTCAAAGTAAAAGTGCACTGAAGCGGCATCTAACCATTCATAGCGAATCTAAAGATTATAAATGCGACAAATGCGATAAAGCATTCAAGACTAAAAGATACTTTTTATGGCATACTAAAGAGGTACACAGTGGTTTGTTAAGTTTTAAATGTGAAAAATGTGGTAAGATTTTCAAAAACAAGCCTTATCTTTCGACGCATGTGCGAAGAGTTCACTCTGATGTTAATTTTGAATGCGAAAAGTGTGAAAAAACTTTCAAAACTAAATATCTTCTTTCTAAACATAATCACAAAGTTCACGGCGATTCTCATGACTATGAATGTATTAAGTGTAAAAAAATATTCTTCAGCCGACAATGTCTTCAGAGGCATAATAAACGATATCATGGGGAATCTTTGAATGAGTTTGAGTGCGTTGAGTGTGGAAAATCTTTCATTGAAAAAAACTTTCTATCAAGACATGAACGATTTGTTCATGGTGCTTATATTTTCGAATGCGACAAGTGTGGTAAAATATTTAAAAGTAGAGCTCGTATTATATTACACATAAACGTTCACAACGAATCCACTTACTTCAAATGCGTTTATAATCAATGCAAGAAGTCTTTTAAAATTAAGAACCGCCTTCTGAGGCATATAAAAGAAGTTCACTCTGATTTTTATGGCTATGAATGTGACAAGTGTGGAAAAGCATTTAAAAGTAGAAATTGTATTTTAAAGCACTTGAAAGTTCATCACAACTCTAACGACTTTAAATGCGACGAGTGCGGAAAAGCGTTCAAAAGTCAACCGTACCTTTACAAGCATAAGTTTATTCATAGGTACTCGAATGACTTTCAATGCCCCGAGTGTAGCAAAACTTTTAAATGTAACAATTCACTCTCCACTCATGTAAGACTTGTTCACTTGAATCAGAACTCTAGAGATTATCTGTGCGAGAAATGTAAAAAGACTTTTAGAAATAAAACATACCTTCTAAAGCATATAAGACGAGTTCACAGAAAAGTAATATAAATATTTTGAAATATCATTATAAAACTCATCATTTGTAATTATATAGACAAAAAATATTTACACCGCCATTCTTCTTATTCTTAGACAAACAATTATGAATTCCCTTGGTACAATTCCTTTGTGTGCGTGCATACAGACTTGTGAAAGAAACAAGTTATAGATCTTACATTTTAATGATTAAAAAGTTACTTCAATTTATGGGTGGATACCGTTATAAATCAGCAAACGTCATCCGCCGTTCAATCATCTTTCCTGGAGTGAGGTCGCAAGTCTGTTGAAGATACATAGTCTTACAGAAATCTTTTGTTATTTGTGCTCTTATTGAATCAAAAGTAAAATAATGTTAATTTGTTTATTTTATAAAAATGTCTTAACTTGGACGAGGATTTCCTCTTTATTCTTAATCAAAGGAATTCATTTAGAATACTTATAAATTTTTGAAAAATGTAAGTTAAAA
Organism: Plectrocnemia conspersa; assembly: GCF_051122295.1. NCBI lineage: Eukaryota > Metazoa > Arthropoda > Insecta > Trichoptera > Polycentropodidae > Plectrocnemia > Plectrocnemia conspersa. The sequence continues at coordinate 2,033,477 of NW_028277175.1, forward strand.
CTATTTTTTAATTAGTGCCTTGAGGTACCATAAATATTTTGAACAAGTCCAATTTTTAGGAGCTAAAGTGACTAGAATCATAATGAAGTGTCTTTGAAATAAGTTTATTTTGAATTATATAACTCCAATTTTATGTTTAGTATAATTTTAATTGTATATCTTGTTTTGAATATAATAAACATTATTTTTCTATGGCTTTTTGTTTGATTTTATAAATATAACTTAATTTTAGATACATATATCGTAATCCTATTACCCCATGTTTATTTATTATACTTTAATTTGTTTAAAAAAAATACAACATAGAATATTTCTGTTAGTTAATTTTATGTATGACTTTTAAGTGCACTGCAAATGATGAAATAACTTATTATTATTAGGAATATTATTCGAAGAGAAAGAGGGGGGCAGGTGGAGGCATTTGAAATCGTGTCATCGCCATCGCAGTGGCAACGCTCATTACCGAGCGTTCCCACTGCGACGGTTCCGATACGATTTTATTGCTTTTGACGTGAATTTTTTACTTCTGAGAAGTGATAATTGCTTTTGCGCTCTCCTATTGACCAAAATTCAATTTGAAAACACTTTGACCAATCAGAAGTCTGTAGTAATGTTGGTAAGGATAGCTATAATATTTTTAAAACATAGTGTAAAATCGAAGTGTAGACAAACTATCAAGCAATATGTGAGATGTGACGTCTGTTTGTACTTCTTTTACTGCTTATATTTTGGATTTGACCTAGTAAAAGTTCTAATTAGTTTTAGAACCAAAAATTTTGGTTAATTTGCTTAGGTTTTATAATATTTGATTATAAAATGTGAGAAGATCTTCCCGCTGAAAATATATCCACAGAATAGAACAGCCGTTGCGTACAAATACGCATATATTGACAGAAAGAACTGCAAAGAAAACTGCCAAACTTCCTTAAATATAATATCTTAATAAATATATAATATACCGTCTATGCACTGACAAAAGTCACTAATTGCAAATACTCATTACTTAGATATAGCAATTTAAAAATAAGATTTTGTTAAATATCTATATAAATGATTTTTTAAAAGCAAGCTGCTGGTATGTAGTAGATAAAGAATATTGTCTGACGACAATTATCTTTTTTTATATGTGTCAATTTTATAAAAACTGTAGTTAGTGACTTTTGTCAGTATAGATACAATTTATATACTACTTGTAAATATCGAACATACAATCCTACATACAACTTTCCAAAATTACTGACCTTTATAATGGATTAGTTTATTATAATAATTACGTTTCCTTCGATGTTTATAGAAGTTTTTGTTATAAAATGTATTCTTACATCCAAATATTTTTCAGAAATTACTCTAATTGATTGTGTTAAATGGTTTTCCACTGGAGATTGGTCAAACATTTGGTCATATATATCTTAAAAAATACCTATGCCGATGAAAGATTTTAATAAAATATTGACAATTTGGTTTTTATTTAATTTTGGCACTTAATTAACTATAGTTAAACTTATAATACGTTTTATGCAGTGGCAGCTGGTGACAATTGAAACAGGTGGGGCCAAGGTGCAAAAAGATATTTTTATGTTTTTGATTTATATGTGAATTATACATATAGTGGCTAATCATAGTAAGTTTATAATAAAGACACATACTGAAACAACAATGATACAGACAAGACTAAGAGAATAAATGATGTATAAATCCAGAAAAAAATATACAAAGTACAGTTAAAGGCTCTTTAACTCTTTAGTCACTATGAGATTTTTATGAGAAATGCTATCATTTATAATTTGATTAAAGACATTTTATTATTTTTAAACTCACTAACTTTTATATTCAATAATGTAAATGAAATATAATAGACATAAAAAAAGTTTTAGACCACTAAAACACTGCTCGAGATAGATTCAAGCTCATTATTTATTCGTTATAATTGCTTTTATTCATCCTGTTATTATAAATTTTATTTTATTACTTGCCTATATACAATATTTTTATTCTCTTGTCTTCACATATTGTAGTGGCATGTAATATGTAGTCAGCACGTCGCAGTTTAACTTAACTTTCAACCTAAAATGTTACAATTAGGTTAAATTGATTTTATGATAAATTAAATATTTTATTGTGAAGATCTATTTATTCACTATGCCAAAAGTTGGTGGCACTCTGGTAACACTGACGTGACGGCGGCGTATGGTAACACATTCCTTAACGGACCTCTCATTAGCCGGTCCCTGATGCTGTTAAATTAATTTATTATTTTAATTATTAGGAAAACTATATTTTTTTCAATCTCTGCAAATTATGCACCTCAAGAGTCGTGTCAAAGCATATTCAGAAAGAAAAAACGCTTCAAACTACCGTTTTTGTACGGGTTTTTTGTCATAATCTACCAGGAGTATAGAATAGGTAAGGAGGTAGCGGAACTAATAATTTATTTATTATTATATATAATTATTTTAGGAGCTTCCAGATCTATCTGCTATGGAATAATAGTATCTATACATATATACATAAAGCCTATTATTGCATAATCGCAGTTTTCTACGGGACCGACCAATCAAATAAAAGAATTTAATATTTTTAAATTTCTATGGATACGCACGATCTTAGAAAATGGTATCTATGTACATAAAAAAAACAAAAAAGTTTGAAATAAATCAATGATTAATCATCATAACATATAATGTAAATAATTCACATAAGTTAAAACAAGATGGTCGATAACGTCATGACATCTGCTGATAAAAGTATTTTCGATTGATTTAACGATTTAATATAATTATTCGAATTGCAAATAAACCAGATACGTACGTAGCATTCAACCGTAGCATTCAACCGATCTTGACCAGTCGAATTTATTAAAGTGCTCTTATATATTTTAGAGTGCTACAACGTTCGGCATCAGCTCTGGATAAAGGTGTTGCTGAAGTAATTTTAATTAATTTTGCCACTTCGGAAAAGGTACCAATTTATTGTTTTGTGTAAATCGGGAAAAGGCGTTGGTGTTGGGTTTATAACTAAAAGATTAATTTTCATACATAACGTTTAATTCGGATATCAACTTGTCTTTATTAGCATTGGATAATTTTTTTAAATTTTTTTATGTGTTCTCTAAAAAATCGTTGTCTATTAAAATTGATTTTCTTAGGGCTTACTGTATACAATTATTTAAATATTATAAAGCTGCTGAATCTGTCACAAAATTCACTAATTATTTTATCGCAGACATTTTTAGAATATTCAAGTCTTTTGGGTTACCATTTAAATAAATATGCATTGCAAATTAAAAATGTATTAATACAGCAAACATGTAATCTGTCTATTAAGCAAATACCATGCAGTTTATTAAAAATGTTTCCAAATATTTTTCTGCAATTTTCGCCAGAGTAGCAAAAGTTGATATATTGGATTTCGGTAATCAAATAGTTGAATTAGCTCTATATCATGTTTTTATAATTCCTATGATTATTCTGACAGAAATTATCAAAATTATAAAAATTATGATTAAACAGAATTAAACATTTCATAATTTAGGGAAATATTTTTTTTATAATTATGTATATCTTTAGAAAATGGTCAGAATTTAAATCAACTTTTTTATTAACAGCCTGTTCATAAGTAATTATATTATTCAGAGTCAGAGTAAATATCAAATGGATAGAATAAAAATACCATACGGTCAGAATAAAAATATAGGACGATCAGAATTAAATTAAGACAATTATATTGTACAGGGTCACAATAAATATCAAATGCTTATAATAAAAATAGCATACGGTCAGAATACAAATATAAGACGGTCATGTGACGGTCATATTATAACATTTATAAATGTAAATGGGCAATAAATTATTTATTTTAGATATATCTTATAAAATATTTAGGTTCACACCCAAATTGTTGGACTGGTTAGGTGCGAGATAATACGACCTTCAGTGTTTTCGAATTAGATGTTTTTCTCAAGGTCCATCAATAAACTTATTAATCGATTCCTCCATGGCTCCTTTAAGAGTAATGCTCTGATTGACCGTCACAACTCCGACACATTCATTGTCAGAATCTGTTTATATACATAGATTCGGGTATATTCTAGATAATATATTTTCAGATAACTTAACGATTTCATTTTTCGAAGCAAGTGAAAATATAGTAGATCTACTTGTAGTACCATTTCGTGGATTCTTAACGTATAATAATAAAGTTACTAATCCAACTTGTCTTCTCTCTTGAATTTATTTTTTTATATCATTAAATAATTTGGAACTGACCTCAATTCTTAAGCTTGTCAGTTGATCTGATTAAAATTCAAATAGGCCTTCACTCTTCAATAAATTTCCATCTGTCAGACGTTCTAGTCCCAACACTTTATGAAGATCCATGATGGTATTATTCATTCCACATTTGAGAAGCACTAATATAATTTAAAGTAAAAAATATACATTCTTTTAACGTTATGAACCTTTTCAATATGCTTTCTATTCATAACTTTGGAAGCTTGCCACCATTGCGAAACTTAGACCAACATTTAATAGAAATAGCGCGCTTACTATATATTTAAAAAAAAGTATTAACAATTAATTAGAGCCATTTTAACATATGCCTGCCCGGTGTGGAGTAGCACCAGTAATACTATTTTTTTCTAAATTATAAGTCATTCAAAATAAAGCTATAAAAATTATACGAATTACATATTTTTATATTAATCTTAAAAAAATGCATTTTAGTCTTCAAATACAAATAATTAAGGAATACTGCCATTTTCATATAAAAATATTATAAAAACATCTCGCAAAACCACACGAACCCACTAATCTTGTGTATCGATTACTATGATAAAAACGACCTTAAATTTAAATACAAGCACAAAATGCCAAACACATATTGCTTTAGAGTTTAGAGGCTATAGACAGCATATTAATGGTTCCAGTTCTCCAATGAAATGTACTCAAATATCACTAAATTTATTTAATTTGTTTTTCATTTTCTTTCGCTTAAATTGTAAAAGTTTTTTTTTATTTTTTCCTTAAATTAAAACCGCAAAAGTTGTATATGGTTATAAACCAGTAACGTGCATATTATATTTATTTAATTAGTATGTTTGTAATATTATTTATGCTATTGAAATTAACGTATTTTAAAAAAAATATTGTAATGATTGCAGCATGTCTTGTTTTCCCCGACATTTTTAAAAGTATTCGTCTTAAACTTTATCTAAAAATTAAATGAAATATTTTTATTAATGACATTTAAAGTTTAATATATAAAATAAAATTTACTTAGTCCAAAATACATTTATGGAAAGTATTGATAATTTGTTTTGTTTTAAAAAAATAGATTTACTAGTTCTAGAAGTATGATTGATAGATTGAAATGGTTGGATATTCAAGAAATATTGTCAATAAATGTTTTAGTGTTTATATATAAGCTAGAAAATAATATGTTACTAGAGTATTTTAATATGTGTTTTTTTTAAGGTTTGGTAACCCTAAGGGGTGTGGATTCGAAGCCAGTAAGACACAGGTGGAAACTAGTGAAAAAAATATTAGATTATATTACACATTGCGAGAGACTACGATGGGCGAGATTTTTTCTCCGAACAGCGGTGGAGAAGCTGGCGCAGGGATGTTGCTTGTGGAATATCCTTTGAGTTCAGGTTAGTGTGGTAGCGACAGTATTGCAGAGGTTGATTTCTCTCTATTGCGGTGCCCCGTATGTCGTATAGTGAGGTTTATCCAAATGACTGCCCTCTCCCCATTGGAGTCCAGGCTTAAGTATTCAGGGCTGCGAAGCTTGTTTACCAATCACAATCATGCATCATCCAGCCAATAATTACACTCGCTTCTTAGAACAACGAAATAAGCATACGTTTTTAGAAAGGGACATTTCCTTGATGGATATCTTCAAGGTTGAATTGCGTAACGGGAATATTGTGACCCTACGGTGATATTTGTCTTCCGTTGATATATTGTTTTCCGTGACCGTTTCGTAACAAAGAAATATTCATTCAATGCACTGAAAAATCCTTGTGTGTTATTTATGGAAAACCCTTCAGTTCTACTCATAACGAGAGCTTCGAATTTGAGTCGTAACATAACTAGTTAAATTCTAAGATTTTAACTTTTCCATACATTGATTGTCCTCAAAAATGTTGTACTCCTTGAACAAAAAAATTACAATACGACCTTTTTTGAGCTCCCGCAGCAATTTTTTTTCCTCTAAATATTTTCGGAGGTGGTCTTTGAATAACATTTTCGAAATGACCTCTTTTGGCTTCCGCGGCAATTTGTTTTCTTCAAACAAACATTTCTGTGATAGCTTTTTTTAGCATTATCAGAAATTTGTCCAACTCAAACAAAAATGATCCTGATCCTTACGCGAGAAGTGTATTAAAGACAAAATGCACAACAAATTAAAATATTTTCAAAACGAACCTAAATATATTATGACTATTAAAATATTTCATTTCTTTAATTTGGTTTCAAATCAAAATATTAATGGTTTAATTAAAATTTTGATATTAATTTCAATATTGAAAACTGGGTACCAAAAATTTTAAAATCGGTTTTTAAATTTTGCTAATTTAGTGGGAAAAAAAACAGTTTTACAAACCTGATTTGTAAAAACCGTCAAGCCCAAATGAATACTCTCTAATTTCGATTGTTTACGACGATGAAAAAAACGAATATCAAACCTTTGGTAGTCGTGACATACATAAATAAAATAAGAGTCAGTTTCTATCGATATATGTATTGTTTTATAAATTTTATTTTAAGTGCTAAACTAATTTTCATTACTGGCAACCCTATTTTGAAAAAATACTTTCATTGGTAACGCAATTCAAATAATATTGCGTATTTGATACAAACCGATATTTAACGAATAATTATAACTATTATCCTGACTTGAAGGTTATACTATAATATAGGCAACCGTGAGTCAAGATTCACAAAATCATGAAAATCGTGACATTCGACCGCAAAGGGTTAAAAGGTAACATACTGTCAAAAATAAGATGTCTTTCATTGATAGCTATTAGTATATTTTGCAAAACGCAAGGTTGAATGTGAGCGAAAAAATATTTTTAAGCCGGAAAAATACCTATAAAACCAGATTGTCAAGACCGACCGGTCTAACGAAATAAAATAGAATTGATCGTATTTTATACATTATTAGCAAATTTATTTAAATAACTTTTATGCTTCATTGGGCGACCATCTTGTTTTGAGTTTGACACTAAAGAAGATTCATCATTAGTCAGTGTTGCCAACGCTCGCGTTTTATATAGTAATAAAATATTATCACGTGCGTATTGAATTATTTAAACAATTGTTTAATTCTTTAATTACATACAATTATTCGCATTAACAGCTGTAGACGGTTGTTATAAGGAGAAGTTCGGCCTTGACATGATAGCCGATCCGCAATGGAGACTAGATATAGTAATATATAGAGAAAAATGTAAATTTTCTACTTGCGAAACGCTATACGATCATGACTATTATATATTTCGCAATAATTTTTTTATGGTAGTTTTGCACACATGGATAATTCAATAAGTGTTGGTCGACCTAGTAAAGTTTAATACCTTTAATCTGTTAAATACTTAAAAGTAACAAAAGTAAATTACTTAAAATCAGCGTCAATCAAACCTGTATTCATTAAAAATACATTGCGTACTAATTTTAATATGTCAATTACCATTAATGTTATTATAACACGTTTTTTAACATGTGTTTGTTGTTATGTCAACGAGCACCTAATTAAGCATTTATAAACAAAACATAAATTGCATTTTAAGTATATCATAAGTCACAAAGTAATATGTAATTGTGGTTATCTGAACTAACCGTTGTATGATTAACATTGTATCTTGATGCGTTTTTGTAATTATGTGTAGATCATTAAAAAAAACAACTCGATTTTGCTTTTATGTGTCAAGTATATGCAAATGAATTATTTTATGCGAAACGAAAAACGTTTCATGTGTTATTTCAGAAGTAAAATTCTAATTATTCCTTATTAAAATTGCAAAAAAACCTGTTTCTTACACAATAGCAAGAAGATGTTGTGTGATTAAAAAATCTCGAAGGAAAGCAAAATAAGTTGCAAAAAAGATTTCGACCAATTTTAATAAATTATAATATTATTTGCTTTTTATTCATATTACATTATTGCCATATACCTTCTTTATAAATTATTAAATATTTTATTTCTATTCATATTTTCTTTCTTTAATTTATTTTTTCAGTGGAATATGAATCTTTTTCATCGGGGAATCGTCTTTTTAATATTTCTATTTTATTAAGATTCACAGTATTTCATTATATGACACGTATTTTTTGGACAAATTCAAGTTTGCATTCCTGTTTAGAATTCATGTCAAAAGCAATAAAATCGTGTACGCTCGTTACCAAGCGTTCCCAATACTCTTATATTAGGAGTCTATATAATAATAAATTTTAAGCATAATGTTATATGAAAGTGCAGACAAACTATGGAGCCATATGCGAGACGTGATGTATGTCTGCACTTCTTCTGGTTATTTTCCCCTTAGAGTTAAGTGGGTTTAGTTTGTATTTTGGACTAGGACTAAACGTATAATTAGGTTAGGTTTGTGTTTTAAGAGCAAATGAACGTTTCGCAACTGTTAATTTGAGTTTCATAAATATTTTAGAACAACATATCAGTTTAATCATATTTTTGAAAAAACCCACTACATTTTTATTTTTGCGGATTGTCCTAGGAATATTAAAATACAAATTTACACCTCCATACAATATTCCCCTGGCAGTACTCGTTTTTTTATATTTAAGTATACTTAAATTATCCATTTTTGTAGTATTAAATCTATGTATATCTTTATTTCTTAACAATTACTTATTAAAATAACATTCATCTTCAATACTTCTTCAATATCCAACCATTCCAATCTTTCAATCATACTTCTAGTAAATCCATTTTTATTTAAAACTTACTCTCAATGTCTTATCTTGTATTTTTTTGCATCATAGTTTTATCTAATTTTATAAGCATATGTAATATTGCATAAAATTGAAGTGGGGCAATATAATACTATTTTAGATTATTTCTTTTGTATTTATACTTAACATATTTTTAATTTTAGATAATATACTATTATTTTTTATTATGTAATTACAATGTTTCCTAAATTATAATTTTTTTATTTATATTTTTTTGTATGTTCTTCTTCTTCCGCTTTTTTCATACTGAGAAATAAGTTGGCTTAATACATATAGTTTGGACTTTCCCTAGCTCTAAAACTATAATTAGTTTTAGAATCTTCATTCGGAAAGTAGGTTTGGGTTTCAACATCAAATGGACGTTTCGCAACTGTCAAATTGAGTTTTATAGACATTTTAATGCAGCATATAATTTCATCAGTTGAACTGTATTTTCGTTAGTAGAAATATATGAAAATTATGTTAATTAATATATTACTACATAAAGTTAAAATTACATAATTTTAGTTTCACTGATAAAAATATGTATCTACTGGTGGAAATTTATTTCGATTTGATTTTAATAAAATGACATATTTAAAAAAATATTTTGAGGATAGATTGAAGAATGTTTTTTATAGATTTTCTTTGAGGGAAAACCTAAAAATTTCTGGTTTTGAACCAGGGACGTCATTTCAGATTTTTCCAGGAGGGGGAAGTTGTCCAGTCAGTGGTTGTTTTTTATTATTTTAATTTCATTAAAATGATTAGTATTTCATCAAATGACTTATATTTTTCTGGAAAAATTAAGGGGGGAGGCAAATGCCCCAACCTGCCTCTCCCCTCCAAATTATGTCCCTGCTATGTTTATTTTAACATTTTTTATGTGCTAGTGTCTAAATGCTAGATTTATTTATTTTATATAGAAATAGATAGATTCTACGTAAGAGAAACAATAAAAAAAACAGCACGTGTTTATTCATTTTTAATCATTTTTTGTGCTTAAAATTAAGACTTTCCTGCATTCTTCAACTTAAATAATAAAAATGTAAATTTTACGGCAAAAAATAATGTTGTTATGTATATGGGCTTATGCAAAGGTCACTCAACTCGTAGTTTAGGTGACGAACTTAAGTTAAGTTGCTTAGACGGAATGACGTCTCTTTGTAACTTGGGTGAATAACACGTGTAAGTAAAAAAAAATGTGTTATTAAAATTGTGCGAATTCTGGGGTCAGTTTTGCCGTTCCAGACTTTGTTTATCTTTGTAAAAACTCATACACCCAGACAGAGCCTGCTTCGCGCACCACCAAAATTACATCGACAATTTTGCGCAGCCCTTAGAACCATTTGTGTAAAATCAGTTCTGTAGCTAGAGTAGTTTGTCTCCGGTGACCACAATTCTATTTGTCATCCCTCCCCCTATTTTAAACAAATTTACCATACGTCCAATATGTGAAAATTTCTTAAATGTTATTGACCAAAATTTTCACAACAGAAAAAATCGAATAAGTTGTTAAAAAATTTGAACACTAAATACAATACATATTTATGTTAAGGCAAATCATAAATTGAAAAACAATAAAAGCAAACGTAGGGAATTATATCAAAAATAGTTACTAGTGCTGGATCTTGCTTGGGTGAGTGTGTTTTAGCCAAATTTAAACTATGGTAATTACAGTTTACAAATAATACCATGTGATTCCTGGCCAAATCAAAGATATATTCTTTGAATATGGATTATTGTCAACTTCGTTTTGGCGCCCTTTCAATTTTACGCCCGAAAGTATATGCTTTCCTCTGCCCCCACCCCTACGCTACATCCCTGTGTAAAATAACAAGAGTCAGAACAACTTGAATGTGTCGTTTCTATGAATCATTCCTTAATGTTTGTCTTCGTTCCAATAAAGTAAGAAAATACACAAAAAATTATGGCCCATTAAGACACATATATTGTATCCTGTTTTGTCTTCTGATAGTCCATGTTTCGAAAATAATAGCTGTTTCAGTAGCTGGAACTAAATCTAATCTAAAATATTTAATAATTATAAATCTAAATTTAATCTTTTAAGAGATTAAAACTGAATTAGACCTTAAAAAAAATTGCTTCTAATAAGTCAGCTGTACGGATATTCTTAAATTGGCTTATTTTAAGCGTTTCAAAGTCCTGTTATTAATAGACGTTCAAGTAAAATTAAAATAAAATATATTATTTTTAGCTTTTTAGGATAAATCTTTAAATCATGTTAGTTTTAATCTAAATATTAATTTATTTAAATTAAATTAAGACCATCGTGACCTAGCAGGTCACCCCAATGCGTCACAATGGTCGAAAATAATACATTGTATTATTTCAAAACACAAAATAATAATATATTAAAATTAAATGATACGATGATATTAAAATATAATTAGATGATATATTGATTAAAAAAAATCGACACTTCGACATTGAAAAATTAATATGAATTAAAATTAATCATAATCATAAACTCTTAGCCAAAAGTAACAATTGAAAATAAAAAAATATGGGTCCATATGAGATTTGAACCCACGACCTTCATTTTTTAAGTAATTGCTCACACCGCTGCTCCATCATAGTGTTGCCCGTGAAGTTAAATAGGTTGAAGAAATTATTTAGACAGTATTGAAATTATAAAAATATATTCATAATTTGTGTTATAATTATTATTATAAAAAAATCGTAGAACTCGTTGCTTTCTTGCTTATGCTAAAAAACAACCTAATTGATTATAACACAGCGTGGTTCAATTATTCGCTATGCCACAGGTGCTCATTTGCATTTTATGTGTTGAACTCCAAGGCGTCCTTAACATTGAATACCGAAAAATAATTGGTTGATGAATGAATCGAGCGGTTTAAAGTCAGTATCAAAGCGTTGCGACTCGCGATTGGTCGTCTTACGCTGGAAAAATCGAATTGTATAAAAGTTGTACATTGACGTGCTACAAATGGAGGTGAGCTAGTGGACATTTTAAAATATAAGAATTTCCGTTATTTTTTAAATAGTGTAGTTTTTCAAAATGGTCGGTCGGGTCACTCGAATTGAAATTTGGCTATTGGTTCTTTTCAGGGGTGAAAAATAAAGAACGCACAAAAATAAACAAGCAATGTAATTGAAAGTGATAATAAACAAAGTTTAATATATATATATAATTGCGATTTTTTTATAATAATACGTTTCTAAATTATAATGTGTTTTGATGAATTGAACATGAAAGATTTTGAAGCGCGACGCCTTGTTTTGACAACGTAAAAATTTGGGCTTAAGGCTGAAATAAATGATCATAAACAATAATAAAATCTTTATTGATAAAATATTTTTTTTAATGAATAATTATATTAATATTATTTTTTTTAAGCAAATTAAATACATACGTCATACTAAATTGTTTATATTATCTAAATAAACAAATTATTTAAATGCCCTTCATTAATATTTCTAATATAAATTAATGTTTTCAAGGCTTAAATTTTTTCAATATATATATATGAGGGCAATTAAAAATTGCTTGAAATAATACAACGTAGCAAATAAACATTTAAGGCTATCCAACATGCTGTTCCTGTTACCCTTGACTTTATAAATTAAGAAAACAAGTTTCGAGTCTACTTTTTAAAAATAAGCAATTCGCTTCACTTTTATGTTTATGAAATTACAGATGTACAAATGTACATCTGTAGTTCATTAAATCTGCATAAAATATAACGAAAATGTTACAGGAACATTTAAAATATGGTTATTTAAAATCGAAAGTAACTTATGTCCAATAATTGACGGTACGGTCAAGGCCGTCTTAAAAAAATGGTCGACATATCATATTATATGTAGTATAATATTAAATTTCCATAGTCAAAACAAACTGCGCATTAACGATACCTATGCGATGATTAATCGTTTTAATTTAATTTAATAAAATTTTGCCTTAAAGATGTTGTGGTGTATTCTTAAAAATACGTAACCATAAATTTACTGCCTATTTGCGACCCTGACTAAAAAATTACAAATATGTATATATTTTGCCAATGTTAAAATGAAATCTATAAACCGGTTTATGATTATTATTAGTTAATAATCATTACACTACACATTAGATTACTATGCGTGATCGGCGTGTCTTAGATATGACTATAATACTTATTTATTATTCCTAATTATATCGTGATGTAAACTTACGTGATTTAGCAGAAGAAGCACGAAGAACAACTCTTAGATGCAATGATGGAGGCTCCGGACGAAGAAGGAAAACCGTGCATACCAGAATTTTACAAAGGGAAGACTATTTTAATCACTGGAGGCACTGGTAAAAATATTTTCATTGTTTATTTTAATACGAGTGATCATAAAATAAACTTATTTATACATTAGATCCTGTTTATAAATCGCATCTCATTATAAATGACATAAAGCTATGTAAATTATGTTGAATATTATATAGCAGCAAATGTCAAACCTAGATTCAACGCTTTTAAGTTTAATCAAGTGAGATCTTATACGTTCTCACGATTTGGAGAGACAGGAGCCTGCAGTGACCTTATGGCACGTCTGCCGCCGGAACCCTTTATCATGGTCATTGCGACCAATGAACCTTATCGGTATGTGTTGCACTGAAGGTTCTGCAACACTATCATTTGTCATGATCAAGGCTTAGCCGTTTACGTCCTGCTTGATTGATTTTGATATATGTTGTGATACTATATGTCTTTTAAAACTTTTTGTAGCACATACATGTCAATAAAATTAGGATGAGGTACCTTAATTTTTGGATTTTGTGGTCCACTAAATATCTAGAATGTTGTAAATTTATTTAAAATTAATTTTAAAAAATCCTACACCTTGGATGTTAAAATTTGTAATAGTTTGGTTATAAACTGATAATTTCCTTAAAGTAAATGTCATAGGTTAAATATTCGCATTCGAAGATATTTTTTATTTAAATAAAACTGTGAGATTCAATTCGCTGCGCAGTGACGATATATTTGTTGCCAAATGTATTCTATGGATTGCCTTATTACTATCATTCTAAATTTACCCGCGGAGAAGGGGGGGGGAAATAAAACTATAATTCTAACTAAATTCATTATTTTTTACGAAAATCTAACTATTTTATGATATTTATACGGTTTAGGTATTACGCTAATCATAAAAATTCATTCACAAATATAAAAAAATACATTTTATAAATTACATTCTTATCTAAATTGCTTATGACATTTGCATAAACAGATTTTCTTATTCAATAGATTTAATCACACGAGCTACATTATTATTTCTCGAAATTTCAATTTGTATTAACCTCATTTCTTCTCCCCTTTTTACCAAAAAATCGTAGCTATTTTTTGTAAATGGTATGATTGAAAATTAAAATAAAAACGAAAGGGTCAGTAACTCTTGAAATATTATATTGATTTCTAACATGATCATTTTTTTAACATTTTATGCGGTTGCTACAATATAATAATATTATTTTTCGGAATTTATTATTATTCCTTTTCCGCGAACCACCAATTACGCATTTCCGCGTTGATAATGGATAAAACGAATAAAATGTGTTAGGTCTAAGCCTAAAACAGATGGAAGTTATATGAATTTAGAGTTATCTAATTTTTACTATTTTGTCATCCTACGGATACAAATTGCTAAAAATAATGCATCGAATTTATACCAAATTTAACTTATCTACAGTACATTTTAGACTGTTATTATATATACAATAGATCACACGCACCTTAATAAGTTATTTTGCAAAATATATTTCGTGATCAACATGTTTCGGACTAATGTTCGTGTTATTGCACGTTTTCAGATGCTCTAGAGACGGACCTTTATATCCGTATTTTGCAGTTATGAAATAAATTGTTTTTGATCTAAGATATAATTTATTTTGTAAGTGTCTTTTCTATTCATCAACAATTTCACATTTTTATTTAAATGAAATGAGCTAATTTTATTTAGGTAACACATATTGCATTATGGGTTTTGATTTTTTAGAATGTGAAATTTTTCGGCATTCTTTTATGTTCAGTGGTAGTAAATTATTGATTTTAGATTAACTTTAATACTAAAAAAACGCCTTATGGTATTTTTTCGGTTATTAACAAACACTGCAATTTTTCTCGTTGCGTGGCTAATTTTTTTTTCAGGTAAGCAGTTGTGGACAAAAATATCTTTATTAGTTATTTGTTATTTTATTAGTTATTTTTGCTTACAAAAAACAAGAGTAAATAAAAAACTAAAAAAACTCCACTGCGTAGCATAATCATATATAATGTGCTTCTTTTTAATAATATTATATACAAAATAAAAATAAACGTTAGTAGTTGTTTTATGATTGTGATATATTTTTTAAGGTTTAAACCGGTATTATTATAAATAGTATTAATTATTTATAAATATTTATGAATTTTTTCTTTCAAAATGTAGCAGAAAAAATATTTTTTTTCACTTTTACTTTTTTAAATGTATGTATACAATCATTATAACTATTGCCAAACAAGATATAATAATTCAAAGTACAAATTCAACTTATTAGCTTTAATTTTTTATTATTTGATTCAATTTTTGTATAAGATATACAATTGTAAATGTTTATTTTAATTTGCAAGTCATAGTCAAATTCAATGAGTCAATATTAAATTCTAATTATATAAATATATTTAATAATGACATGATACATTAGCTGGGAATATATGATTTTAATAGTAATACTTATAGATTACATAATACAATAAAGAATGCATATATTTTATTCCTCTGGCAGTTTATGCATACCGATGAGCACAAGGTCTTCAACTTAACTATATTAGATAAATTATTGTAATTCACTACAAAGTGGGAATTGTGATAACCATATTATACTTAGCATGCAGTTAGTGAGTCATTTTAAACAATAATTAGATAATAATTGTTTATTAGACAATTTAATATGAAGATAGTATGATTTATTTAGAATTTTTGTTAGTGTAAATTTTCTAAATTATTGTAAAATATTTCTGTTCCAATTTTTTAAAATCAAAATACAAAAGGTGTTACTCTTATTGCATAAATTGACATAGGGCAAACACCGGCAAGTGTAATATTGTACAATCGAACTGTCGAAAATAAAAATATTAAACAATGCAAGGAAACCATGTAATCAAGTCAACAAACTTGAATTGAAATTCAATATATTTTCGGGTTTAATACCAAATTCACGACTGATTTAATTTCACAGGTCAGATTTTTTAACCCAAAACTTAATATTGTTAAACTATTCCAGCATTTTACGCAGGCTTTTAAGGAGTTTTATGTGAAATTTGCTTCCAAACCATTTTGTTTAATTTAGTTATAGATACTACAGAGGGTCGATTTGCTTGTATATTTATGTATAGATTTGATATATTATTCGTTTTCTTTTCAGGATTCATGGGTAAGGTACTCATTGAGAAACTTCTCTGGTCCTGTCCTGATCTCAAGACCATCTACATTTTGCTACGTCCAAAGAAAGGCAAAGCATCTCATGAAAGATTGATTGATATTGAAAATTCACTAGTACAAACCAAATTATTATAATAATCAATTTACAAATATAATTAAGTTTTATCATTTGTTTTATAGCTATTTGAAAGATTGAGGACAAGAGACTCTAAAGTGTTTTATGAAAAAGTTAAAGTCATCAACGGAGACATCACACAACTGGGCTTAGGATTATCACCGGAAGATAGACAGATTCTCATAAATGAAGTTTCAATAATATTCCATGCTGCTGCCAGTGTCAGGTATTGTTACATTCATATTATCCATTATATTTAATATTAGGCTACACTTAATCACATTGAGATGCTAAGTAACTATTATGATATTAACTCACATATCATGCAATACAGAAATTATTAACAATATACAAGGTTATGGATGCTTATTTGCTTATGAAATATAATATTCGAACTGTATTTTGCTTTAGATGTACATTTTGTACAATAAGCACATTTACGTTGATTCGAAATCATTGTGATCGCTTTATAGAACACAAGATTTGACGTACTTTTTCTTTGTACAGTGGTTATAAATCGTTGGTTTTAAAACTCAAAAATGTTTAAAAAGTATTGGATTGCATTCCATGTGATGGGCGGATGGTAATAAACAGAAACGTCTTTGAGGGGGAAGGGGGCAGGTAGGGGAATTTCCTTTTGCTCGGTGCATGTACGCAAGTTTTGCCGCCTTTTAGCAAAGCGGTGTTCGCGTACACGCATGACATGCAAATCAAGCGTTAACTGTTCCAAATGAGAAACTCATTTTAAAATGTGTTAAAATAAGAAATTCACTGATGCGTAAAAGATCTGAAATTTTACTTACAATTTTAAATGAGTGATATGTTCATTTAAATGTAGCATTTCCAGTTTTTCAATGCTCATTAGAATATCACTTTCTGATTCAGATTTGACGATCCATTAAAAGAAGCAGTTTTATTGAATACGAGAGGATCAAGAGAACTTATGATGTTGGCAAAAGAAATAAAGAATTTAGAGGTATGATCAATTTAAATTTTATCATTATAAAGTTACTTTAATTTTTACTATATGTTTTTATTTTTATGTTTAGATATTACTCCACACTTCAACCACATACTGCAACACTGATAAAAATCCCGTTTATGAAAAGCTATATCCACCACATGGTGATTGGAAAGATATTATTGAAATAGCTGAAAAAATGGATGAAACTCATTTAAAGATATTGACACCAAAGTATTAAATTTATTATTAATTGTATTACATAAATTACAAAGATATGACATTTACTTTATAAATCCATAGATTACTTACAACGCTTCCAAATACATACGTTTTCAGTAAAAGTTTAGCTGAACATGTTGTGAATGACCTACGAGGGGATTTACCGTGCATTATTTTCAGACCTTCAATCGGTTTGTATTCCGTCTTTATAATTTTATAGTTGTTACAGAATAAGCTATAATCTATACTATTTTACAGTTGTATCTTCATTAAGTGAACCGATGCCGGGATGGATCGAAAACTTTAACGGACCAGTCGGACTGCTTGTGGCGTGCGGAAAGGGAATTATGAGATCCATGTGCTCGGTGTCAAATATTAGAGCTGATTATATGGCTGTAGATATTGCCATTAAAGGAATGATTGTGGCTGCTTGGAAACATGGAACTGAAAAGTATTTATTTAAATTATAAATATAGGTTAACTATATAATCAAGTAACTAATGCATCTTATCGTTCAAAGGGTAAAAAAAGAAAATCCGATACCCGTTTACAATTGCAGTTCTTCGCTAGTTACAGATGTAACTTTCAACGATATCATAAACATTGGTATGAATATGGTAAAGACTGTGCCTTTTAACGATGTTGTGTGGGTGCCGGGTGGAGGATTTACAGAATTAAAAATAATTCACTTCATCAAGGTATTTTTATTCAATATGATTGAAAATATGATCAACTTTTAATGTGCTCTTGTGTTTTCAGATTGTACTATTCCATTTATTGCCAGCTTTAGTGCTCGATACACTTTTAAGGTTCCTCGGAAAGAAACCAATGTAAGTTTACCTATTAATTAATTAACCTTTCAAACAAGGCAATTTCTACAAAAATGAACAATCTTAGTTTTACACTACATTAATTTTTCACAATTTTAATTTATATGTGCATCTGAATCAGATGTCTGTTTGATAAAATAACCTTTTGTGGTAGGCTCTTGTCTTTCTGAACTCATTACAGTTATTTAGATCATAATTGCTCTCTCCGTCGAGAGTTTATTAAATAAGTACACATAGTAAACATGAAATTATCTTTGTAGTTGTTCTAGAAATTGAAGAAGACTTTTTGTTTTGTCAGAATGCACAAAGGTGAAGATATATATTTAATACTACTGATTGTTATTTCAAAGAAAAGTCTTGTCTGTTATATAAAGTTAGCTCCAAACATATGTCGGAGTCGCTGCTGCCTTCAGCATCTACACATATTCTTTGGTTAATTTTATTAGGCCAATTCTCAAAGATTTGTGAGAAGAAATTATAATCTTTCCAACTGCTTTAAGTTACAAAACTGTAATTGCATTAGGCGTCTGCATATTTATCAGATATTTTCCTATAAATAAACATTATAAATTTGGTACAGAATATTTTTTCAATGTCGCAGACAAAATTTTATAGGTCATATATTGAAAATGGACAATATTCTCTATTACCTCCTGTGAGACTTTCGAGAAGTATTAGGTTGCTAGGATAATAATTGTGATTTATTATAGTCCGTTACTATTATACAAATATTTCTCACTCACAGACACAAAATCCACTTGTATACTTTTTAGTGGAATTAATCTTAAGTGGAGTATAACTAGACGGTTGCTGAACAACGAGAGTACAATAAGCGAGGCGGAATCGTCGACGCCTCTCTGCGGCGTACTTTGCTGACGTCGTGCAGGGCACAGCCTTGTAGCAGAAAACGCGCAATTTCCAATTTTTTCTGTCTTAGCTGACAGAATGGGTTCCTGATCTCATTTGAGAACAGATTCCAGTATTAGCTGAAAAACAGTTTGTCCCTTACTGGTGCTAATCCAATGATTCTTCGAAATCCCAGTTGTTGTGGCGAGACTTTCAGAACCAAAGAGAGGATAACCCCATTCTCCATTCTAGATTTAGACCATCACCCAACTCTTTAATTGTGTAGTCGCGCATTGCCGTGCAAGAGAATCGAACTTTTTCGATTGTCTAGTGCGGGTCTGCCGTCGCAGCTGTTGGTGGGTTTTGTCGATTTCTTGACAATAACTCTCTTTTATAATAGCTTTGCCAGGATTGAAAAAAGATAGTGTACCTGTAAACTGAATGCAGTACCAGATTTAAATTGCACTTGAAAAAAATGTTTCCTACTTCACTTCTCAGAAGTCAAAAATTCACGTCAAAGGCAATAAAATCTTGTTGGCGCTGTCGCAGCAGGAACGCTCGTTACCGAGCACTCCTGCTGCAACGGCGACAGCACGATTTTATTGCTTTTGACGTGAATTTTTGACTTCTGAGAAGGGATAATTGTTTTTTGCGCTCTCCTATTAGTTAAAATTCGGTTTAGATATACTTCATTCGATTCTCAGTTATTGTAAGCTGTAATATTGTTACAAAAAATCTTAATATGGACCCTAGATAGCTGAGCGTTTCCATTGTGACGGCTTTTAGCATGGATTCTAAGCACGGACGTCATTTAGAAGGGGCAGGTAGGGGAATTTGCCCTCCACCTGCCATTTAATTGAAAACTATTAATCTTAATGAAATCGAAATATTAAAAATACGGCCATAGACTGGGCAACTTTTACCCCCCTGGTAAAAGCTGAAATGACGTCCCTGTCACAAATGTATTAAAACTCTGACCTCCAAGTCATTTAAAACAAGCAACACTTGCATAATTTTAAAAGTCGATTCAGGAGAACGTGGTCTTTATAATTTAAATGGTTTACCGTAGCACAAACTAACTCTCAATGTTGGTAGTCCCAGTATGCTGCTAACGTCATCACAATAAATATGTTTAATGTGACTATCAATCAAGACAAAATTTCATTTATAATTTCAGATTAGTAAAAGTGCAACGTAAAATTTACATCGCTAGTCAAGCTCTTAACTATTACATTACTAACGAGTGGCTGTTCAAAAACAACCGTTTCATGGAACTGAAGAAGCAAATATTACCACAAGATATAGAAGCGTTTAGATACGATTTTGAAGACATAGACGTGTTTGACTTCCTACAAGGATGCATTATCGGAGCTAGAAGATATCTTTTGAACGAACCCGACGATACTTTGCCACAAGCTAAAGCGCATTACAATAGGTAATCTAATTTAAATTTGAGGTTATGTGCACTTTGACTTTGTATATAATTTTTTATTTTTATTTTTCAGGATGTACATTTTAGATTTGATTGTTAAAACAATCTTTTGGGCGCTTGTCATTTACGCTATGTATAAATCTGCATTTATCAGGAGTGCTTTGAATGAGGCATATTATGTCATAGGTGGTACTGGAATTAACTAAAACTTGTTATTAAATTTTTTAATCAATTAATTCAGATATGCAGTTTTATTGTATTTATAATTCTTATAACCAAAGTGATGTGATTCATTAAAAACATTTTGTAAACTTGATAGAATTTTCTTTATTCATTATATTGAAAAATTACATTTGATATATATATATATATATATATATATATATATATATATATATATATATATATATATATATATATATATATATATATATATATATATATTATATGTACGTAAATAAGAAATTCATGTATGCCTTTAGTAAAATTTGGCTAAATATATATGTATATATATATATATAATAATTGGAATTAATTTGATTTAACACTTCACATATACATTATTATTTTTGTATTAAAAGATATATTATAAAATATAAATAAAATACAAAATATATCAAGAAATGATCAATTGAATATATTTTAAAATCGGCTAGGGTGTAAAATTTTTTTGTTTAAAATAAACCTTAAAAATAAATATTCTCTTCTTACGACTAGTTAACAACATACCACACAAAAAGCAACTGATCAAAATAGGTCATGTCGGATGATTGATCCAAATTATTAAACTTATAATCGTGAGCCTAAATGCGATTGCTATCACTATAGTATCACACTGAACACAAATACAGTTAAAACATGTATGTATAAAATAAAATAATAATAAAAAAAACACGAATTACAGAAAGCCCACATTCAGTAAAAATTATTGCATTTGATATTATTTCAACCTTTCGAGTCAAATGAAAATTTAAAGCACTGCTCTATTGTCTTATAAATTCATCATCGGGGGCAGTATGAATCAGTTCAAATTAGTTCAGTATAGTGATGCATGTCTATTACTGCAGCAAGTTTATTAGTGGACTAGAAATTTCTGATACGGCGGTAGTTTTGCAGCACTCTTCTCAATTAAATCAGGCAAAAAAGTACATTGCTATAGTTTTCGTTCAATAAATTACAGATAAAACATATTAAAGGTTTTCATTTGACTCGCCCCATATATTAAAATCATTATAAAAATACATTCAGCTAAAAAACCATTTAAAAATTGCAGTATGTGCAAAATTTATATAAAAATAAAATAAAATTTAATACGTACATAGTATCCAAGTAAACTAGGAAAGACTTTGTTATAAAATATATTTCATATCGATAATATATTGCTAGTTTCGAAATAATTTGGTCTGAAACAAGATTCAAACCGTTATGATTTGCTTACTTACTTATTATAAGTAATAAACCATAAAATTAAAAAAGAAACCTATCAAATCAATAGTTTATTCAATTGCTTGATTAAAAATATGATCATGGTTTCATATGCTTTTAATCGTTAATAGCTGCAAAATTCATTGTGAAATATTTTATATAACTTTTACATTCTTCAGTTTAGTAGTAAATAAAATCATTGATACATTTTTATGGCAAATTGATTGAAGGTACATATATAGTGTGGCACACGAGTTAGACTAGTTTTATCTAAATGTGCCGTTATTACTTATACACATTACATCTACACACAGATTGTATTAGTTTCCGTGTCGTTTTTAATACTTGAAATGTACAGCTTGGTATTATTTTTCACTGAAAAATTATGGCATATTAACTATCACATAAGGAAGCAAAACAGAGAAGTCATCATGGATTTGACTTTTATGATTACGTCGCGTCCACAAGTGCGAGCATGAAATAGATATTATTTTTCCTAGGTACCCTGTAGAATTGTACATTGCTTAGCTGCTTGTTCTTGTGATGATT